>NC_137103.1:10601657-10609157 GCF_949357685.1 Gobio gobio | reverse complement strand
AAAAACACATGCAATTCCCATAAAACCAATTCATTTTTTAAAATTAAAATCAAAAAACTAAATTTAAATGACTTAAACGAGCACAAATTAATTATGCTTAATTTAATCGGGCCATAATCATTTTTTTCAGTGCAGATTAATCGTTTGACAGCACTAAGATATATATATATATAATTTTGCATTTAAAATGTTTCAAATTAAATGAGGGCGATGATGTCATAATTACGCTCAAAAAGTATATGTTGGATTTACTTAACTTTTTTGTGTCAACAGGTTCCACGGAACTGGGTTATGTTGAATTTAATTAACATTGTTTATTTCAGTAAACTTACGTTTTTTACATTAGGTTAATTCAATGCCAATTAGTTGAATCAGGTTAACATTCTTAATTTTGTCCAAAACAAATACATTTAATTATTCTAAAATGAATATCCACAAAAACCAAAACAAGTAATTCAGTTTAATTTATTATTTTTATTTAGTGAAATACAATTTTTACAACATTTACAAATGTTATCTAACAAGAAAACCTTTACAAAATCTTATTGGCTATTTGTTACATCCATGGCGTGCCCAAAGTAGTTGTTTTTTTATTATTAAAACAACTTTAATTGTTATTAGCATGTCCTCACCCCAAGCACATGCTCTACACTTCACCACAATAACCTCCAAAAAACACTAACATACCAGAATCTCTTTTAAATATACACATAAAAGACCATTAAACATGAACAAGTCCCAATTTTTTAATCTTGATGAAAAAAACGCATTTTACATTTTAAACAACATTTACTCTCCGTATCCAGTCCTGTGCAAAGCATGATGGGAAGGGGAAATCCTGTCCTTGGTTTCTATAGTGCAGTTTTAAAACAGCTAAAATGATTTATGTACTCTCAACTCAAATGGATTAAGTGGTCGAAAAGAATTGTTTTCATTAAATGTTATTAACTGAAACATGTTCTTTCAAAATGAAAATATAAAGTTGAGCTAAAACGCAACTGATTCAAGTCAGTTTAACACAATGCAATTGTGTTTGAACGAGAAACCTTATACAATGAATGTTAAATGAAAATGATTTTTTAAATAAACTGAACAGTTTAAAAAAAGCATTTCTTAAACAAATAACTACCACTATAGTTTCATGCATGACATGTTTTTACAACACCCCCGATTTCCCCTAAATGTAATCATTTGTTATTTATGAATGACTTATTTGTGTACAATTTTACATTTCATCGCTTTATAAAAGCCATAATCTCATGTGATTTAAGTGGGATTTAGACATTGCTCATGTTTAATGCGGTAAAATCTCAGTCCTCTGGTGGTTTATAGCTTCAATAAAGATGTAGAGACTGTTATGACGCCGTGCCGCAGAAATAAGCAGAACACATTCACTCTGTTCTTGTCAACTTAACCTCCCCTTCATAAAAACATTCAAAAAAAGACCCCTCCTCCAGGCACTCTTCCCCACACTTCACAATCCCTCGCTCCATTTGAAAGGAGGAGAGGATAGAGAGGCTGCCACTGCCTCAATTACACAAAGACTCAGTGACCCCCAACCGGTTACATTCACTCTGCCCGCGGCTCTCTCCGCAGGAATTCTAAAGACCTTTTAGCCATGCGGACCGAACACGGGCCACCCTTTCCTCCCCTCTCTCTCTCTCACTCTCTCTCTCTCTCTCAGATTAATCATGTGTGAAATGGAGGCTGCTAACTGCCGATGTCACAGGTTGAGTTTGTGCCAGGTTGGGCCCATCAGCTGGCCGACAGCAAACGGCAGCGCTCCGTTAGGCAGGTGTTAATAAAGACTAACGGGTCTGCCGGGGTCAAACATGCTTACATGCATGCACTAGCGCGCTACATCACATGCAAACCCTCTGGATCCGAGATCCGGGGGTTTTTTGTTTGCGTTCTTCCTCTCAGTCTCAGATGGTCTGCTGTGACCCACTCTGATCTCCAGTAATTTGCCTGTGAATGCTGAGGTTATGTATTGTTCTGTAATTGGAGGTACCGAAATTAGGCCTCGTGAATGCCGTATTATCACACCCGATTCAGTCATTACTGCATCTGATCACGGCTCACTGGAGATAATATCCTCCGAGCCCACGTCGCACTTCTCCATCATCTCAAACAGACTCGACTGCTGCTAAAACATGGGTTGAACTGATGAATATAAATATCATATCATGTGCTATAATGCGGCTGTGAATGAAGGGTAAAACCGGAATCAACAGAGGAACATTTGATTTATTAAAAAAGTCATTTTTTTATCATATTGCTGTGCAGGTGAAACAACTGAGATATTAAAGAGATTTCTTTCTTAAGGAAAAATGCTAGGCCTATTTATTAGAAACTGCGCTTTCATATGGAGTTTGTCTCAGATGTTTCTCCTAAAAAGCAATAATTCAACACAAATGATAGGCTGCAATGATTTTTTTTTTCTGAATGTCAATAAAAATCTGAATTACTTTTACCCAACAAATAACCTTTTGTAGGGCTGCAATCGATGAAATCGATAAGGAAAATCATCGACACCGAATGTCATTATCGATTAGTCGCGTCTGCCGACCGCGCACGGAAAACTTCCGCCATTCGAGTCAAATTACAGCACTGAATAACGCGATTCTATGGACAAAATGCTTCTAAAAATAGTGGAGGAAACAGAGCGAGCTGCTGCTGGAAAGGTACGTGATCCAAGCGCCCAAAACATGAGACTTCTTTATTTCCGTAACATGGCTTGCCCTGTCAGGCGCTTTGACAGATGCTGTGCTGTTTAATGTGTGATATGTTTCCTCAGCGCAAAACTTTCACTTCACGTTTTATCCTTATCTGTAAGTGTAAAGGTGCGGATCTACACTTCTGTCGCGCCATACTCCACTTTATTCCTATGGGTGACGTCAAGCAACTTTAACGCGCCCGCAAAGCATTCCGGGAAGGTGGCGCTGCACTTGTCAAAAAAGCTGGCCGAAGCTCAACTTTATGCAAATGAATCCGTTGAACGCGACGCGACTATCCAATAGAAGTAGAGCACATGGAGACGGAGGGAAGTCTCTCGCTGGTCCTTTGTTTTTCATTCCCCGCTGGCTCAAACGCACACCCATAGCGGTAAACTTGAGGAACGCCCATCAACATACACATGAGGGGAAGCGTCACAACACCACGCTTCAGTCGTGCCGCAAAAGTAGATCTTTACTGTCATGCTGCGTTCACACCAAACGCGGATAGAGCGTCAGGAGCAAGTGATTTGAATGTTAAGTCAGTGGAAAGGCGCGTTGACGCGCGTCTGGAGGTCCTGCGGCGCGATAGACGCATTTTGCGCGGGGCGTCGGACGCGATTCCGCCTCATTCGTGCATCCAGTTTGCGCGAATGACACGAATTTGACGCGAATTGAGCGTCTTGCGCGATACGCACGTTATGGGCCTTTCACACAGCTGCGCTAATGCTGCGTTCACACCAAACGCGAATAGAGCGTCAAAATCCCGTCTACCGCGTCTAGTTGGCCGCTTGAACATTTTGAATCCATTTACGCATCCACAGCGAATTGGACGTGCGTATAAATTGTGCGTTTTAAAGCGAAATAGACGTGCGTTCAAGGCGCTCCAGGAGAAATATGTCATAAAACACCACTCTGTCTCTTTTCATTTTCATTAAAAATATATATTAAACATTAATAGCCACACAAATGTTGTCCAGGCAACGCCAACATTATCTTCACTGCATGTATATCTAAATATCCTTAAAAAATAAAGTTATGAAACTTCTCTTTGTCCTCAGTCAAAACGATTTGGCAGACAACAAAATGATAGATTCATGAGACCAAAGATCGGCCGTTAGATCCACACAAGACGAGCCACTACAGGACATCAGAGCAGCGGCAGACGTCAGAAGGACTGGCCGAGGAAAGGCTGCTCTCGCCGGGGTTAATGAGCGCTGAGCGCCCGCTGATCGCCTGGATCTCACAACTCTCACACAATTTTTTTTAAATAGGCGCTCTCTTAATAAATAAACCACTTTGAGCTTTAAAGAACTACATTCTCACCTGAAAAAGTCCTAAAACTACATTTTGTGACACAATAGTAGTATTTTTAAATTATGCAGGGTTTCTCATCACGTCACTTTACCACGTGACAGCAGCAAGCAGGCTCCTGATTGGTTAACGCGGTGCGAAATGACGCCAACGCGCCTTTCCTTTGACTTAACATTGAAATCACTCGCTCCTGAAGCTCTATTCGCGTTTGGTGTGAACGCATCATGAGAAATCCATTCATTTCAATGGCTTGCGCTGCGCAAGGACGGTTTGTTGCTACGTCGACCAACAGTTTTGAAAACTCTGCCTACTTTGCTCTGGCCAGCGAAGCGCAAATCACTTTGTATATAAAGGGATACGCTGAACACAGCGGCCAGTGCAGCACATTCCGTTATGCACGAATAGTGCTTTTTGTGCATTCACGCGTTTGAAGCGAATTCGCGAGTTAAAAAATTGGAACGTTGGCGCCAAATCGTGCCGCATGAACCAATCAGGAGCCTGCTCGCTGCTGTCACGTGGTAAAGTGACGATGAGAAACCCTGCATAATTTAAAAATACTACTATTGTGTCACAAAATGTAGTTTTAGGACTTTTTCAGGTGAAAATGTAGTTGTTTAAAGCTCAAATTTGTGGTTTATTTATAAAGAGAGCGTCTATTTAAAAAAAAAAATCTTGTGTTTGTGGAGTTGTGAGATCCAGTCTTTCTCCTGGAGCGCCTTGAACGCGCGTCTATTTCGCTTCAAACGCTCATTTTATACATTTCGAATGGATTCAAAATGTTCACGCATCCAACTAGACGCGGTAGACGTGATTTTGACACTCTATTCGCGTTTGGTGTGAACGCAGCATAACAGATTGACTCGAGTATTTCCATTTTGCATGAATGCTAGTCCTGAGTCTGCGTAAAACCTTACTGAATGAGCGCCGCCGTGCGAATGCGCATCAAACACATGGAACGCATTGGGACACAATTAATATTCAGCGCAAACATAGCCATTTTGCTGAAATATCTGTTGTTGGACGTTATATTTAGGTTTAAAAGTCAACGTGTAATTCAAGTATTTTATGAGAGTGGTAACTGTAAAGGCATATCAGCGTGTAATTGACATATTTACAGGATAAAGAAATTACAGTAGCCAAACAGGTGTGAGTGAATGAGAATCTCTTATCTGTTAACACTGAGTTTGTGTTTTTGTATTTCTCTGTTATCTTTATTATTATCTTAATTTGTAATGTAGGGATTTTTTTTGCTTTATAGCGCTTTTGCAGATGGCATAGAAATATATTCACTCTACATGTTTTCATATCACTCTTGTTTGAAGGACAGCATTGGGCAGGATGTGGAATAGTGTGCTTTGATCATTTAATAAATTAATCGATTAATCAAATAAATAATCAAATGTTAAAATAATCATTATTTGCAGTCGTTTCCATAGACGTTAAAGGTTGTTCATGAGACCATAGATGCCAATACAAATCATATAATTTGCCCTCAGCAGAATTTGTTGGGAAATATTTTTTTTTTGTGAGAATTTTATATCCAGGGAAGTTTATAGTGACATGTCAAATCTGAGCATAGTTTGACAGGGTTTCCACTGGGTCTTAAAAAGTCTAGAATTTCAAAATCAAAATTTTAGGCCTTAAAAAGTCTTCCCTGAAATTCCCTGAAGTATTCTGTTCTAGGTCTTAAATCATTTTAAACAGGTCTTAATTTTCCTACGTCCATGTAACGTTACCTCTAATGCGCACTGAAATCCTGCAAGGTTTAAATAGTCCAAATATAATTTGCTGTAATACGACTACAAATGAGACCGTCCAATCAGCTTTAGTGTTATTAGAGTCTCTTTCAGATTGTACCACAGACACATACAACGGATTTTATTCTTCAGCTAATAGTCCTCCAGTTTTCATGTTTCTGCGATTACTAAATATGATGAAAAATCAACATAAATTTTTTTGAGATCCTGCATTATTTGTAAACCGAAATAAACAAGATTTATGTATTTATCATGTGTGGATATTGTGCATTTAACATAATACATAATATGGTAAATATGGTGTCCTAATTATGAAACAAATGCAAATGCACCACAAAATCAGTCATTTTGATCTCAAAAATCACCAAAAAAAGTTGTGAAATCCTGGTGGGATTGAGCTATGAGGAAGTGCAAGTTTATCGATTTGTTCAATTTGAATAAATTAATTTACTTTGCAAGTAAATTTGTGACTGCATTTCCTTTATAGGTCTTAAATTTCATTCATAATGGTCTTAAAAAAGGTCTCAAAAGTGTTAAATTTGACTTGGTGAAACCTGCAGAAACCCTGGTTTGAGACATTTTTGGATCTCTGAGAACATGTTTCCTTTTATCCTATTGCTGTGTTTTCTTAAAAATTGAGCTTTCATAATTCATAGACAAGAAAATCTTCAGGAGAAATAATTAGACACAAATGAGTCAGTTATTGACCTACAGGAAGGGTATAGAGATATAAAATGAATATGAATGAATGTAACAGGCTCATCTAATACAATCTCTTAAAAATAAAGGGTTTTGGCAGCAACACTCCTAAAATGAAAGGCTCTTTATTGGCATTGATGGTTCCATAAAGAAGCTTTAACATCCACGAAATTCCACAGAAGGTTCTTTACAGCCGGAAAAACGTTCTTTAGATTATTTATCTGTTCATGACACTAAGAAAAAGGGTTTATTTTAAGAACTGTTGATGCTCTGTGGGGAACCCAAACTGGTTCTTCTATTGCATCGTTTTGAAAAAAATAAAAAAATAAACACAGTTTATAACTTTTAATTTTAAGAGTGAGGACCTTTCAGAACCTTTTTGTTCTTATTGCCAAGAGTATTTTAATAACCGGAAGAACCTTTTTCCACTGAAGAACCTTTTGTGTATTGAAAAGTTTCCAGGGATGTTAAAGCTTCTTCAACTTCTTCATGGACCCATGCCAATAATGATCATCTGATCTCAGAAGAATTTGATGGGAAATTATTTTTATATTGAGATTTTTTTTTCCTATTGAAATGAAATCTTGAGACATTGCTGAAATGATATGAGAGATTCCTGGTCTTTTTCTTAGGAGAAACAGGCCAATTTAATAAAACGCCTTGGTCTGCATTTGATTACATTACTAAGAGAAAGAACGGAGATATTAAATAGATGTAATTTGTATTTTATTCTTTCTGGTGTGTACATTATGGGTATTTATGTTAAACCGGTACAGTTGAAGCAAACTTAAGTTGAGCGGAAAGCCGAAAAAGGCAGACTGTATACGAGCTATACGGCCCTATCTGGAGGAAACAGTTTGAAAGATGTTGTTCTTGGTCGCTCTCTGACACCCCCAGAGACGGCAGTCTTCTGAATGTGTCAAATCTCTCTTTCACTCTTTAAGAAATTAATTACCGCTCCTCCTCCTTTCCTCTGCACAGCTTTTGATAGGGCCTTTTTCTGCGCTATCTAAAGA
>NC_137103.1:10229157-10596657 GCF_949357685.1 Gobio gobio | reverse complement strand
TATGTATTGGTTTACTAAAGATGTAATTAACAAAATGGCGGAAAAGAGACGAGCACTGATACTAAAGCTCGTAAAACTAAATTTAAAATAAGACAACGCATGTTATTTTCAGCTATTACGGACATTGATCGTGAGATTGCTGAGACGAACGCACGCCATCAGACAGAAAGAGCAAGACTGATATTTACTGAACGCAGAACGAACATTGCAAAAGACTTTTAAAAATGCCGGATAAAATAAAATGCTGCATGAGCTCAACCAATCAGCATGTTCAGCGCACAAGTCCCACCCCTGAAAGTTCCCGAACTTTGAAAAAGTACTACCTCGCGAAAAGGGCCGTTTGCAGGGGGAAATATTTACCCGGAATTCCTGCGGTCGAAACACACCGAGTACCAGCCCAAAGTTCCTAGTTCCTGGGGAAAGTTCCTGTGGTGGAAACGCGGCTAAAGTTGATGTGTTAGAAGCAGGAAAACTGGGCAAGTGTAAGGATTTGAGTGAGTTTGACAAGGGCCAAATTGTGATGCTAGACGACTGGGTCAGAGCATCTCCAAAACTGCAGCTCTTGTGGGGTGTTCCCGGCCTGCAGTGGTCAGTCTCTATCAAAAGTGCTCCAGTGAAGGACCAGTGGAGAACCGGCCACAGGGTCATGAAGGACCAGTGGAGAACCGGCCACAGGGTCATGAAGGACCAGTAGAGAACCGGCCACAGGGTCATGAAGGACCAGTGGAGAACCGGCCACAGGGTCATGAAGGACCAGTGGAGAACCGGCCACAGGGTCATGAAGGACCAGTGGAGAACCGGCCACAGGGTCATGGAGGACCAGTGGAGAACCGGCCACAGGGTCATGGGCGGCCGAGGCTCATTGATGCCCGTGTGATCAAACAGACGAGCTACTGGAGCTCAAACTGCTCAAGAAGTTAATGCTGGTTCTGATAGAAAGGTGTCAGAATACACAGAGCATCTCAGTTTGTTGTGTATGGGGCGCAACAGCCGCTGACCGGTGCCCATGCTGACCCCTGACCCCGCCCAAAGCACCAACAGTGGCACGAGAGCATCAGAACTGGACCACGGAGCAATGGAAGAAGGGCCTGGTCTGATGATCACGTGTTCTTCTACATCACGTGGATGGCCGGGTGTGTGTGTGTGGCTTACTGGGGAACACATGGCACCAGGTGCATTATGGGAAGAAGGCGTGGCGGCGGAGGCAGTGATGCTTTGGGCAATGTTCTGCTAGGAAACCTTGGGTCCTCCATCCATGTGGATGTTACTTTGACACGTACCACCTACCTAAGCATTGCTGAGATCATGTACAGCCTTTCATGGAAACGGTATTCCCTGGTGGCTGTGGCTCTTTCAGCAGATAATGCGCCGCCACAAATGCTTCAGGAATGGTTTGAGGAGCACAACAACGAGTTTGAGGTGTTGACTTGGCCTCCAAATTCCTCAGATCTCAATCCAATCGAGCATCTGTGGGATGTGCTGAACAAACAAGTCCGATCCATGGAGGCCCCACCTTGCAACTTACAGGACTTAAAGGATCTGCTGCTAACATCTTGGGGCCAGATACCACAGCACACCTTCAGGGGTCTAGAGGAGTCCATTCCTCGACGGGTCAGGGCTGTTTGGGCAGCGAAAGGGGGACCAACACAATATTAGATCATAATGTTATGCCTGATCGGTGTATAAAGATTCTAAAGTTCAACTAATCGCATTTCATATAAATTTAAACGAATACATTAAGTGTTTGAAAGCATTACATTCAGTTCACACTCATAAAAGTATATTTTGTACAGTATATTATGTCTTTGATGATTTTTTTTCACAGGGCACACATGCATGCATTTGCAAGATCATTGCAACAAAGAAATAATGGGCAATAATTATCATTAAGAATTGTTTTGCATTTGATTAGGCACTTGACTCGTACCATTTACACTTTCATCAAACTTTTGTCAAAACTTTTATTTCTACCACTAATTTGAGAAAATGAATTATTGCTGATAATGTTTTTATGAGATAAAGATCACTCTAGACAAGGCTCTTATTGGCGCAGTCATACTGAAAAACACTTGGTAACACGGTGGTCTCTCTACACGCGGGGGCAAATGGTGGCGCTGCGTGTTTGCTGCGTATATGTTGGTGTGAAAGGGAAGGCAGCGAGTGTAGGGTCCTCTGATCATAATCAGGGTGTATTGTGGAGGGTCGTCCTGGCAGTGATTAGATAATGAATCTCTTAGACACTTAAGGTCTGATTCAGTACAACCATCATTATGTGGTAGGGCTGCTATAGCCGGCACACAGACAAAAAGCAAAATTGTGATTGGTGCTGAACAAGAACCAATCACTGCCTGTGTTACAGGTCTTCTCAAGAGGTAACGAGTCACGAGTCTGACCACTCACAGCACTCGCAGGGGGTCACATGGCCCGCTATGAAGTTTTTAGTCAAGCCTGCATGTTGTGTGAAACCTCATCATTACACACACACACACACACACACACACACACGGCTATGTACAGTACATGCATACACATGCAAAACTTTTACGGTCCAAAAATGTGTTTGCATACCAAAAATGTGGTAAAGTATTGGTAGTGGCAAGCTGCAGACTGTCTATATTCATTAGGCAAGCATGTCATTCATAAATCATGGAGCACAATGGTTGAGTGGGGGACATGAGAGGCTATGATCGGCATGTGTGTTTAGCCTGCAGGCATTTTAACTGACACCTCTCTGGAGCCGGCCGATGACAGCCAAACGTCATGACAATTATTCATACCATATCTCACATGTCACTCTAACGATGTCAAACAAGCTTGAGCTAGAAAATATTGTTGATTCACTTACCTAAACAATGACACAAAACTGAGTTTGTTTAGTCAAATTACAGCCCAATTCCCTCGATTTCACTGAAATTCTAGCACAGTTCTGCCCATGAAACCTTCCAAGCACAACAAAACTAAATTATGTTTGGTAACACTTTACAATAAGGTTTCATTTATTAACTATATTAACATGAACTAACAATGAACAACACGTCTACAGCATTTATTATTCTTATTTAATTGCACATTATCAGCAGTTTTATGATTTTATGAATTTATGTTTTCAAACAAAAGTGTTGTTTTGTTGATAACCAACATAATCATGGAATAATAGAAAGCGGATGTAAGTCCTTATATTTTATTTTAGACATTTTACCAGTGTCTGTTTTTAGGGCTCATATAGGCCTGAAATGGACTATTGGAATTTTGGAAATCCAATATTGTTTTGATGCCTTTCACGTCCCAGCTCAGGTTAGTCAATAGTGCAAAGGACTGTGTGTGTGTGTGTGTGTGTGTGTGTGTGTGTGTGTGTGTGTGTGTGTGTGTGTGTGTGTGTGTGTGTGTGTGTGTGTGTGTGTGTGTGTGTGTGTGTGTGTGTGTGTGTGTGTGTGTGTGTGTGTGTGTGTGTGTGTGTGTGTGTGTGTGTGTGTGTGTGTGTGTGTGTGTGTGTGTGTGTGTGTGTGGGCATGTTTTCGTGAAATATCAGGACACAAATGTGTATAATGACATGGGTATGACACAGGTATTACAAAAAGAGGGTGAAATATGAGGACGTTCCCCATGTCCTCACTTTTCAAAATGCTTATAAATCATACAGAACAAGTTTTTTTTTCACAGAAAGTGAACTGCACAGTCTCCTGTGAGGGTTAGGTTTAGGGGCAGGGGCAGTGTAAGGGGATAGAAAATACGGTTTGTACAGTATAAAAACCATTACGCCTATGGAATGTCCTAACATTTCACAAAAACAAACATGTGTGTGTGTGTGTGTGTGTGTGTGTGTGTGTGTGTGTGTGTGTGTGTGTGTGTGTGTGTGTGTGTGTGTGTGTGTGTGTGTGTGTGTGTGTGTGTGTGTGTGTGTGTGTGTGTGTGTGTGTGTGTGTGTGTGTGTGTGTGTGTGTGTGTGGTGCCATTGCGATTATGTAATTTACCTGGCTCCAGATTTATTAGTCACATCACTTTAAGCTTTTGTTTTGTTTATACAAACTTAAGCTTTTGATTTGTTTGATAACATACAGAATTATAAAACTGTTTGAAAAAAGAATGTTTTGTTTTGTTTGTTTTGTTTTGTTTTGTTTTGTTTTGGTAACCTACAGAATCATAGATTATTTAAACAAAAATGTACTTTTGTTTTGTTGGAATCATGGAACTGAAATGAATGAAAGCTTTTGTTTTGTTTTGCCTATGGAATCACTGAACTAATACAAACTAAAGCTTTTGATTTGTTTGATAACATATAGAATTATAAAACTGTTTGCAAAAGTAATGTTTTGTTTTGTTTTTAACCTACAGAATCAAGGAATATTAGAAAGCGGAGCTTTTGTTTTTGTTTTTGTTTCGCCGATGGAATCACTGAACTAATACAAACTAAAGCTTTTGATTAGTTCGATAACATCGATTAATAAAACCTTTGAAAAATTATATTATATTTTGTTTTGTTTGTTTTGTTTTGTTTTGGTAACCTACAGATCATTAATTATTTAAACAAAAATGTACTTTTGTTTTGTTGGAATCACGACACTGAAATTATTTAAAGCTTTTGTGTTGTTTTGCCTATGGAATCACTGAACTAATACAAACTAAAGCTTTTGATTTGTTTGATAACATATAGAATTATAAAACTGTTTGAAAAAAGAATCTTTTGTTTTGTTTGTTTTGTTTTGGTAACCAACAGAATCATGGATTATTTTAACAAAAATGTACTTTTTTTTGTTGGAATCATGGAACTGAAATGAATGAAAGCTTTTGTTTTGTTTTGCCTATGGAATCACTGAACTAATACAAACTAAAGCTTTTGATTTGTTTGATAAGATATAGAATTATAAAACTGTTTGCAAAAGTAATGTTTTGTTTTTAACCTACAGAATCAAGGAATATTAGAAAGCGGAGCTTTTGTTTTTGTTTCGCCGATGGAATCACTGAACTATACAAACTAAAGCTTTTGATTAGTTCGATAACATCGATTAATAAAACCTTTGAAAAAGAATATTTTGTTTGTTTTGTTTTGTTTTGTTATGGTAACCTACAGAATCATGGATTATTTAAACAAAAATTAACTTTTGTTTTGTTGGAATCACGAAACTGAAATGAATGAAAGCATTTGTTTTGTTTTGCCTATGGAATCACTGAACTAATACAAACTAAAGCTTTTGATTTGTTTGATAACATAGATGAATAAAACCTTTGAAAAATAATATTTTGTTTTGTTTGTTTTGCATATATGGAATCACAGAACTGATGAACACAGAACAAAAAATTCTGTAGGTTAAAAACAAAACATTATTTTTTTCAAACCGTTTTATAATTCTACATGTTATCAAACAAATCAAAAGCTTTAGTTTGTATTAGCTCTGTGATTCCCTAGGCAAAACTAAAAAAAAAACATTATTATGTAGGTCAACAAAACAAAACACAAAACAAAAGCTCCGCTTTCTAATATTCCATGATTCTGGTTGTAAAAAATCAACAAACAAAAAAATCTGTACGTTAAAAACAAAACATGTTATCAAACAAATCAAAAGTTTTCATTCGTATTAGTTCAGTGATTCCATAGGCAAAACAAAACAAAACCTTCGCTTTCTAATACTCCATGATTCTGTAGGTTATAAACAAAACAAAACACGCACAAAACAAAACAAAAGCTTAATTTTCTAATAATCCATTATTCTGTAGGTCAACAAAACAAAAAACAAACAAAACAAAACATAAATTTTTAAAGATTATTCTATGTTATCAAACAAATCAAAAGCTTCCATTTGTATTAGTTCTGTAATTCTATAGGCAAAACAAACCAAAAGCTTTAATTTATTCCAGTTTTGTGATTCCATAAGCAAAACAAAACAAAAGCTTTTATTTATTCCAGTTTTGTGATTCCATAAGCAAAACAAAACAAAAGCTTTAATTTATTCCAGTTTTGTGATTCCATAAGCAAAACAAAACAAAAGCTTTCATTTATTCCAGTTTTATGATTCCATAAGCAAAACAAAACAAAAGCTTTCATTTATTCCAGTTTTGTGAATCCATAAGCAAAACAAAACAAAAACTCAGCTTTCTAATATTCCATGATTCTGTAGGTTATCAGCAAAACAAAACTAAACAAAATTATTTTTTTTCAAACAGTTTTATAATTCTACATGTTATCAAACAAATCAAAAGCTTTATTTGTATCAGTTCCGTGATCCCATATCAAAACAAAGGCTTCACTTTTCCACTATTCCATGATTCTATAGGTTATCATATGAAGTTTAACACATCAGGAGGACATTTATCTATGAACAAATTCAAATATACGAGTCAACGTTTCATGGCGTTTCCAATTATTTGAATGTACATCAATCATTTTAGATAAAGCATTATATATAATAGAAAAAAGTCTTAATATTATGAATCATGAAGCTATTTAAGAATACATTTGTAACGTTTTCTGAACTGAAGAGCATGCTCCTTTGGCCTGTGTGTCATATGTAAAGTCTGCAGAAAGCTGTGATGACGCTTCCTGGTTGTCCTGCTGAAATGAAGTTATCCAATTACCGTGCGTCTAATGAGGCTGTTTTGGTTGCTCTGCTCTCTCTGAGGTACTCCACAGTATAAACAGTTCACTTACCCCACACAGAAAGGGGCTAATCAAGGGAATTATTGTTTTGCTGCTTCAATTTGCCGGCTCCCAGTTCTGCAGTGATTGGGAAGAAAATGTGCTATTGTTCTCTGCGTTAATGCTTGAACTTTAAGAGAGAGAGAAAAAAATGACACGAGTCGGTCCTGGAGGGCCAGAAATATGTATATTCAAATGACTTGCTCTATTGTATTTGTATATTTTGTATTTCTCATGAGAATCTCCCTATCAGTATTTATATTGTGTTGAAGACATGCAGTATCTGAGCTGAATGTATTTCATTAAAAAAAGAAAAGTCCTGCATCTTGAGCACGCTTGCATTTTCCTGATATTTACATTTCACAGCGAGTGAAAGCGTCTGTTTGAGGTTTGAATAAACACAGATAGCAGAGGACGAGCCGAGGGGAAATCTCCACAATTAGTCCTTTAACAACAGGTTGGGTAAAGTTCTCTGCACTTATGAGGGCACGGCGCCACAGCCAGCCACAAGAGGAACCGTAAAAAAAATGAGCTCTGGAGGAGGGGAAGAGGGAGAGAGCGGCCTCAGAAGTCAAGTCTATCTGGCAATTACCATTTTACTGCTGTTCTTTAGTTACTGTATGTTTGGAGGGGCCATTAGCAGGTGTGCCTGGGCTGTCTGACCCAGAAAAAGCCTTTATCTTTAAAAGAACAGCCAACGTCTCACTGAGGCAAGAGATCTGTAGGGCCACAACACCAGCAAATGCAAGCGTTCAAACATACAGGCACACAAAGACGCCGCGTTTAACAGCAGATTCAACCTTTGAAGGTTTGCAGATCAACTAAACACAAACTTAATTACAAATGAACCCTTTCACAAGTAAGTTTGAAATATTCTAACTGACCCCCCAGCCCAGCGTGAGTTTTTTTTAGGCTACCCTTATTTTATTTTGTATCTTATTATTATCATAAACCTTTTTAATGATCATGTTAGCTGATCTATAACACGCCATGTTAGTTTGCACTATAATTCAGAGATTTAAAACACGTCAATTCATCCACTTGTCCTGAAAAACATGACAGGCTGGTGAAGTGGGAGAAGACTGGAGTAATAGACAGAGCTGGGTAGATTACTGATTACAATTTACATGACAAAAATTGTAGTTAGTAACATAATCCATTACATTACATATTTAAGGTATAATCAGACTACTTCTAGATTACTTTTAAGGATTACTTTTAGATTACTTTTATAACTAGTTAATCACATTGATTTTGAGTAGAATATTATTGTACCATATTGATATAAAAATATAAAAAGTGAAAGAAAATATAGTACCTTCTTTGTTATCAATGAAGTGCATTCAAAATATTACTTTACGTCAGGGTTTCCCAGATTGGGGTTCATGATGGAACTGCAGGGGTTCCTGAGTTTAATGAAAAGCTATTTTTTTTATTAAAATAAAACACTACAAAAAACAATTTAAAAAAAATCTTGTTTGCCTGCATGTCATGTGACTATTACCCAACATCAGAGAACCGTGAACTTAATTGTATTATTTATTATTGTTATTATTTTTATTGACTTCATTTTATTATTGACCTCATTTACAAATTAAAATCTCCGATAAATATATTAGGTCAAAGAAATGTCAGCTGACAAAAAAATGCATGTAAATATGAAAAAATGAATATGAAAATTTAAAAGATAAAAAAAGAAATAGTAGGAAGAATCAATGAATTATGAATATTTGACTGTCATTGTGATAATAACATGTAATTATGTAATCAATAAAACAGTAACTGTAGTCTGATTACGAGTATTTTTGGAATACTTTTTTTGGAATCTGAAAACATTATCCAGTTATTACCCAGCTCTGGTAATAGAGTAATAAAACACGTTGTCAATTTATATAGTCTGTGTGATGCACAGAACGTCCTAATCACACCGGTGTGATCTTACGCATCAAAGGGCTAAAAAGCTTACACAAATATTTTAATAAAGTGTTCCACTGTAAAGAAATAAGAAACAAAAGCGGTCCACCTTTCAATTTAGATATACATCTGGTTTTTTTTTTACACATAACCTGTAATTTATGATAAAGGGCCCTATTTTAACGATCTGAAACGCAAGTGTCAAAGCGCGAACCGCAAGTAACTTTGTGGGCGGGTCTCGGCGCTGTTGCTATTTTCCCGGCGGGATAAATGGCTCTTGCGCCCGGCGCAAATCTAAAATGGGTTGGTCAGAAGTAGCTTCATTATTCATAGGTGTGGTTTGGGCGTAACGTGAATAAACCAATCCGAGCGTCATCCAACATTCCCTTTAAAAGCAGGTGCGCAAGTTCCATTATGGATTGCTATTATTATGGCGTATTTACCAGGCGCACGCCAGGAGCGGTTCACAGCCGAGGAGACTGATGTGCTTGTAAGAGCAGTGAAAGACAGAGAAGTGAAGTTGTAATGTTGTACATTATGGTAAAGGTGATTTCACAGTCTTTTTTTTTCAGTCTTTCAGTTTTTTCAGTTTTTCAGTCGATTTTTTTTCCTGGTTCTTGACGGACAAACCAATTTGTCAGATGTCCTTATATACATATATATCTTGCCACAATTGGGCAAACAGGTCTTATCCTTAATTATTACAATTAGCCTGAATAATGTGTAAGCTAGATTTATGCCTATTTTTTCACATCTTCGTGGCACACCACAATGATTTCCGTCATCTCATGTGTTAATATTTTTTTAGTGTAACAATTTATGATTTGCAAAAATAACTGTTGCATCTGTGTAGATTAGGCCTACATGAGCAAAGTGTATGCGCGTTGTGCATGCGCCCTTAAATGGTCAAGCATGCGCCCTTAAAATAGCATAATGAACAACACGCAACGCGCCACTGACTTTAGACTAGGTTTTTTCTGGTCAGTGGCGCAATTGTTTAATGGAACAGCAAAATAGCACCAGGGATTGTTTGCGCCGGAACACGCCTCCTTTTTTGCGCTGAACCGCCCAGGCAGCGCAAGTTCATTCACTAGTTTAGCGACGTGCTTCTGTGGAGGGAAAAGCGCGCTTTGCGCGGGTGCAAAATAGGAATGACACATGCGTCGGTGTACAAAGTCAATTGCGCTGGGTGCAAGATAGGGCCCAAAATCACTGTATATTATATGACTGTAGTCACTGAAGATGTGTCCCTTTGTCATGACAGATGTTCAGTGCAACAATTGTGTGTATATTTTAATACTTTTCTATAGTTCTTTACACATTACATACAGCTATTTGCATTCACTGTAACCCTGAATAAATTGGCAAAACTAAAAAAAATTTGGTAATCAATTAAATCACAGTTTTTAAATGAAGAAATGTAAAGTTTAAGTAAGCAGAACTGGCAGATTTTTATTTTGTACTCATACATTTGAATTACTCTTAACTTGAAATATTTGAGTGAGCTAATTCATACATTTAACTTAAAATGATTATGTAATCTCAACTTACATATGTTTATTTGAGGAATCTTGGCTAGCTTTAACAAGCTAATTCGGTAAATGCTAACTTGTTAATTGGTAACACAATGCTTTGATCGCATTAGCATAGCATAACAATTAATGAGTAAGGCAATTTAACATAAATCTGTTCTCAAACTAAGCTCACGCTCCACTCGTACCATGATGGAAACCAAACCAACATAACAGAAACTCTTCTAAACTAGCATAACAAAACATACTAAATCTCCCACTTAACATTCATCTTGAACAAAACAAACATTATATAACACTTAATTTGAGTGAACTTTCGAGTGTCATGGAAAAGCATGCTGGGAAATAGAAATCCCAGCCCAATTTCAGATAAATTTAAGTTGATCTAAATTAAAAGAAACAAGTTTAGAAAACTCAAAACAATCAAACAATTCAGATGACTTAAAATGTGTCCGTTTTGAGAACTCAAAAGAGTAAGAAAGTTAATTTGATTGAACTAATTTAAGTTTACTCTACTCAAACCAATTAATTATTGTGAGCATCAGTGATTTGAGGTCAATTGTAATGCATATATAATTTTAGCTACTGAAGATTTGCAAAACTTAACAAGATGATGTTCCATAGAGTCTAAAAGCAGTGATTTGCATATTACATTATAGCGTGATGCATCCATATGCAATTTATTTGGGTTTTGTTATACAAGCTGTATTTTATGATAAACTGGGAGTTTACAGCACAGCACAGCACATTATTTCGCTAACGCACAACGTCCATTATTAAGCAGAAAAGCATTGAGGAGAGATTGCGCTGCTACAACTGTGTCTTTTGTTGCGGATGGCTGCGAGGTCATGTGATCGACATCATTCACTCAAATTACAGTACTCAGCGGCAGTCCGCTTCCTGTGCGTGTTCTCACACGTGAAAAGGGAAGAGCACATCTAGATCACTTGCATTCCTTGGCTCGCCGTTAAGATGTTCTACACGAATGTGCCGCGGCAATTGCCCTGGTATTCAAGACCGTAAAAGCTGCTTTACGAGTCTGTCAGAAGAAGACACTCGCCTCCGTCTGCAAAACAACTAAATAATCCGGTTACGTGCAAACTATGGCGTGTCTATAAAGCGCAAATATCTCATTTGTCGCAGGCCAAAATACCACCCCCCCCCCAAAAAAAGGACACCTTTCGAAGTACTTCATTAACATAATATTATAGAGGCCAAGAGCGCCGCTAGATGAGACATTGAGAGGTTTCACTCGACAGGGAAGATAACCTTTCAAACCGGCTCTGAGATTCACACAGTCAAAGAATAGATATATCAGGACAGTCCCAGATTTCATTAGCTTTGAGAGACAATAATGGTTTTCATTCGTCTTTCACGGCAGCTCTCTGTCTGTCATTTCCCTGCCCCGGTGCGTCTGAGAGCGGCTTGATTGAAAGGAACCATCATATGCACATCCGTGTTGTCCCACACCATTCCGAGAGCAAACCGTTTTAGATCCTTAACTATAGCCGCCGCTGTGATTGCTCAGCCACCGGCAATTTCCTAACCAACCACCACCTGAACAATGATGTGTTCAGCCCTCTGCTCTCCAGGCTTTCTGAGGGGGAATCATTTCACAGTTTGGAACGAGATCTCCATAGCAACTCCTCTTTGAGGGGTTTAGAATCACCATCCAGTAATTCTATGATCATCAAGCACAGCCATTCCCAACCGTTCTTTTCACAGCGGACATGGGCGGCTGGGAGGGAAGGGAAGGGAGGGGAGGGGAGGGGTGTTGAGGCTGTTGGGAAATTCTACAGTCTATTTCAGGCAATTCATCCAGCCAGCCTCCATTAGAATTCAAAATATTTCGACCTTCAATCACCGAGCGCGTTATGTGGAACTGCTGCGATCTCCAGTCAAGACGAGCGACCGTTTTAGTCTAATCACCCAGGACGAGGCAAGGCAGAGAGAGACTCCTCAATCGAAGCCTAATCAAAATGCTGGTTTTAAACGCTGACAGTCTCTCAACACGGGCCGCAAACACACGCCGCCGGATTGAAACCCCCTCCTCTCTCTCTCTCTCTCTCTCTCTCTCTCTTCGTCTGTAAATGGCGCTCAAAATACAGTAGATTTTCTCATTGACTGCAATCACATAATTCATCGTGGTGACAGAGTGTGTAAATGTTGTAGTGTGTACTGTACATCGGGAGGATTTCTCCTTGATAAATCGCTGTGCCGTGACATCAGTGCGAGACCTAGTGTGTGTGTCTGTCTAGTGCCTGAAGCCAAATGCGCCACTTGTGTGCACTTATGCGGAAAAAACGGTACAAACGCTCTTGATGTTTCCTGATATGCTGTCGAAAAAAAAAACTTTCCTCTTAAAATTCTTTAGATGAATAGCTTGCTTTTTTGTGTGTCGTTTGCCTGTGCAAAACTGGCTGCCATGATATAGGGTGTTCTACATGGAAATCGTTTTGAAATAAATGTCTACTTTTTGCTAATACATTTCACAAAGCATTATAAAGAAATGACGCATTGAATTAAACGTGATTTTAAGTAAAGACTGAACCCAGCAAGCAATTTTGCATATAAAAGACACAGCCCTGACGTCTTGGCTAAATTTGGGCTGCCATTGAAAATGTGATTGTCTAACCAAAGAAATGAACCCTAACAGTTTATAGGTGGATTCTTTTTGCTGTGATTCCAGGGTCTGGTCCTTGAATATGGCTCAGGTTCCTCCTAGGGGATTTTTGTTGCCTTTTTTATTGCGCACCGGACAAGTCACATGATATGATGCTAATGGAAAATCTGAAGTATTTTTTACGTTGTGCCAAATTGTTTGCAAAAGTGCTAGCCTGACATTGTCATACTCAGATTCTAGTCTGCTCCTGCTCCATTGGGCTGTGATTATGGGGCGTTTCAACCGAACCAGGACAGAAAATGCCTCTGCACTCAATTGGACAGACCTACAACCAATCAGAGCAATGGAGTAAGTGACGTGTTGAGCGACGCTTAGTTGTCAACAGAACTCAACTGCACACACGCTGGGAGAAGTAGAAGAAGAAGATGATGAGTGAAAACAATCTTTGCCGGTGTTGTAAAAGAATTTAAGGATACACGGAGTACTTACCAACACCATCATCATTTCTAAGAGAAATAGTAAAGGTGAAGGCATACACCAACAAGTTCTACGTATAATAATCGAATTTAACCCAAGCGCTCTTTGGTGACGTGATGATTACGTTACTAATTACGATGAATTCTTATGATTTTATTTGTACATTTTTGTATGATATGCTTATGCACAGCCGAGGGTTGGGTTTTATTTCATCTAAAAATGTTATGTTTTCATACAAATCAAAATGTAGGAATTCGCCAAAATGACGTTAGTTACTTGTATTAGGGCTGGGCGATATGGGCAAAAAATCATAACTCTGTATTTTTTTGGTTGAATGCCGATATACAGTATATATCTTGGTATTATCTACATATTTCTATTTTGATTTTAAAAATCAGATTTTTTTATTTTTTATTTAATGTATTCCTTCAAACAATGTTCATATTGAAGACTATGAAAACAAATGCTATATATGTGCAAAATTATGTGCAAAAAAAGGGGTTAAAATCAAATTACATTCTAACATTGTAACATTACAATCTTAAAAACAAAAATCTAAACTAAATTCACTAAACTAAAAATTAAGCGCATTCTAATTATATTAGCCTACATCTGATTACCCCATTATTATAGTCACTTAAATAAAAATATTACTTGTGGGTTTAGAATTCAACAAATGGCACATTTATTGTCCAACAACAAATCTTTTGTATCTATATATATTTTAGTAAGAATTATTGCACTTCTATTCTATTGCACTCCGTCTGTGTCGCGCATGCGTGCGGCGGCGCTCGTTCACGGATGTCAGTGAATTTTAGCGGAGATTCGTTTGCAGAACACTCGTCCTCTTCTGACGGCTAAATATTAGCACATCTTTCCAACATTAACTGTAAATGTAAGCTATGCACTGAGGAAAACACTCCATCTCAATGCATTAAACAACGCAAGTATCTCCGCACATGTATCTGTCAGAGCATCTGACGGGGCAAGGCTCTTTAAACTATACATGGTAACTATATCTTACCAGTTATTTTGAAGGCCTTAATATAAAGCATGTGTCATGTTAAGGGCAAATTGGATTATGTATCTTCCCTCTGGTATTTTTCATATGCAAACTACTGCATATCGATCTAAACGGCATTGCCTCATTCCATATCGTTAAAAATACACTATATTGCCAGAAGTATTGGGACGCCCCTCCAAATCATTGAATTCAGGTGTTCAATAACTTCCTTGGCCACAGGTGTATAAAATCAAGCACTAGGCATGCAGACGCTTCTACAAACGTTTGTGAAAGAATGGGTCGCTCTCAGGAGCTCAGAGAACTCAAGCGTGGTGCCGTGATCGGTTGCGCAGAAATCAACAGCTACAGACCTCCAAACTTCATGTGGCCTTCAGATGAGCTCAAGATCAGTGTGTAGAGCTTCATGGAATGGGTTTCCATGGCCGAGCAGCTCATCCAAGCCCAACATCACCAAGTGCAATGCAAAGCGTGGGATGCAGTGGGGTAAAGCGCGCCGCCACTGGACTCTAGAGCAGAGGAGACGTGTTCTCTGGAGTGACCAATCACGCTTCTCTGTCTGGCAATCCCATGGACGAGTCTGGGTTTGGCAGTTGCCAGGAGAACGGGACTTGCCTGACTGCATTGTGCCAAGTGTAAAGTTTGGTGGAGGGGGGATTATGGGGTGTTTTTCAGGGGTTGGGCTTGGCCCCTTAGTTCCAGTGAAAGGAACTCTTAATGCTTCAGCATACCAAGACATTTTGGACAATTTCATGCTCCCAACTTTGTGGGAACAGTTTGGGGATGGCCCTGTCCCAACATGACCGCACCAGTGCACAAAGCGTCGCTCCATTAAGACATGATGAGTGAGTTTGGTGTGGAGGAACTTGACTGTCCTGATATCAACCCGATAGAACAGCTTTGGGATGAATTAGAGCGGAGACTGAGAGCCAGGCCTTCTCCTCCAACATCAGTGCCTGACCTCACAAATGCGCTTCTAGAAGAATTCCCATAAACACACTCCTAAACCTTGTGGAAAGCCTTCCCAGAAGAGCTGAAGCTGTTAGAGCAGCAAAGAGTGGGCCAACTCCATATTAAACCCTACGGATTAAGAATGGGATGACATTAAAGTTCATGTGCATGTAAAGGCAGGCGTCCCAAAACTTTTGGCAATATAGTGTACATCGTACAAACTCGATATACCACCCAACCCTAATTTGTATTCTGTTTCACCAACAGTGCTGGTTAGATGTTTGTTCAACCGCTGTAGTGTCAGATTTTCTTTTAACAGTTGCACATGTCTTGATTTTCAAGTCTTGTTTTAGATCAAAACCAACTGACTGTTCATTTCAGCGGTCAGGAAGATGAGCACTCAATGAGAAAGTGAAAGCCTGGATTACAGCATGACAACACACGTTACATCACCACATGTTTCCATGCATTTGTTAACCTTCATTTCAAACTGCCCTTGGGAGATAAAAATTATGTGAATGACAGAAATACAAAGAGACGACCGCTGGGAACTGCTGCATGTGGACAGATTGTTATCTTCCTCAGAGTGGTGATTTGTTGGAACAACATTTCAATCAACCAATCAGATTTGAAAGACAAGTGCTTCTACATCAGTGTTAGTCATCTATCAGTTGCCTCTGGTTTTAGGGATAAGTCATGGGTAGGGTTAGATTAGGGGTAGGGACTACATTTTCGGACAGGAATGTTTTTCCAGGATCAACAAAATATGTCTTACTTGGCAAAATCACAGTGACCTGCTAAGTACAGATGTCTGATGTTATCGCTCGTACCACATCACAGAGCATCTCCCAAAGATATTTTGATGAAATATGAAATACGGTCAGCTTCCAGCAGCTCCAGAGGTGCCAGATGCTGAAATGTAAGATTTTGAGGTAGCGTACCACAAAACTCAGGTCAGGGTGTGACTATAAGCCAGGAAGCAATTCAAGTCTTTTGAATCTAGTATACCAGCTCTATGTAAACAAAATGGGATCCCTGCGATTCTACAGGCAAAGCGACGATAAGTCTACATAACATTCATCTTCAGCAGTCTGGGTAATTTCCATTTGATACGTGGCCGTGTGCAGGTGCCGGTGTCAGTAGCGGTGTGCGTTTAGAGAAGCCAAGCACAACAACGGCGATCAGCCTGTGTGAAAATGCACCACTCACAGGAGCTTTGGGCCACTGACGGGACTTGAGCAAGAATAACAGGGCGGCACAGAAAAGAGGCTCATAATGTGTACCAGACTACGGCAAATGAGATGGGAAGATTTCTACACTCAGCGACAAACCACAGTTCTCCCGGCTGACATCTAGCATCGGTTGGGAACCGTGAAGCTCTTTCCGAACACGAGGCACCTCGAGGCTTCGGTTTTCTGGGCTTAGATCCCCAAACTCCTCTTTAATAGTTTTTGGAAGCTCGCAGTGAAAATAAATCCACTGTTTACACAGCCCTTTTGAAATCATTAGAGTAGCAGAAAATATCTCTGCGCATACTGCAGGGTATAAGGTTGAGCAACATTTCCTCGTACTTCAAAAGTCTCGGCAAGAGCCGGCAATTCCAGTCCAACCGCTGCCTGGCTCCAATCACTCGCTGATAAAACACTCTCTGTCAGCAGCGGTTAAAGCCATGAAACAACCATGACTATCAACGAATGACTGACACCCTCTTATGTCAGAAAAAGAGTTCAGATTTGTCCAGATGGTTCCTACATGATACACAGCAACATGGTTATGTTTGAATGGTCTAATAAACCCCATTCCGATAAATCCTCATCAGATTCACATTACTGCTACCAAGCTGGAGGGAAGAGTTCCTGTGCAACTCCAAATAAACTCTGAGAAAGTGGTCATGCTGTTTTGGTTCACAAGGAATTCTGAGGAAAAGGATGTAATTTGCACAACGCCGGATGTGAATGCTAGGTTGTGGAGGACACAGCAGATTACCATGATCTTCCGTACTTTACTGGGACTGTGCAGCTTCACCTCACCTCAGAGATACAAACTTTAAAATGCTGTAAGTTCACGCGACTTCACCACACATCTGGATATGAGCGCAGCTATAACACTCCTCTCCATCATTTGATCCTCATGCCATGGATCAACTTAACATAATATCACAATAATATGATAACATCACAGCATTAATTGTGCCGAGCAAATTGCTCTGACTTTTGTGAATAAGAAGCAATCTATCTGCAATATTTACACAAAAAGGAGCTGTCTTTGTGATTGTACTATATTGATTGTACTATATTTTATTTCGATAATCTTTTTTTATTTAATATTTTCTATTTTTAGGGGATTTTATGGTACTAAATTATATTTATGCAGTAGTTATGATCCATTGATTCACTTTTTGAGCATGGACCTGAAAATAAAATTTCCAACTTAAACTGTCATAAATCGGGAATGATTTAAGTTGGTCTCTTTTTAAAGACGACACTTGGCAGATTATTGCTGAAGTGAAAAAAGTTTCAAAAAGTGAACTTAAAAAAGTTATAAAAATGTGTAAAAAAAAAAAAAAAGTATGTCAAAATGTCAAAAAAAAGTATTGTTAAGAAAAATGCACAAAATAAAATTTTATGAAAAATGTATTTTCCAAAACATATTTAAATCAAAGCCATAAATCTAAACAAGTTGTGTTCAAATTTTGAGGTTGATATCTAAAAAAATTAGCTTTCAGCAAGAATTTGTTTGCGCACAGTCCAAACGTTTCCAATAGATGAAATTCGTCTCCCATTCATTGCCAACAGTGTTGGCCAAGTTACTGAACATTAATAATTAGTTACAGTTACTAGTTACTTCTTTGAAAAGTAATTGAATTACTTTAGCAATTACTGTATATCAAATGTAATTAGTTACTAGGGAAAGTAACTTTTAAGTTACTCTCGTTTGTGAAAAATGAACTCTTGTAGGACAAGAAGCTCATTCTCGCTGCTGTAGTGTTGTTGTCGCCAGCACCACCATGTCGTGGAGACGCTGTGTTTTTCATTGCGAAAACCAAACTACTTTGTTTAACACTAATTAAAAGAGAAAACAAAGGTGTCTTGAGGTGCTGCATATAATTGAATATGTGTTTTAACAAAAGCTTAACAAAATGTTTTAAGAAACATGCCTCATAAGGCAAAGCTAAATAGAGATAAGAGATGAGATTCTCAACAAATGTTAAAATGGGCTAACGAGTCTCATCTCTCAAAGCTCATCGATCTGAAAAGCACGGTGTGCTCTGATTGGCCAGCGATCCAGTCTGATGGAAATGTTACGCTTCTTACAATATTGTATTTGGAACATCAGCTCCCAAAGTAAAGCAATGACAGATGATAATGTCGGTTCAACCTTATCAATTCGAGCCCGAATCGGATCCGGATGATGCAGATAACTAGCCTGGCTCCGCCCTCCTACATACTTCCACTCAATTTTCATTTTCCTTCAGTACTCCGTCTGGGATTGCGATATATTCTCTGTTTTTCTCCGGTCAAATTTTAACCAGTCCAATCAGCGAACAGAGGGAGTGGCTGAGAACGATGACGTTGATGTTGTGCGCTAGTTTGAGATGACATACGTCACGACCAAATTGGCTATGGCAGATCCGATAGTTTTAAACTTCAACAGAGTACCTGCCTTCAAGGAAGTTTCCGCTTGTCAATGGAGAGTGGCCAGACTCTCTGTACAAATGAAATGTATGAGAGTCTGGTAGGACCAGGCTAGCAGATGACCAAGCTGAGCAATCAACGTTGATAGCGCGACTGGACCAGAAAGTATCAGCTTGGTAAGTTTGCATTTGTTATCGTAGAAACGGTCTGCCAGGTGCTCGAAAGCAGTCGAATATCTGGGTTGTACTGTTCTGGAATAGCCTAGAAATTTAGATGCAACCAATCGGCAGCAAATCTAATTTGCAGCCAGGTCGTCTAGCAACTCTCCGTTGGCTTGCGAGCTGGAAAAACCAAACTCTAGTCAGGCCAATCACATCATGTATAGAGTCGGTGGGCGGGGCTTAACATAATGATGGCAGAGTTGCGGTGGTTCCATGTACTACTTGTAAACAAAGAAGCTGGTGAATAGCACACTTTCGATTCGGCTTTGGCCGCGACTCAGGAAGACTTGGAGTTAAGCTTTTCTTTCATTTTTGGGTGAACTAACCCTTTAACCCTTTGAACAGAGAACAAAGAACAAAGAACGGCACTGAAGTCATTCTTAAGAAAGGAAGATGTGTTTGGAGTTTTGTCGACAGGATATGGCAAAAGTTTAATCTATCAACTAGCTCCGCTTCACCTTCTTCATTGCTCTGGTTGGTTGTAGCGCTATCCTATTGAGTGCAGAGGGACTTTGAAAGACAACGGTTTATCCCGCCCCTCGGATTGAGCCCTGCCAATGGTGTGTTCCCAGACCCAACATCTTGATGTGGCTCTGGCTTGTCAGGCTAGTTCTGGAACAGTGTTGTAACTAAAGCTTAACCACTGTCTACAGCGAGAATGAGCTTCTTTTCTGAAAGCGTTCATTTTTCACAAAGCAAAATGAGTAACGAGTAAGAGAGTGACACGAGTAACAAACTCATTTAAATTTCAGTAATTGTAATTGTGTTACTTGATTTTAAAAAAATGTAGTTGTATGCTCGTTACCGCTTAAAGTAGTGGAATTACAGTAACACGTTACTTTGTAGCGCATTACTCTCAACACTGATTGCCAATGCGCTTTTGACTGTGAACAATACAAGTGTGACTATTTTTTTCAAGGCCGTTTAACCTTTGTAAATCATGTCCATGATTTGTTTTGTGTTCACAAAGCAAGTGCCAAAACCTTTACCAAGTTCCATACCATTCCGACCAAGTAAGGAAAAAAAGAATAAGAAATTTTCCGTCAAAAATGACAAAACAGCACCAAAGGGTTAAAGGGTTAGTTCACCCAAAAATGAAAAAACCCTAAATAACGACTTACATAGTGATGACGATTTCAAAACAAGGCATCATGAAGCTTCGAAGCGTTACGAATCAGTGAACCGAATGATGATTCGGATCGCGTGTGAAATTTGGCGATTCAAACTGCTGATTCAACTCACTGATTCATAACGCTTCGAAGCTTCATGATGCCGTGTTTTGAAATCATCATCACTATGTAAGTCGTTATTTAGGGGTTTTTTGCACACAAAAACTATTCTTGCCGATTCATAAAGTTATTGTAGAACCACTGTAGTGAGATGGACTTTGTAACGACGTCTTTAGTACCTTTTAAGGGTCTTGAGAGTGAACCGTGCCATTGTGTCAATGGAGGCCTTTCAGAGCCATCAGATTTCAACTATAATTTTTAGAATTTTTTCATTTTTGGGTGAACTAACCCTTTAAGTATGCATGATAAAATTGGTAGACTAGCTCAGGGTTAAACTAGCACCTCATTAAAAGGGATTGGGGTGGTTAGTGCATAAGATTTCTACATTGAAATAACGTCCAAAAGTGTTTGAATGTCAGTATGAACCCAGTGTTGAATGTTTAATCTTGCTAAATGTTTCACAGAGCAATGGTATCCATCAATGCAGGATCAAGTAACACACACAACTAAACCCTATCATGATCATCAGCTTTCTACACAGAGCCCCCAATCAATAGAGATCATTTTCTGGTTTGCTGTAAGGTGTGAATGTGTGTACAAGCTTCCATATGAAGACGTGCCAACCGACCCGTTCACACATTCTGGCAAATTTTTGTGTTCAATAGCACAGTTTTAACACTCAATGCATTTGGCAAACGTTCATCTCGATGCAAGAAAAAGCGTGTTGCCACTACCATATAATCAGGAGATAAAAAGAAGAGCCCTGGATGTTGAAACATGTCCCTGCTGACACTGGATAAAACATTTCTATAATTACAAAACAAAGACAGAAATTGTTAATGGTTAAGTGGTGGAGGAACCATTTATACTCAGTGGAATCTGCTCAAGGAAAACAATGGCGAGTGAAAACAGTGAGCCGTAAATTCATAAAAGAAAAGTGTCTGTTTTATAGGCTGGTTTTCCAGTTCTATTCACGAGCTTTGTTTATGACAGAGATTTAAAAAAGGAGCTGGATATGGTTAAACATACAGGGAGCCATAAAATAGCACAATGAAGGAGCATTTATTCTTTTTAATATTCAACACAAGACAAAACAATTAGACTTTAAGTATAGATCCCTTACATTGTTTGGAGGCCATGTGTAGTGGTGCTTGACACCAACACCATATAAGGGCCTAGTGGGCGGGGACATTACAGGGACATTGGTATGCGGTTGCTAGGGTGTTCTGGCCGGTTGCTAGGTGGTTGTTTAGTGGCCCAAGTCTCTGGTCTCTAAATATGTCTTGGGTCCCTACTATAGGATGTTTTATCAGGCAAAAAACAATATTAATGTCCAGTTCCCCTCCAGCTGGTCATCAGCCATATGTGTCCCGTGTTAAACAACACACATTCTCCTGCATCCTGTTTACCAGCATTCACCCAAATTAAAGTTATCCACCATCCAACAACTACACAGATATTTCATTCAGCTTATTGCCACCAGTAGATTTGTGGTTTGCGAAGAGAAACCCTGTCATTAGACAATAAATGTGTGGAGAAACAAAGCATTTAAGCTGCTTGTATACACAGTCTGTTTAACACCACAGAGGTGGCATAAATATCTCAGAGGAATCACAATCACAGGAAATAATGCTAGATGAATGTGACTGAAATCTTCCCACCATGCCGCTATGTATCCACTCCAATGTATTCAATGCAGCGCTGCCAAATTACACAGTGGCTGCATGATATTTAGGCTACTAATGCATTAAGACATAAACCAGTTTCACAAAAAGACAATGTATCGCAAAATCTGGGCACTGTAAGGCTGGTCGAACCCCAGTGTAGCTTTCACATAGCTTTTCCAGTAACAAGCTACTTCTGATTAGCAATGTAGCATGACAAGATGCAACATCTCTATTTTTGGGGATATTTTGCATGTGCAGCTTTTCTGCTCCACGAACAAGGTTCTAATCAAACACTCATTGAGGAAGTTGATTCGTTTGGGTGAATCAGTTCGTGCCTTAAAATAACACATGTACTCAGGGTTGCTAACTCTCACTGCGAAGCAAAGAGGACACCAACAGACAAGACAGAGCAGGTTACTTATGAATACTTATGATATGAAACAATCTCAGCTTTCAAATTCTGTCAATTATATTACGAAATTCAAACAGTAAATACCGGTTTGGCACTCTTAACTTTGTTTGTTTGTTACACGCTAGGGGGCGCTATTACGCATCTTCTGAATGAGTACAGAATCTTCTGATCAAAACACAGGCAAAGAAGACGCAAAAAAAGCCAAGCGATCGTATGTAAGCAGATGCATACGTGATCATCAACATTAAACATCATATAAATCAAAACTATGTAATGTTACTGAATGAAATGTCGACCCAGGACGAGCTCTAGGACTGTGAAGCTTTGGGGTGTTGATGGACTCGATCTGCTCCATCTGTGTTTGATCATCGCTCTGAATCTGATCTGGATGTAGTCTTTGACAAAAACGATTTTTTTTTCAGCTTTTTGTTCTAAATGTTGCTTTTTTATGAAACTTACACATATTTTAGTGTTGATAAAAATGTTTAAAAGCAGAGGCGCTTTCTTTTGATATATGACATGTTCAGATATTCATACAACAAAATATTCTATAGGCCATGACATTTTTGTGAAAATGATCAAAAACCCTGGCGGTGGCTGGCAACTTTTTTTTTAACGCTGACAGGGAAAGAGTTAAATGTGACGTGACCGATCGCTGTAGCGCCTTAGTTCAAGTGGCACGTGAATCATCTCTTCCTCTTTACATCTAGTTAATAGTAAATTAACACAAATGAACACAAAGGAATGTTGAAAGATACAGTAGAACTCACCGAGATGTATATGTCTCATGTAATCAGTATTTCATCCGCGTAAAGGCATCAATACTACAGCTTGGAAAGATACGATTACATAACGTTACAATTACCTCAGGAAAGTAATTTAAAGACACAATATGTAAGATTTTTGGATTAAAATATCTAAAAAACCACTAACAATGTTATATATTTTGTTGACTTGTGTACTTACTTTATCTCAAATGGCCACACCTGTCCCTAACTTTACCCTTAAACTTACCCATACCACCACATCTGTCCCTAATTTACCCTTAAACTTACCCATACCACCACACCTGTCCCTAATTTACCCTTAAACTTACCCATACCACCACATCTGTCCCTAATTTACCCTTAAACTTACCCATACCACCACATCTGTCCCTAACTTTACCCTTAAACTCACCCATACCACTACACCTGTCCCTAACTTTACCCTTAAACTTACCCATACCACCACACCTGTCCCTAACTTTACCCTTAAACTTACCCATGCCACCACAACTCTCAACTTACCCATACCACCACACCTGTCCCTAACTTTACCCTTAAACTCACCCATACCACCACACCTGTCCCTAACTTTACCCTTAAACTTACCCATACCACCACACCTGTCCCTAACCCTGCCTTAAAGTTACCCATCCAACCACATCTGTCCCTAACTTTACCCTTAAACTTACCCATACCACCAAACCTGTCCCTAACTTTACCCTTAAACTTACCCATGCCACCACAACTGTCCCTAACTTTACCCTTAAACTTACCCATACCACCACACCTGTCCCTAACGTAACCCTAAACTTACCCATGTCACCACACCCGTCCCTATCTTTACCCTTAAACTTACCCATGCCACCACATCTGTCCCTAAATTTACCCTTAAACTTACCCATGCCACCACACCTGTCCCTAACTTTACCCTTTAACTTACCCATACCACCACACCTGTCCCTAACATTACCCTTAAACTTACCCATACCACCACACCTGTCCCTAACCTTACCCTTAAACTTACCCATACCACCACACCTGTCCCTAACTTTACCCTTAAACTTACCCATACCACCACACCTGTCCCTAACTTGAACCTTAAACTCACCCATACCACCACACCTGTCCCTAACTTTACCCTTAAACTTACCCACACCAACACACCTGTCCCTAACTTTACCGTTAAACTTATCCATACCACGACACCTGTCCCTAACCCTATCCTTAAACTTACCCATACCACCACACCTGTCCCTAACCCAACGTTAAACTTACCCATACCACCACACCTGTCCCTAACCCTGCCTTAAAGTTACCCATACCACCAAACCTGTCCCTAACTTTACCCTTAAACTTACCCATGCCATCACAACTGTCCATAACTTTACCCTTAAACTTACCCATACCACCACACCTGTCCCTAACTTTAACCTTAAACTTACCCATTCCACCACATCTGTCCCTAAATTTACCCTTAAACTTACCCATCCCACCACACCTGTCCCGAACTTTACCCTTAAACTTACCCATGCCACCACACCTGTCCCTAAATTTACCCTTAAACTTACCCATACCACCACACCTGTCCCTAACCTTACCCTTAAACTTACCCATACCACCACACCTGTCCCTAACTTTACCCTTAAACTTACCCATACCACCGCACCTGTCCCTAACTTGAACCTTAAACTCACCCATACCACCACACCTGTCCCTAACTTTACCCTTAAACTTACCCACACCACCACACCTGTCCCTAACTTTACCCTTAAACTTATCCATATAACGACACCTGTCCCTAACCCTATCCTTAAACTTACCCATACCACCACACCTGTCCCTAACCCTATCATTAAACTTACCCATACCAACAAACCTGTCCCTAACTTTACCCTTAAACTTACCCACACCACCACACCTGTCCCTAACTTTACCCTTAAACTTATCCATTCCACCACACCTGTCCCTAACTTTACCCTTAAACATACCCATGCCACCACACCTGTTCCTAACTTTACCCTTAAACTTACCCATACCATCACATCTGTCCCTAACTAAAGCCTTAAACTTACCCATGCCACCACATTTGTCCCTAGCTTTACCCTTAAACTTACCCATACCACCAAACCCGTCCCTAACTTTACCCTTAAACTTACCCATGCCACCACACCTGTCCCTAACTTTACCCTTAAACTTACCCATACCAGCACACCTGTCCCTAACCTTACCCTTAAACTTACCCATACCACCACACCTGTCCCTAACCCTACCCTTAAACTTACCCACACCACCACACCGGTCCCTAATTTACCCTTAAACTTACTCATGCCACCACACCTGTCCAAAACTTTACCCTTAAACTTACCCATGCCACCACATCTGTCCCTAACTTTACCCTTAAACTTACCCATACCACCACACCCATCCCTAACTTTACCCTTAAACTTACCCATGCCACCACATCTGTCCCTAAATTTACCCTTAAACTTACCCATGCCACCACACCTGTCCCGAACTTTACCCTTAAACTTACCCATGCCACCACAACTGTCCCTAACTTTACCCTTAAACTTACCCATACCACCACACCTGTCCCTAACCTTACTCTTAAACTTACCCATACCACCACACCTGTCCCGAACTTTACCCTTAAACTTACCCATACCAGCACACCTGTCCCTAACCTTACCCTTAAACTTACCCATACCACCACACCTGTCCCTAACCCTACCCTTAAACTTACCCACACCACCACACCGGTCCCTAATTTACCCTTAAACTTACTCATGCCACCACACCTGTCCAAAACTTTACCCTTAAACTTACCCATGCCACCACATCTGTCCCTAACTTTACCCTTAAACTTACCCATACCACCACACCCATCCCTAACTTTACCCTTAAACTTACCCATGCCACCACATCTGTCCCTAAATTTACCCTTAAACTTACCCATGCCACCACACCTGTCCCGAACTTTACCCTTAAACTTACCCATGCCACCACAACTGTCCCTAACTTTACCCTTAAACTTACCCATACCACCACACCTGTCCCTAACCTTACTCTTAAACTTACCCATACAACCACACCTGTCCCGAACTTTACCCTTAAACTTACCCATACCAGCACACCTGTCCCTAACCTTACCCTTAAACTTACCCATACCACCACACCTGTCCCTAACCCTACCCTTAAACTTACCCACACCACCACACCGGTCCCTAATTTACCCTTAAACTTGCTCATGCCACCACACCTGTCCCTAACTTTACCCTTAAACTTACCCATGCCCCCACATCTGTCCCTAACTTTACCCTTAAACTTACCCATGCCACCACATCTGTCCCTAACTTTACCCTTAAACTTACCCATGCCACCACACCTGTCCCGAACTTTACCCTTAAACTTACCCATGCCACCACACCTGTCCCTAACTTTACCCTTAAACTTACCCATACCACCACACCTGTCCCTAACCTTCCCCTTAAACTTACCCATACCACCACACCTGTCCCGAACTTTACCCTTTTACTTACCCATACCACCACACCTGTCCCTAACTTTACCCTTAAACTTACCCATGCCACCACACCTGTCCCTAACTTTACCCTTAAACTTACCCATGCCACCACATCTGTCCCTAACTTTACCCTTAAACTTACCCATACCACCACACCTGTCCCTAACTTTACCCTTAAACTTACCCATACCAGCACACCTGTCCCTAACCTTACCCTTAAACTTACCCATACCACCACACCTGTCCCTAACCCTATCCTTAAACTTACCCATACCACCACATCTGTCCCTAACTTTACCCTTAAACTTACCCCTACCACCACACCTGTCCAAAACTTTACCCTTAAACTTACCCATGCCACCACATCTGTCCCTAACTTTACCCTTAAACTTACCCATACCACCACACCCATCCCTAACTTTACCCTTAAACTTACCCATGCCACCACATCTGTCCCTAAATTTACCCTTAAACTTACCCATGCCACCACACCTGTCCCGAACTTTACCCTTAAACTTACCCATGCCACCACACCTGTCCCTAACTTTACCCTTAAACTTACCCATACCACCACACCTGTCCCTAACCTTAATCTTAAACTTACCCATACCAGCACACCTGTCCCTAACCTTACCCTTAAACTTACCCATACCACCACACCTGTCCCTAACCCTACCCTTAAACTTACCCACACCACCACACCGGTCCCTAATTTACTCTTAAACTTACTCATGCCACCACACCTGTCCGTAACTTTACCCTTAAACTTACCCATGCCACCACATCTGTCCCTAACTTTACCCTTAAACGTACCCATACCACCACACCTGTCCCTAACCCTTCCCTTAAACTTACCCACACCACCACACCGGTCCCTAATTTACCCTTAAACTTACTCATGCCACCACACCTGTCCCTATTTTTACCCTTAAACTTACCCTGCCACCACATCTGTCCCTAAATTTACCCTTAAACTTACCCATGCCACCACACCTGTCCCGAACTTTACCCTTAAACTTACCCATGCCACCACACCTGTCCCTAACTTTACCCTTAAACTTACCCATACCACCACACCTGTCCCTAACCTTACCCTTAAACTTACCCATACCACCACACCTGTCCCGAAATTTACCCTTAAACTTACCCATACCACCACACCTGTCCCTAACTTTACTCTTAAACTTACCCATACCACCACACCTGTCCCTAACCTTACCCTTAAACGTACCCATACCACCACACCTGTCCGTAACCTTACCCTTAATCTTACCCATACCACCACACCTGTCCCTAACTTTACCCTTAAACTTACCCATACCACCACACCTGTCCCTAACCTTACCCTTAAACATACCCATACCACCACACCTGTCCCTAACCCTACCCTTAAACTTACCCATACCACCACACCTGTCCCTAACTTACCCTAAACTTACTCATACCACAACATCTGTCCCTAACTTTACCCTTAAACTTACCCATACCACCACACCTTTCCCTAACTTGACCCTTAAACTCACCCATACCACCACACCTGTCCCTAACCCTACCCTTAAACTTACCCACACCACCACACCGGTCCCTAACACTACCTTTAAACTTATCCATACCAGCACACATGTCCCTAACTTTACCCTTAAACTTACCCATACCAGCACACCTGTCCCTAACTTTACCCTTAAACTGACCCATACCAGCACACCTGTCCCTAACCTTACCCTTAAACTTACCCATACCACCACACCTGTCCCAAACCCTACCCTTAAACTTACCCATAGCACCACACCGGTCCCCAATTTACCCTTAAACTTACTCATGCCACCACACCTGCCCCTAACTTTACCCTTAAACTTACCCATACCACCACACCTGTCCCTAACCCTACCCTTAAACTTACCCATACCACCACACCTGTCCCTAACTTTACCCTTAAACTTACCCATACCACCACACCTGTCCCTAACTTGACCCTTAAACTCACCCACACCACCACACCTGTCCATAACTTTACCCTTAAACTTACCCACACCACCAGACCTTTCCCTAACTTTACCCTTAAACTTATCCATACCACCACACCTGTCCCTAACCCTATCCTTAAACTTACCCATACCACCACACCTGTCCCAAACCCTACCTTAAAGCTACCCATACCACCAAACCTGTCCCTAACTTTACCCTTTAACTTACCCATACCAGCACACCTGTCCCTAACCTTACCCTTAAACTTACCCATACCACCACACCTGTCCCTAACCCTACCCTTAAACTTACCCACACCACCACACCGGTCCCTAATTTACTCTTAAACTTACTCATGCCACCACACCTGTCCCTAACTTTACCCTTAAACTTACCCATGCCACCACATCTGTCCTTACTTTACCCTTAAACTTACCCATACCAGCACACCTGTCCCTAACCTTACCCTTACACTTACCCATACCACCACACCTGTCCCTAACCGTACCCTTAAACTTACCCACACCACCACACCGGTCCCTAATTTACCCTTAAACTTACTCATGCCACCACACCTGTCCCTAACTTTACCCTTAAACTTACCCATGCCCCCACATCTGTCCCTAACTTTACCCTTAAACTTACCCATGCCACCACATCTGTCCCTAACTTTACCCTTAAACTTACCCATGCCACCACACCCATCCCTAACTTTACCCTTAAACTTACCCTGCCACCACATCTGTCCCTAAATTTACCCTTAAACTTACCCATGCCACCACACCTGTCCCGAACTTTACCCTTAAACTTACCCATGCCACCACACCTGTCCCTAACTTTACCCTTAAACTTACCCATACCACCACACCTGTCCCTAACCTTACCCTTAAACTTACCCATACCACCACACCTGTCCCGAACTTTACCCTTAAACTTACCCACACCACCACACCGGTCCCTAATTTACTCTTAAACTTACTCATGTCACCACACCTGTCCCTAACTTTACCCTTTAAACTTACCCATGCCACCACACCTGTCCCTAACTTTACCCTTAAACTTACCCATACCAGCACACCTGTCCCTAACTTTACCCTTAAACTTACCCATACAGTACACCTGTCCCTAACCTTACCCTTAAACTTACCCATACCACCAAACCTGTCCCTAACCCTACCCTTAAACTTACCCATACCACCACACCTGTCCCTAACCCTACCGTTAAACTTACCCATACCACCACACCTGTCCCTATCTTACCCTAAACTTACTCATACCACAACACCTGGCCCTAACTTTACCCTTGAACTTACCCATACCACCACACCTGTCCCTAACCCTACCCTTAAAGTTACCCATACCACCACACCTGTCCCTAACTTTACCCTTAAACTTACCCATACCACCACACCTGTCCCTAACTTGACCCTTAAACTCACCCATACCACCACACCTGTCCCCAACCCTACCCTTAAACTTACCCACACCACCACACCTGTCCCTAACACTACCTTTAAACTTATCCATACCAGCACACCTGTCCCTAACTTTACCCTCAAACTTACCCATACCAGTACACCTGTCCCTAACCTTACCCTTAAACTTACCCATACCACCAAACCTGTCCCTAACCCTACCCTTAAACTTACCCATACCACCACACCTGTCCCTAACCCTACCGTTAAACTTACCCATACCACCACACCTGTCCCTAACTTACCCTAAACTTACTCATACCACAACACCTGGCCCTAACTTTACCCTTGAACTTACCCATACCACCACACCTGTCCCTAACCCTACCCTTAAAGTTACCCATACCACCACACCTGTCCCTAACTTTACCCTTAAACTTACCCATAACACCACACCTGTCCCCAACTTGACCCTTAAACTCACCCATACCACCACACCTGTCCCCAACCCTACCCTTAAACTTACCCACACCACCACACCTGTCCCTAACACTACCTTTAAACTTATCCATACCAGCACACCTGTCCCTAACTTTACCCTCAAACTTACCCATACCAGCACATCTGTCCCTAACTTTACCCTTAAACTTACCCATACCAGCAAACCTGTCCCTAACCTTACCCTTAAACTTACCCATACCACCACAACTGTCCCTAACCCTACCCTTAAACTTACCCATAGCACCACACCTGTCCCTAATTTACCCTTAAACTTACTCATGCCACCACACCTGCCCCTAACTTTACCCTTAAACTTACCCATACCACCACACCTGTCCCTAACCCTACCCTTAAACTTACCCATACCACCACACCTGTCCCTAACCCTACCCTTAAACTTACCCATACCACCACACCTGTCCCTAACTTTACCCTTAAACTTACCCATACCACCACACCTGTCCCTAACTTGACCCTTAAACTCACCCATACCACCACACCTGTCCCTAACTTTACCCTTAAACTTACCCACACCACCACACCTTTCCCTAACTTTACCCTTAAACTTATCCATACCACCACACCTGTCCCTAACCCTATCCTTAAACTTACCCATACCACCACACCTGTCCCTAACCCTACCTTAAAGCTACCCATACCACCAAACCTGTCCCTAACTTTACCCTTAAACTTACCCACACCACCACACCTGTCCCTAACTTTACCCTTAAACTTACCCATTCCACCACACCTGTCCCTAACTTTACCCTTAAACTTACCCATGCCACCACACCTGTCCCTAACTTTACCCTTAAACTTACCCATACCACCACACCTGTCCCTAACCCTATCCTTAAACTTACCCATACCACCACACCTGTGCCTAACCCTACCTTAAAACTACCCATACGACCAAACCTGTCCCTAACTTTACCCTTAAACTTACCCATACCACCAAACCTGTCCCTAACTTTACCCTTAAACTTATCCATTCCACCACCACTGTCCCTAACTTTACCCTTAAACTTACCCATGCCACCACACCTGTCCCTAACTTTACCCTTAAACTTACCCATGCCACCACACCTGTCCCTAACTTTACCCTTAAACTTTCCCATACCACCACATCTGTCCCTAACTTTACCCTTAAACTTACCCATACCACCACACCTGTCCCTAACTTTACCCTTAAACTTACCCATGCCACCACACCTGTCCCTAACTTTAACCTTAAACTTACCCATACCACCACACCTGTCCCTAACCCTATCCTTAAACTTACCCATACCACCACACCTGTCCCTAACCCTACCTTAAAGCTACCCATACGACCAAACCTGTCCCTAACTTTACCCTTAAACTTACCCACACCACCACACCTGTCCCTAACTTTACCCTTAAACTCATCCATTCCACCACACCTGTCCCTAACTTTACCCTTAAACTTACCCATGCCACCACACCTGTCCCTAACTTTACCCTTAAACTTACCCATACCACCACATCTGTCCCTAACTTTACCCTTAAACTTACACATGCCACAACATCTGTCCCTAACTTTACCCTTAAACTTACCCATACCACCACACCCGTCCCTAACTTTACCCTTAAACTTACCCATGCCACCACACCTGTCCCGAACTTTACCCTTAAACTTACCCATGCCACCACACCTGTCCCTAACTTTACCCTTAAACTTACCCATACCACCACACCTGTCCCTAACCTTACCCTTAAACTTACCCATACCACCACACCTGTCCCTAACCCTACCCTTAAACTTACCCATACCACCACACCTGTCCCTGACTTGACCCTTAAACTCACCCATACCACCACACCTGTCCCTAACTTTACCCTTAAACTTACCCACACCACCACACCTGTCCCTAACACTACCCTTAAACTTATCCATTCCACCACACCTGTCCCTAACTTTACCCTTAAACTTACCCACACCACCACACCTGTCCCTAACTTTACCCTTAAACTTACCCATGCCACCACACCTGTCCCTAACTTTACCCTTGAACTTACCCATTTCACTACACATGTCACTAACTTTACCCTTAAACTTACCCATACCACCACATCTGTCCCCAACTTTACCCTTAAACTTACCCATGCCACCACATCTGTCCCTAACTTTACCCTTAAACTTACCCATACCACCACACCTGTCCCTAACCCTACCCTTAAACTTACCCATACCACCACACCTGTCCCTAACCCTACCCTTTAACTTACCCATACCATCACACTTGTCCCTAACCCTACCACCACACCTGTCCTTATCACTAGCCTTAAACTTACCCACACCACCACACCTGTCCCTAACTTTACCCTTAAACTTGCCCATACCACCACATCTGTCCCTAACTTTACCCTTAAACTTACCCATGCCACAACATCTGTCCCTAACTTTACCCTTAAACTTACCCATACCACCACAACCGTCCCTAACTTTACCCTTAAACTTACCCATGCCACCACACCTGTCCCGAACTTTACCCTTAAACTTACCCATGCCACCACACCTGTCCCTAACTTTACCCTTAAACTTACCCATACCACCACACCTGTCCCTAACCCTATCCTTAAACTTACCCATACCACCACACCTGTCCCTAACCCTACCTTAAAGCTACCCATTCGACCAAACCTGTCCCTAACTTTACCCTTAAACTTACCCACACCACCACACCTGTCCCTAACTTTACCCTTAAACTTATCCATTCCACCACACCTGTCCCTAACTTTACCCTTAAACTTACCAATGCCACCACACCTGTCCCTAACTTTACCCTTAAACTTACCCATACCACCACATCTGTCCCTAACTTTACCCTTAAACTTACCCATACCACCACACCCGTCTCTAACTTTACCCTTAAACTTACCCATGCCACCACACCTGTCCCGAACTTTACCCTTAAACTTACCCATGCCACCACACCTGTCCCTAACTTTACCCTTAAACTTACCCATGCCACCACATCTGTCCCTAACTTTACCCTTAAACTTACCCATACCACCACACCCGTCTCTAACTTTACCCTTAAACTTACCCATGCCACCACACCTGTCCCGAACTTTACCCTTAAACTTACCCATGCCACCACACCTGTCCCTAACTTTACCCTTAAACTTACCCATACCACCACACCTGTCCCTAACCTTACCCTTAAACTTACCCATACCACCACACCTGTCCCTAACCCTACCCTTAAACTTACCCATACCACCACACCTGTCCCTAACTTGACCCTTAAACTCACCCATCCCACCAGACCTGTCCCTAACTTTACCCTTAAACTTACCCACACCACCACACCTGTCCCTAACACTACCCTTAAACTTATCCATTCCACCACACCTGTCCCTAACTTTACCCTTAAACTTACCCACACCACCACACCTGTCCCTAACTTTACCCTTAAACTTATCCATTCCACCACACCTGTCCCTAACTTTACCCTTAAACTTACCCATGCCACCACACCTGTCCCTAACTTTACCCTTAAACTTACCCATGCCACCACACCTGTCCCTAACTTTACACTTGAACTTACCCATGCCACCACACCTGTCCCTAACTTTACCCTTAAACTTACCCATACCACCACATCTGTCCCTAACCCTACCCTTAAACTTACCCATACCACCACACCTGTCCCTAACTTGACCCTTAAACTCACCCATCCCACCACACCTGTCCCTAACTTTACCCTTAAACTTACCCACACCACACCTGTCCCTAACACTACCCTTAAACTTATCCATTCCACCACACCTGTCCCTAACTTTACCCTTAAACTTACCCACACCACCACACCTGTCCCTAACTTTACCCTTAAACTTATCCATTCCACCACACCTGTCCCTAACTTTACCCTTAAACTTACCCATGCCACCACACCTGTCCCTAACTTTACCCTTAAACTTACCCATGCCACCACACCTGTCCCTAACTTTACCCTTGAACTTACCCATGCCACCACACCTGTCCCTAACTTTACCCTTAAACTTACCCATACCACCACATCTGTCCCCAACTTTACCCTTAAACTTACCCATGCCACCACATCTGTCCCTTACTTTACCCTTAAACTTACCCATACCACCACACCTGTCCCTAACCCTACCCTTAAACTTACCCATACCACCACACCTAACCCTTAAACTTACCCATACCACCACACCTGTCCCTAACTTTACCCTTAAACTTACCCATACCACCACACCTGTCCCTAACTTTACCCTTAAAATTACCCATACCACCACACCTGTCCCTAACTTTAATCTTAAACTCACCCATACCACCACACCTGTCCCTAACTTTACCCTTAAACTTACCCATGCCACCACACCTGTCCCTAACTTTACCCTTAAACTTACCCATGCCACCACACCTGTCCCTAACTTTACCCTTAAACTTTCCCATACCACCACATCTGTCCCTAACTTTACCCTTAAACTTACCCATGTAGCGACTATGAGTCAGATAAAATAATAACTCAACGGGGAACTGAATTAAAATGAAAGACTCGAATGACACTGTAGTATAAATAATTCAGAATTAATGTTTACACCTTAACTTATTCGTCCGCCGATATGTAAGGACTTAAAGGGGGCTCTGTTAAAGGGAAACATGTATATTTAGCTCAAATGAATGAATTTAATGAATTCATAGGGAATTTTGAGAGTCTATTTTACAGCCGAGCAAATGACTCTTCTAGCGTTCATTTGAACGGGCCGTAAATATCAACTCTGCAGCGGATATTAATATCCGAACAATAGTGAAACACTATTTAACAGCCAGGTAACTTAGATCGGCAGTTCAAGACATTAAATTGATAAGCACATAACACAAGAACAGTTATCTTTGAATACAAACGGAACTTTATTGATTAATCTAACACATCAAACTAATATCTAACATAAACACACACGCTCGCACATTCACACGTTGCAGAAAGGAAGAAGGTGAGGAAAGAATAAGTTCTAAGAGAGAGAAATTATGAAATCCTAAGCAATCTATGCATTTATGAAACATGACCTGAAGAAACCATTGATCAGTAATTTAACCTCCTATCGTTTCTTAGGCAGGGTTATTACATTTGATCTAATGCACCAGTTCAGCTTGGAATCAAAAAGGCGTTACTTGCGTTTGGGTTTCGCGTGTCGTCTGACAAGGGGGATTCCCTTCTCCTGGCTGGACAGGGATTTTCCCGGATCTTTGATTCGCTGAAGGTCTGGTCGACGTCTGGGGAGGCCGAACACGTGGGGTGTTGGCGGCTGGATGAAAGTCTTGTGGGCGTTGTTTGAAGTTGGAGCGCGCTGTTAGAAACTCGTTGTTGAGAGACTTTTACGGCGAAACTTTAACAGACCCGAGACTTAGCGGAAATAAAATAAACTTTAAGTAAAAGAAAGGAAAGTGAGAGAAAAGCAGATGGCCTGAATGAAATCGTTGTTAACCCATTTTCTCTGATGTTGGTCTGTCACGATCGTCAGATCGTCTCCTGGGAACTCCGTTCCGAACTCTCTCTGGTCATACTGCTAGGACTGAGCTCATCTCTGAACTGCGAACAGGCCGCGAACCAGCTCGAACCGAACTGGAACCGAACTTGAGCTGAACTCTGCACTGCTTCTGGTCTGAACTGTACAGAACTGTAGAGAACAGAACTGTGAACAGAACTGAGAACTGAACTTGAGAACAGAACTGAGAACTGAACTTGAGAACAGAACTGCGAACTGAACTTGAGAACAGAACTGCGAACTGAACTTGAGAACAGAACTGAACTTTTCGTTCGTGTTCTGAGACTAAACTCAAACATTTGCCCATCCCCTGGATGGGTTCTGGCCAATTAGGCTTCAGGGGTGACTGTGTCTCCACCCCTCCCACAAAATTGGGTTATCTATAGAATTTAGTTTCCTGCTCTTAAGCAGAGAGTAAATTTAGACCTAATTTCTTACTATAAGGACATGATCAATTCTATAAAGATTTCATTCAGCTCATCTGTTGGATTATACCCATACGAACACACCGGTATCAAACACAAGGCTTTTTCATCCACTCATTCAATAGTTACATAATTGCATGAATTGTGAGTAATATACATGCCTAATAGTCTAACTAACGTGTATTAGTTGTAAACACACTAACAGGCTATGTCGAAGGCTATTTGAAATGAAAGTCCAATAATCAGTTATTTGATGTACTCCATAAGCTAACAGTTTCTGTGAGCTTACTCTGAGTTTTAGCTGTCACGTGGAGTTCATTTGCTGGTCATGCAAAGACAGAGATCTGGTTGTTTCTTTGTCTTGTGACAACCATGAGCCCTTTGTCCTCTTTTAACTGAGTTTGGTGGCGAGTCCATAGGAAGTCAGAACTAGTAGCTTCGGGCAGAAACAAGCCCCCCCATCTCCCTCGTGATCGATGGTCGATTTCCGGGAGATCTGGAGCTGAATTGTGCTTTGTTGAAAAGGATGTTAATTTGATCGAATCATTGGAAGATTAACTCATCTATATGTCTGCGTCCATAATTGCTACATATCCCCCCTCGTTAGGCGATGTGTTGGGATGAAGACATCGGCGAACGCTGTAGAAGCACAAGGAGAAGAAGCAGACACAATACACAACAAACAACAAGACAACACCTCCATGATTGGCCACTGTACTGGTGCAGGGCCTTAGATTATTCGAGTACTAACAGTTTTAAACTTTAAACTTAAGGTTAACTTGAAGTTTACGTTTTAACGTTCCTCGGTTTATCGTGTCGACGTAATGTAGTTTAACTTTGGTGTTGTTCTAATTTGGTTCGGTACGGTGACTCTTTGACCAAATTCTGTGTTTAACCTTTGTTTTGTTTGTTTTCTTCACTTCTAAATCGTACTAGGTTGAGACCGTTGTACCTTTCTTCATGACGTGGTGACATCATTTGTGGTACAAATGAGGTGACCTCTTAATCATGGAGCTCTCTAGCTCACATTGGTTCAAAGGTGGCCTGCCGATATTAGGCGTGGTGCATCAATCCCTATATCGTGACCTTGACCCTTATGGGGTAGACAGGCATTGTACCTAATAAAAGAAGAAGGAGAGGGAAGGAAGAGGTGAAACAAAACAAAACAGTTGAGTGTCTCTAGGTCTTGCCTACAACTACTCGTGCAGCTAAGGTGTCGTGTACCCTAACTTAATGAGAGGTGTTCTACTTGTTGGGTAGATTGTGCAATGTTTCCTATGATGAGTGTAGCCGGGTCCATGCTAAGCTGGTTTCTGAAGCTAGTTTCTACCTGTGGGAAGAACATGTTTGCTGAATGTTTTCCCTGGCAGATGTGGTTAACTTCTGTATGTTAGCGAGTATGTAAGTTATGTAGTGTATGTAATGTTAGTGGATGTATGGTCAGATCTGTTCTAGTCTGTTTTTGGTCCCCCCTTTCCTGGAAGGCGTGTCAATCAGAATCTGACTCATCCCATTTCCTGTCCTCTTCATGGCATTTGAGGGATTCTCTCAATAGCTGCATGACTTCTTGTGAGTCGCTGCTTTGCTTATGCCCACGGCCGTCTGGTTGTTTGGATCTGGCATTGGCATGAGAGTCTTGTTCTTCGGCGTACTCAGTGCTGTGCTCGACTGAGTGGTGCCGAGGTGGGTTTTGTCGTCGCTTACCCACGTTAGATGCTCTGGAATGTGTGGGATGACGGTGGTCTTTGGCATCTTTAGGGTTTCTTGAGAAGCGAGGCTGGTCCCATGGCTTTTCCCAGCGGTTGGTGTGGTAGCTGTCATGGGAGTCACGTTCTCTGTACTCTTTAAGATGGACTGTGGTGTAGTCATGCCACTGGGTTTCGTCCAGTGCAAGGCTTGGGTCTTGGCTGACGGAGTTTGACACTGTGGATGTTTTCAAACCTTTCTTGGAGGCCATCTTTTGTTTGATGTAGGCCTTGTGTGTCAGGTCACGCAGCTGTTGGATTGTCATCGTGTCTGGGCAGGCCATGATGCCTAGATGACGACTCACTCCAGGGTGCATGTTTCTCAGGAAGATGGTCTTGAAGTTCAAATCCTCTTCAAGTTCAGGTTCGTTATATGCACCAAAGTAGGCTTGTCGGAAACGGCTGTAGTAGGCTTGGGGAGTCTCTTGTCGACCTTGTTTGGTTTCCCAGGCGATTAACAGTCCGTGTTCAGACTCTGGGCCTGTGAATTCTTGGGTCAGCGTCTCACGTAGTAGCTGGTAGTTGTACTTTACGTGAACAGGTTGCCGATCTAGAAAGCTTCGTACCTCGGGACTGGATGTGGCTCTGAGGAGGTATAACCTGTCTCGGTCGGTCACCTGAGGTCTTGCCTCTAGGTAGAAGTCAATATCTCGGAGGTAGGCCTGGATGTCGCGGCCCTCCGTGGAGTTTGGGTTGAACTGGGTAATGTTCTTAGCGAGCTTGTCGAGGTTTTCAAAGGTCATCTTTTGTGCAGGTTCGGAGTCTGCTTGGATGAGCTCTCTTTTGTTGGCCGGGACAAGTTCTGTGGTGAAGGCCGGCGACGCTTTGGGTTGCGGCCATTCACTTCTTCCGTTGTATGGCAGTTCTTGGAAGGAAGACTGTGTTCTACTCAGCAGTAGTGATGCTGAGGGAGTTCTATCCCTTCTTGGCTCTGGTCTCTGTTTGACAGCATGATTGAGTTCATATCTGACCGCGTAGAGCTCGTCGTTGGCGTCGTCTCGCTGTCGGATCAGATGGTCCATCTCAGTGCTGTACCTTTCAAGGTGGTCTTCCAGAGCATTGATTTTAGAGTTCTGGTCTTTAATATCAGCGTTGGCTTTCTCTAGCTGATGTTCAGCAGACTGGAGTTGGTTTAACAGGTGTTTATGTGCAGTCTTTGACTCTTGTTTGTCGCGTTCAGCGACTGCAAGGGCTTCTTGGAGCTTGTCAACTGGTTTCTTTGTTTCTTGCTCCACTTCGTCAGGCACTTTGAGTTTGTCTTGAGCTTTAGCCTTGAGCTGGTCTGTGCAGCGTTGAGTGTGCATCAGCTCTCTCAGGAACTCTGTGGTCTGACGCTTGAAGTCGTCCTGGACTTTCACTTCCAGCTTGTCTATGCGGTTTTGGGCACGTGTCAGCTCCTCTTGAAGGTGGATGATGTGCTTGTCGCTTAGTTTCAGCTGGGCTGTGAAGGCGTTGCTTAGGGAACAGGTGATCTTGGCTAGTTCCATGTGGTTGTTGTTCTGGCTTGAATCATGTGTCAGGAACCTTCTCAGAATCATGATTATTATTAAAAATAATAACAGTTCAATTGTCTTTGGTATGAGGCAGTCTGTAATGCCTCTGAGACAGGCGTCCACATCTTCCCCTTGGGCAGTGGGGTTTGTCGTCTGCGACATGTTGGTACGCTGGGAGAAGAGACTGACACAGATCTGTGTGGGGTATAAGCCTATGTGTGGTGGGACAGCTAAGTGTCGTTTCAGTGATCGTACACCAATAGTGGCGTGTTGTGACGACTATGTGTTGGTCTCAGTGTAGACAGGTAGGCTAGTGATGTGAAGGCTTTGTCACTCAACTAGGTAAGGGAAAGAGAGAGAAAAGGGTTAAAACAAATCTCAATGGATTGAAACAATTTTCTTTTCACTTGGAAAATTTCTTTTTTTTTCTAAAAAGAAAATTCTATCAATGAAAAGCTGTTTCCAAATCGTGATGCGAGGACTATGTCACTCAGCTTAGTAAGGGAGGAAGAGAGAAAAGGTTAAAACCTATTTCAATTGAAAGAAACAGAAATAATTTTCACTGGGAGAAATATATTTTTTTTTCAATAAATACTTCCTATCACTGAAAATCTGTTTTCAAAACGGAAACAATATTACTGTTTATGTTACAGCGTAAAATAATACAATAATAATGCTGATACCTCATTTCTTAGTCTGACAGGATTGACGCCACACACCTTACAGGCGGACCGCTTACGCAGGGATGCGTTGAAGGCGACGGTGGCTCAACACTTGTCTCTGTTAAATGAACTTAGATATGTCAAAATTTTAAATTGCGTTTTCAAATGCAGGGAAAGCATGGAGAACAAAGGAGGGTTTGATTACCAATCAAATGCCTACTGGTTTGTTTCTCTGGGAAGAATTATCTTTCTCTTTCTTTTAGAAATGATCAATGATTCTTCCAGGCTTGTTCCCTATAAATATGAAGAATAAAATTGAATAGAGCAGGACAGAACAGGGAAGACGTGAGGAGAAGGGAGGAAAGCAAGGAGATCCGGCCCCACAAATGGCTCTGAAGCCTTTGTCTGACTACGAGTATAAAGTTGATAGTTGATGGTCAACTAATCACCCAAAATAAATATTTAGTCAATGAGGATTGTCTCTGATTTATTTTGAAACTCGTAGGAATCTGGCACTGTCTCCTATTGAGGCTCAGGTGTGTTACAAAAAGGGAAGTTAAATAATGAGATAAATGAGTAAATAAAATAGAGTGGCTAAGTGAATAGCTACAATAGGAAGAGGGGATAAAGGAGGGTATAACGCAATAAAAATAATGAATAAATGTGAGTCCAAAAGGTTTTGGTAATAGATATCAATTTAGTGGTTCACTTGAACTTCTAAAGTTCCAGACGAATACCTAAAGTAATTGGGTCTCAATGAGAAATTCTGAAAATGAGTAAATTCCAGAATAGTTAGAATAACTTTAAAATCATTTTACATGACTTTGAGGAATGAATCTTGAATTTTTTCTTTCATTAAATTCAAACTTAACAATTAATAATTGCAAACCAGTATCTTTCCTCTTCAAGTAAAATGTTGGTAAAGTAACTAACAATTGTGAACCAATATTTCCCTTAAAGTAGAGTATAACGTAATGTATTAGAAAGATAAGAGAAAAGTAAGAAAGACCAACAGTGTACATAAAGTTGAGGTGTTTAAATGGTTAAATCACTTTAAAGTGACTCAAACAGACACTGCATTTACACGTATGTTAATACGGTTGATACCTAAACTAATGCTAAAGCTTTAGCATTTAGGCTTCAATGTAAACAACTGCTTCGATTAGCTTAGCCTGTAGCTGTTAGCTACCGTAAGGTTTGTTTACAAATATGGCTTCGACGCACTGCGCATGCGCTGGGTTTATCCGGAAGCGCTGGTTGACTTCCGTGCCGCAGTTGTGACTATGGCGACAAACAAACGCTAGCGGCAAACATGTGAATTGCAGACAGGGTAAAGTTAGGAGTAACTAGAAAAGTCAGCGCTTTTCACCCTGTAAAGTTACACATAAGTTTAGCACGTGCAATCGAGTGTATTACGTGAAATGTCGGCACATTTCATCAATGAAAATCAAAATAAGGAACACCACTCGTAGCTGGTTTTGTTCTGTGGGGCTTTTCACTCAGTTTGTTAAGAGTGAGATTAAACTTTACAGTTACAGTTCAATGTTACAGTTTTGCGCTGTAAATAGAACACTATTGATCTCGGCGGATCTATGTGCATATAGAACAACAGGGTTTCTTCTACTGTTGATTCTATCAATGTCAGCTTTACTTGGGTTCAAATCATTCTCCTTTAAATCACACTGGGACACGCAGTGTTTTTACGAGATGATATACACACCGGCAAGCTTTAACTGCTTAACATTAGCACAGGGAAGATATAGCTCTTCGAATTACAGTGGAACACGCACTGAATTAATAGCTATAAATAAGGCTTTAATACATCGATCAAGGAACACGCTTGATCTGACCGCGCTGTGAGGAGATTATTCCTCGCAGGGTATTTCAATTTATGCAGTTTAAGTTCGTTCAGTTCTCTGGCTGACTGATATACGTATAACGTTAGCTATTTAATGACACTGGAACACGCAATGACATCAATTCGGCTATAAACGAGGCATTCTAGAAATTAAGGAACACGCTTAATTCTTACCTTATCGTATAGTGTGAGATCTCAGATCTTAAATTACTCTAATGCAGTTTCAGAACAGGGACAGACTTGGGTTACACAGCGTTCCTCATTCATTCAACACAGCTTTCAAATAGGCGCGCGCGCAGCTTGCGTCACGAGCGCGCGCACACACAGACAGACGCGTCTAGCGGTCTGATCTCTCAAAATGTAATTCAAAGATAAAATCTCGATTTATATGCTTATAATCTAGGTTAAACTGCCAGCATTATTCTCCACCAATACTGTAGCGACTATGAGTCAGATAAAATAATAACTCAACGGGGAACTGAATTAAAATGAAAGACTCGAATGACACTGTAGTATAAATAATTCAGAATTAATGTTTACACCTTAACTTATTCGTCCGCCGATATGTAAGGACTTAAAGGGGGCTCTGTTAAAGGGAAACATGTATATTTAGCTCAAATGAATGAATTTAATGAATTCATAGGGAATTTTGAGAGTCTATTTTACAGCCGAGCAAATGACTCTTCTAGCGTTCATTTGAACGGGCCGTAAATATCAACTCTGCAGCGGATATTAATATCCGAACAATAGTGAAACACTATTTAACAGCCAGGTAACTTAGATCGGCAGTTCAAGACATTAAATTGATAAGCACATAACACAAGAACAGTTATCTTTGAATACAAACGGAACTTTATTGATTAATCTAACACATCAAACTAATATCTAACATAAACACACACGCTCGCACATTCACACGTTGCAGAAAGGAAGAAGGTGAGGAAAGAATAAGTTCTAAGAGAGAGAAATTATGAAATCCTAAGCAATCTATGCATTTATGAAACATGACCTGAAGAAACCATTGATCAGTAATTTAACCTCCTATCGTTTCTTAGGCAGGGTTATTACATTTGATCTAATGCACCAGTTCAGCTTGGAATCAAAAAGGCGTTACTTGCGTTTGGGTTTCGCGTGTCGTCTGACAAGGGGGATTCCCTTCTCCTGGCTGGACAGGGATTTTCCCGGATCTTTGATTCGCTGAAGGTCTGGTCGACGTCTGGGGAGGCCGAACACGTGGGGTGTTGGCGGCTGGATGAAAGTCTTGTGGGCGTTGTTTGAAGTTGGAGCGCGCTGTTAGAAACTCGTTGTTGAGAGACTTTTACGGCGAAACTTTAACAGACCCGAGACTTAGCGGAAATAAAATAAACTTTAAGTAAAAGAAAGGAAAGTGAGAGAAAAGCAGATGGCCTGAATGAAATCGTTGTTAACCCATTTTCTCTGATGTTGGTCTGTCACGATCGTCAGATCGTCTCCTGGGAACTCCGTTCCGAACTCTCTCTGGTCATACTGCTAGGACTGAGCTCATCTCTGAACTGCGAACAGGCCGCGAACCAGCTCGAACCGAACTGGAACCGAACTTGAGCTGAACTCTGCACTGCTTCTGGTCTGAACTGTACAGAACTGTAGAGAACAGAACTGTGAACAGAACTGAGAACTGAACTTGAGAACAGAACTGAGAACTGAACTTGAGAACAGAACTGCGAACTGAACTTGAGAACAGAACTGCGAACTGAACTTGAGAACAGAACTGAACTTTTCGTTCGTGTTCTGAGACTAAACTCAAACATTTGCCCATCCCCTGGATGGGTTCTGGCCAATTAGGCTTCAGGGGTGACTGTGTCTCCACCCCTCCCACAAAATTGGGTTATCTATAGAATTTAGTTTCCTGCTCTTAAGCAGAGAGTAAATTTAGACCTAATTTCTTACTATAAGGACATGATCAATTCTATAAAGATTTCATTCAGCTCATCTGTTGGATTATACCCATACGAACACACCGGTATCAAACACAAGGCTTTTTCATCCACTCATTCAATAGTTACATAATTGCATGAATTGTGAGTAATATACATGCCTAATAGTCTAACTAACGTGTATTAGTTGTAAACACACTAACAGGCTATGTCGAAGGCTATTTGAAATGAAAGTCCAATAATCAGTTATTTGATGTACTCCATAAGCTAACAGTTTCTGTGAGCTTACTCTGAGTTTTAGCTGTCACGTGGAGTTCATTTGCTGGTCATGCAAAGACAGAGATCTGGTTGTTTCTTTGTCTTGTGACAACCATGAGCCCTTTGTCCTCTTTTAACTGAGTTTGGTGGCGAGTCCATAGGAAGTCAGAACTAGTAGCTTCGGGCAGAAACAAGCCCCCCCATCTCCCTCGTGATCGATGGTCGATTTCCGGGAGATCTGGAGCTGAATTGTGCTTTGTTGAAAAGGATGTTAATTTGATCGAATCATTGGAAGATTAACTCATCTATATGTCTGCGTCCATAATTGCTACACCCATACCACCACACCTGTCCCTAACTTTACCCTTAAACTTACCCATGCCACCACACCTGTCCCTAACTTTAACCTTAAACTTACCCATACCACCACACCTGTCCCTAACCCTATCCTTAAACTTACCCATACCACCACACCTGTCCCTAACCCTACCTTAAAGCTACCCATACGACCAAACCTGTCCCTAACTTTACCCTTAAACTTACCCACACCACCACACCTGTCCCTAACTTTACCCTTAAACTCATCCATTCCACCACACCTGTCCCTAACTTTACCCTTAAACTTACCCATGCCACCACACCTGTCCCTAACTTTACCCTTAAACTTACCCATACCACCACATCTGTCCCTAACTTTACCCTTAAACTTACACATGCCACAACATCTGTCCCTAACTTTACCCTTAAACTTACACATGCCACAACATCTGTCCCTAACTTTACCCTTAAACTTACCCATACCACCACACCCGTCCCTAACTTTACCCTTAAACTTACCCATGCAACCACACCTGTCCCGAACTTTACCCTTAAACTTACCCATGCCACCACACCTGTCCCTAACTTTACCCTTAAACTTACCCATACCACCACACCTGTCCCTAACCTTACCCTTAAACTTACCCATACCACCACACCTGTCCCTAACCCTACCCTTAAACTTACCCATACCACCACACCTGTCCCTGACTTGACCCTTAAACTCACCCATACCACCACACCTGTCCCTAACTTTACCCTTAAACTTACCCACACCACCACACCTGTCCCTAACACTACCCTTAAACTTATCCATTCCACCACACCTGTCCCTAACTTTACCCTTAAACTTACCCACACCACCACACCTGTCCCTAACTTTACCCTTAAACTTACCCATGCCACCACACCTGTCCCTAACTTTACCCTTGAACTTACCCATTTCACTACACATGTCCCTAACTTTACCATTAAACTTACCCATACCACCACATCTGTCCCCAACTTTACCCTTAAACTTACCCATGCCACCACATCTGTCCCTAACTTTACCCTTAAACTTACCCATACCACCACACCTGTCCCTAACCCTACCCTTAAACTTACCCATACCACCACACCTGTCCCTAACCCTACCCTTTAACTTACCCATACCATCACACTTGTCCCTAACCCTACCACCACACCTGTCCTTATCACTAGCCTTAAACTTACCCACACCACCACACCTGTCCCTAACTTTACCCTTAAACTTGCCCATACCACCACATCTGTCCCTAACTTTACCCATAAACTTACCCATGCCACAACATCTGTCCCTAACTTTACCCTTAAACTTACCCATACCACCACACCCGTCCCTAACTTTACCCTTAAACTTACCCATGCCACCACACCTGTCCCGAACTTTACCCTTAAACTTACCCATGCCACCACACCTGTCCCTAACTTTACCCTTAAACTTACCCATACCACCACACCTGTCCCTAACCCTATCCTTAAACTTACCCATACCACCACACCTGTCCCTAACCCTACCTTAAAGCTACCCATTCGACCAAACCTGTCCCTAACTTTACCCTTAAACTTACCCACACCACCACACCTGTCCCTAACTTTACCCTTAAACTTATCCATTCCACCACACCTGTCCCTAACTTTACCCTTAAACTTACCAATGCCACCACACCTGTCCCTAACTTTACCCTTAAACTTACCCATACCACCACATCTGTCCCTAACTTTACCCTTAAACTTACCCATGCCACCACATCTGTCCCTAACTTTACCCTTAAACTTACCCATACCACCACACCCGTCTCTAACTTTACCCTTAAACTTACCCATGCCACCACACCTGTCCCGAACTTTACCCTTAAACTTACCCATGCCACCACACCTGTCCCTAACTTTACCCTTAAACTTACCCATACCACCACACCTGTCCCTAACCTTACCCTTAAACTTACCCATACCACCACACCTGTCCCTAACCCTACCCTTAAACTTACCCATACCACCACACCTGTCCCTAACTTGACCCTTAAACTCACCCATCCCACCAGACCTGTCCCTAACTTTACCCTTAAACTTACCCACACCACCACACCTGTCCCTAACACTACCCTTAAACTTATCCATTCCACCACACCTGTCCCTAACTTTACCCTTAAACTTACCCACACCACCACATCTGTCCCTAACTTTACCCTTAAACTTATCCATTCCACCACACCTGTCCCTAACTTTACCCTTAAACTTACCCATGCCACCACACCTGTCCCTAACTTTACCCTTAAACTTACCCATGCCACCACACCTGTCCCTAACTTTACACTTGAACTTACCCATGCCACCACACCTGTCCCTAACTTTACCCTTAAACTTACCCATACCACCACATCTGTCCCTAACCCTACCCTTAAACTTACCCATACCACCACACCTGTCCCTAACTTGACCCTTAAACTCACCCATCCCACCACACCTGTCCCTAACTTTACCCTTAAACTTACCCACACCACACCTGTCCCTAACACTACCCTTAAACTTATCCATTCCACCACACCTGTCCCTAACTTTACCCTTAAACTTACCCACACCACCACACCTGTCCCTAACTTTACCCTTAAACTTATCCATTCCACCACACCTGTCCCTAACTTTACCCTTAAACTTACCCATGCCACCACACCTGTCCCTAACTTTACCCTTAAACTTACCCATGCCACCACACCTGTCCCTAACTTTACCCTTGAACTTACCCATGCCACCACACCTGTCCCTAACTTTACCCTTAAACTTACCCATACCACCACATCTGTCCCCAACTTTACCCTTAAACTTACCCATGCCACCACATCTGTCCCTTACTTTACCCTTAAACTTACCCATACCACCACACCTGTCCCTAACCCTACCCTTAAACTTACCCATACCACCACACCTAACCCTTAAACTTACCCATACCACCACACCTGTCCCTAACTTTACCCTTAAACTTACCCATACCACCACACCTGTCCCTAACTTTACCCTTAAAATTACCCATACCACCACACCTGTCCCTAACTTTAATCTTAAACTCACCCATACCACCACACCTGTCCCTAACTTTACCCTTAAACTTACCCATACCACCACACCTGTCCCTAACTTTACCCTTAAACTTACCCATCCCTAACTTACCTGTCCCTAACTTTACCCTTAAACTTACCCATACTTTACCCTTAAACTTACCCATACCACCAGACCCTAACTTTACCCTTAAACTTACCCATACTTTACCCTTAAACTTACCCATCCCTAACTTACCTGTCCCTAACTTTACCCTTAAACTTACCCATACCACCACACCTGTCCCTAACTTTACCCTTAAACTTACCCATACCACCACACCTGTCCCTAACTTTACCCTTAAACTTACCCATACTTTACCCTTAAACTTACCCATACCACCAGACCTGTCCCTAACCTTACCCTTAAACTTACCCATACCACCACACCTGTCCCTAACCCTACCCTTAAACTTACCCCTACCACCAGACCTGTCCCTAACTTTACACTTACACTTACACTTACCCATACCTCCACACCTGTCCTTAACCTTGCCCTTAAACTTACCCATACCATCACACTTGTCCCTAACCCTTCCCTTAAACTTACCCATACCACCACACCTGTCCCTAACACTACCCTTAAACTTACCCATACCACCACATGTGTTTCAATCCTTACCCTTAAACTTACCCATACCACCACACCTGTCCCTAACCTTACCCTTAAACTTACCCATACCACCACACCTGTCCCTAACCTTACCCTTAAACTTACCCATACCACCACACCTGTCCCTAACCCTACCCTTAATCTTACCCATACTATCACACTTGTCCCTAACCCTACCCTTAATCTTACCCATCCCACGACACCTGTCCCTAACACTACCCTTAAACTTACCCATACCACCACACCTGTCCCTAACCCTACCCTTAAACTTACCCATACCATCACACTTGTCCCTAACCCTACCCTTAAACTTACCCATACCACCACACCTGTCCCTAACACTACCCTTAAACTTACCCATACCACCACACCTGTTTCTATCCTTACCCTTAAACTTACCCATACCACCACACCTGTCCCTAACCTTACCCTTAAACTTATCCATACCACCACACCTGTCCCTAACCTTACCCTTAAACTTACCCATACCACCACACCTGTCCCTAACCTTACCCTTAAACTTACCCATCCCACCACACCTGTCCCTAACTTTACCCTTAAACCTACCCATACCACCACACCTGTCCCTAACTTTACCCTTAAACTTACCCATACCACCACACCTGTCCCTAACTTTACCCTTAAACCTACCCATACCACCACACCTGTCCCTAACCCTAACCTTAAACTTACCCATACCACCACACCTGTCCCTAAAACTACCCTTAGACTTACCCATACCACCACACCTGTCCCTAACCCTACCCTTAAACTTAACCATACCATCACACCTGTCCCTAACTTTACCCTTAAACTTACCCATACCATCACACCTGTCACTAACTTTACCCTTAAACTTACCCATACCACCACACCTGTCCATAACTTTACCCTTAAACTTACCCATACCACCACACCTGTCCCTAACTTAACCATATCCCACCTCAATATGAGCACAATAAGTACATTGTACTTAGTTTTTGATGCAAGTACGCAGTAGTTAAGGACACCTAATATAAAGTGGGACCGATCTAGCTTACTGCAGTGTGAACAAGTGTCGCATAGCAGTCGCAAAGTGAACAGAGTAGCATTATAACATAACTTTCAACACACTCAAATGTTATAAAACAGCTGCGTTACCACACATACGCATGAGCGGAAGTTTGATTTCTGCCCGAGTCCCGTCAGATTCTTTTCCACCAGCTGTAGAGGTGAAGACAACAACTCCCATGATCCCCGCAAAATCAAGGCCTCATCAAGCTACACCTTTTTCGAATAAGCACAGTCTAGTGGCGTTACATATTGTGCCTTAAATAACCATAGTATGTTATAGTTAAAAACAATAAATATAGAGAGGAGTATTTTGCCAAATGCACTATATTACATATTTAGTATATTTTTACTCATATCATTAAAAAATGTTAACGTTATTATTATGAATACCGCATTAAATTAATTTGAGTTGTTCAATTTAACGTAATGATAATACCAGCTGAAAGAAGTCCCTGTATGTTTATAGCATTAGTTGAGAGATTTTTTTTCCTTGAGAAAAATTAACATGAACCTGATATTTATCCAAATGTGATGATATTGAATCAATATCGGAAATAAAATCGCAAGTATATGAATTGACATTGTAAAAAAAAAACAGTAGCCTACTGCTACCAGTGTACCATGTAAACATTGTAACATTGTTTATAAACTTAATAAAATTCTGTTTAGTTACCAAATGTTTTGACAATTACAATATACTTATTGTGATGCAAGTTTTTGTTGTTGTTTTTTTTTAATTCTCACTCCAAGCTAAACCGAAGTTGGCAGCCCTGAAGATATAATTTCCATGAAGAATATATTTCTAATATAGTTTTGTATTTAAGATGCTACCCACCTAAATTAAACGGCTCTGATGTAGTTACCCAGATAATAAAAATATGTTTTAAGAACATGCTCCCATTATGAAAACTTCTCTGTACATTCAAAAGTTCTAATTCCAGGTTTTAAAATGTATTTTTTCTTCTTCTTTGTTATGCGAACACTAAGGGAACATTCCATTTTAGAATTCTGCAGCCATTATGGGAATGTTACTTTTGGATGTTTTCTGAACGTTGAACAAACATTCTATTAATGTTACTGGAAGATTGCTTGCTCATAACTTGTCAGAACCTTGTCAGAACATTAGCCAAAATTCTGAGAAGCAACTTTTTTTTTTTTAGTAGAGCTTGTGATGTAGCTAACAACTTTTTTGACGAGCTATACAGCTTAAAGTAACTTTCCCAACACTAATTGGGGGATTTTACAGAGAATTTGGAGTCACCACAGACCTGTCTTAACCTGGCAGTGTAAAGACACCTTGAGGATCACATGAGCGACTCAGAGAGAGAGAGAGAGAGAGAGAGAGAGAGAGAGAGAGAGAGAGAGAGAGAGAGAGAGAGAGAGAGAGAGAGAGAGAGAGAGAGAGAGAGAGAGAGAGAGAGAGAGAGAGACTTTTCCTACTGCAAACCTCCCACTGCACTTGTGCATGATGATACTGCTATTACACATTTAAATGCATTCAAATGAAGACCGTTTTCCTTTCAGACCGTGGAGATGTATTGTTATTTGGCTGCTTTCTTGTCGGGGAAAAGTAGGTTAACCTCAAGAAACAACAACTTCTCTCCATGCTTCACATACATAGTCATTACAGCATATAGACTTGTGCACATCTGCATTCCTCTCTGTTGGATATGTGCGAGGAAAACAATCACTTCAACAGAGATCCGCATTACACACGGCTCCAGAATAATAGCTTTCACCTGCAGTCTGAGGCAAACACGAGACACGCAACTGTGCACTGGCCATGCAAAATACGAAAATCTCTCACACTGGCACACGCGACGTGAGGCCTTTTCAGAGAGTTTCCAAAGGTAAGACCGACGCATCTCATATCAGAAAATGGCCTCTGCTGTGTGACACATTTATTCCCGTGTCCAGCGGTAATGTCGAGCAAAGAGATCCACTAAACAATAAGGATAAATGCTCGGCATTGTAACCCTGTCCCCTCCGCCTCTCGCTCCCACGGCAAACGGCACATCCACTAATCAGAGCTCTTCTCCAGTAATGGGAAAGTCAATAGCTGCATACAATCAGTAAACAAATTCTGCTATTTTTAAAAAGAGCCTCCGTCTCCATTTTAGTGCCGGCAATTTAAATTATTCTACCGTGTAACACCTTAATTGTGTAAGACAAAGACGATGTCGAGAGCACAAAAGAAACATGAGAGGAGCGTAATTTCTGTGCTGCCACGCAGAGATGACATGTGATAAGCATTGAGTGTGGACCGCTCCGCCGATGCCAAATGACAGTTTGTAGTTACTTCGCCATAATAAGGCAGAGACAAACAGTTTGTCTTTAAGCTGTTGTGAATGTCAGCCTCTTAATGAAGATAAAGAAATGCAGTTAGGAGCATATCAAAGTCAGGCCGTGCTGAATTCTCTTCTTTCACTATTGGCAGTTAAACAACACGGTTTTCATTTTCAGCGTTTAAACATTGAGGGTTGCCTTTCAAAGATATTGATCTTTTTGGAGAGATGGTTTCAATCCACTGTTTCTTCTGGGAATGCTGGATTTATTATGCTGTTGTTTGTGACCAGCTCCCTGACTAGCATTCAGGATCCTATTCAACTCAAATTGAGGTGTGGTGGCTTTTAGTCCATGTCTTTAACCCGGATAGCACACGCACGTCTCTGAGATTCATCTGGAAAACATCTTATAAACATCTTCTAAAAAGCCGTTTTACGTGCATTCTGAATAACGTCTTCAAGACATCTTCTAAACGTCTATATAACATCTGACAGGAAATGTTATGAGCAAACGCGCTAAAAAATACATCTTCCAGATGAAAACACGCACATCAAATAGACGTCTCTGCGATGTATGTGTGCTATTTGAACTCTAATGGTTCAGACCAGACGCGAATGAAGTGTTAAGTGCGAGTGATTTACATGTTAAGTCAATGCAAAGACGCAAATAGACATTTTGCGGCGCAAATGATGCGATTCGCGCAAATGACACGCCGCAAATTGAGAGTTTGACGAACGTAACGTGCGATTCGCGCAAGTTGAAAAATCTGAACTTTGGCGGATATTCGCGCCGTGTTAACCAATCAAGAGCTTGCTCTAGTAGTGACAACAATGAGGAGAAAATCATATGTGGATACCCGGAGCTGTACGATACATCAGAGTACTTTATAGAAACAAGGATTAAAAGGATCTTGCTTGGAAGAAAGTGAGTGAGGAGGTCGGACAGTCTGGTAAGTTGTAAAAAGTACTCTTTACTCAATTTGAGCTATATACATATTGAAACTACAACTAGCTAAAGCCAGCAAATTGAGCTAATTCGCTGTATTTTAAAACAATCCATGTCAGCCATTTCGCATGAGACGAGCCGGTTGGCAGAAGCCCCATCATGGCGCGAATTCGCGTCTGTTGTGAAGTGAATGTCACGCGCGAATGAAGCGAGTAAACTCAAAATGTTCAAGCGTCCAACTACGCGCGAATAGCGCGATTTATTTGCAAAGTCGCGTCTGGTGTGAACGCACAGTAAAAGCTGACAAAACTAGATTTTTACAGAAATTTCAACCCAATTTCACTGGGAAATATAACTATTGTACGAGGTGGTGATATCAGATAAAATCGTAATTGTACAAAAATGAGTTTTAGAACTTATGTTTCAATATAGGAAATAGTATCCCAAACGCTTAACTATCTAGTTCTCTTATTTTTTTTATTTTAACTTTAAGCTTTTACTGTGAGTTCAAACCAGGCGTGAATAAATTGCGTTATTTGTCCGTAGTTGGACCTTTTGAATTTACTTGCTTCATTCATTCGTGAGTGACATTCACTTCACAACAGACTCAAATTTGCGTCATGGCTTCTTTTAGCGGAAGTTAGATATTACACTTTGTAAAATCTTAAATTTTCTCTTACACAAACGCATCGATTCGCTTCAGAAGGCCTTTATTAACCCCCGGAGCCGTGTGGAGCAGTTTTATTATGGTTATAGATACACTTTTATGGACTTCAAAAACAAAGCAACTTTTACTGCCATTATAAAGCTTGGAAGAGCCCGGGAAGTTTTAATATAACTCCGATTTTATTCGTCTGAAAGAAGAATGTCATATACACCTTGGATGACCTGAGGGTGAGTAAATCATGGGCTAATTTCATTTTTGGGTGAACCTTTAACATATAAATCACTCGCGATTAACGCTTCATTCGTGTCTGGCGTGAACGCACCATTAAAGGGAGTAGCTAACTAAACATAAACTACCTTTCAAACGTTTGGGATCAATCATTTTTTTTAAATAAATTAATACTTTTATTCAGCAAAGATACACTAAATGGATCAAAAGTGACAGTAAAGACATTTATAATGCTAGGGTTATCGCAAATATATGAAGGTTTTCAAAAATATATGAAGCAACATTGATAATAATCAGAAATGTTTAAAACCGTTTTAAAATCTTTAGTCCATGTCTTTAACCCAGATAGCACACGCACGTCTCTGAGATTCATCTGGAAAACATCTTTTGAAAAGCTGTTTTATGTGCATTTTGAATAACGTCTTCAATACATCTTCTAAAAGTCTATGTAACATCTGACAGGAAACGTCTTAGACATGTATTGCAGATGAGCAAACGCGATTTTTATGATTTTTACAGAAATTTCCGCCAGATTTCACTAGGAAACATAACTATTGTACGAGGTGGCGATTTTGTTTAAAATCGTACGTTGTGAATCATACAAACTTTTACAAGTTTTAGAACATATGTTTCAATATAGGAAATAGTATTACAAACACTTTACTATCTAAGTCTCTTATTTTTTTTTAATATTAACTTTTAGGCCCTGTCCACACGAACTCGGGTATTTTCAAAACCGCAGCTTTTTCTATGCGGTTTGGCCGTTCATCCACACGCAAACGCAGTATCCGGACACTGAAACCAAACTTTTTTGAAAACTCCTGCCAGGGTGAACATTTTTAGAAACTCCGGTTGCAGTGTTGCCGTGTGGACAGAGATTTTGGCTTGTTGCGTCAGAACCGCGTGACCCCCCCCCCCCCCCCCCCCAAACATTTCATTGGCTGAGCTACAGTGACGGGTAGGTTTAGGGATCACGGTTGGGTGTAGGTAATTGTTATTGTGATTGACATGGCCAATTAAATGTTTAGAATCGGCTCCAGGGCAGGATTTCCGCTGAACTGGTTTGGGGGGAAAATAATGCGTCAGAACCGATAACATTTATTCCAGGCTTCTGATTGGCCAACACGGCATTACGGCTAGGGTTATATCGCCACCTGTTGGTTTGGCATGCTCTTGACAGCGCTTCATGTTTTTGCGTTTTCATGTGGACGCGATTTTTTTTATAAACGGAGGAGGACATTTTTTTGTGTGGACTAGGCGGGAGTAGCTAACTAAACATACACTACCTTTAAAACGTTTGGGGTCAATACATTTTTTTTTAAATAAATTAAAACTTTTATTCAGAAAAGATACATTAAATTGTTCAAAAGTTACAGTAAAGACGTATAATGTTACAAACAATTTCTATTTCAAAATAAATGCTGTTTTTTTAACTTCAAAGAATCAATGTATCGCAAAAAAATTTTTATCTCGGTTTTCAAAAATATATGATTGATAATAATCATAAATGTTTCTTGAGAATCAAATCCTCATATTAGAATGATTTCTGAAGGATCATGTGACACTGAAGCCTGGAGTAATGATGCTTTGATCACAGGAATAAATTACATTTCAATTCATAATCAATTATAAAACCGTTCTTTTATATTATTTCACAATATTACAGTTTTTACTGTATTTTTGCATAACATTTTTTTTAATGTTTTAACGGTAGTGTGTTACCTGACCTGTGTGTTTGTGTACTGGCTACATTGTGTAAATAAGTACTTATCTGTTATGTCATTTGATAGTTCCTTTACTTTAACCTTCAATTACTTGTTGACAGTTGCTCATCGTGCAGAGAAAAGAACAAAAATGTAGCTCGACTGAAATGTACCTATACTTTACGACTAGCAGAAGACACAAGCTCTATGTCTCAGACGTGTTTAATGTGATTCTGTCATAGTGCAAACATCTTTCTGACCAAAACTACCCTGTCTGAATCATGTGATTCCGTGTTTGGCAACATGTGTGTGCTCTTTAGTGGATATATTTCTGCACACTGCTGCGATTGAGTAATTATCATGACGATGTGGCCGTAAAACTTTAGGGAGTCATTGCATTGCTCATGGCTGCTGAGGTAAACGTGTGCGTGTGTGTGTGAAGAAACAGGTGCGGTCCTATCCCGACCTGGCCAGACAGACGCTCTCGCTCATGACTCAATGCCGAACATAAAACTATTGCGTGACAGGAAGCCTTTACATACCGCACACACCTCCCTGACAGAAAAAAAAACATACATTATATACATCCTACACACGCCGACAGCTAAACCATCAGAGAAAACGCAGACAAGAGTCTGGGTCATGATATCAACCAGTCCGGAAAAAGGCTAAATCAAATAAGGGAAATTGGACATTCAAGGCACAGTTACAATGTATGAATGCCATTGGATTAAATACAAAATATCCCACCATGCAGCGTTTATTTTAAATAAATATAGCACTTAAAAGCAAAATATTATCAAAAAATCTGTTTTAGATATGTTTTAAAGGTAACACTTTACAATACGGTAATAATGAACTGCACTTCTACAGCATTTAGTTCATGTTCATTTCAACATTTACTAATGGATTATTCAAATCAAATATTTGTTAACATTAATGCACTGTGAACATGATCAATCAACGAACAACAGGATTTTTATTGACTGTAGATGAACAAATACAGTAACACATGTATTGCTTATGGTTAGTTCATGTTAGTTAATGTATTAACTAATGAAGCCTTGTTGTAAGTGTTACCATTTTAAATGATAAAAACGTATTTGGACACTGTCTTGTTGTCAAACATTAGTGAAAATGTCTAGATATTGTCATAATTTTTGGAGCCGCTGTAAATAGAATAAAATATATATATGAAAGAGGTCCAGTGTGTGCTGGCACATAAAATATGAGGTTATATATATATATATATATATATATATATATATATATATATATATATATATATATATATATATATATATATATATATATATATATATATATATATATATATATATATATATATAATTTTTAACATTGATAGGCCTCCAAAAAGTAAAAAACAATATATATATATTTACTTAATTGACTATGTCTGGTGCAGAAAGAAAGCTTTCAACAGATACAGACAGACAGATGCACAGTGTGAGACAGACGAACCCCATACCTGGCAGGTGTGTGTGTGTGTGTGTGTGTTGCGAGGGCAAATGGCAGCGTCGGCGGTGCCTGAATTCAGTGTTTTTATCTGGCTCAGTGATGCGGAAGAGGAAGCCTTGAGATGCAGCGCGCTGTTGTGTCGAGCCGACTTCCTGAAAATAGAGACACAGCACACACACACACACACACACACACACACACACACACACTGACATAACGGTCATGACTTGATCAGAACTGTCTAAACGTTAAAGAACACGCTCACAAAGGAAAAATCATATATATTGGATGATCTGAATTTAAAAGATACTCTGCTATTATTCCAACACAAAGCCTGACAAGGCCTTTAATCCCATAATAGATCTGTGGGATTTGGGATTCAGGGGTAAATTGTTTCTGCGGGTGGAGTGATGGTGTGAGAGCACGGCCCCATGTTGAGCGGGATGAGCGATTTGTGCGGCAGCTGAAGAGTCCTTCACTCTGGGACGGCTGACCGCGAGCCCAGCTGCCTCCACCTCACCTGCCGCTGGGAATGAGAACGACTGCGCCGGCCAGACTCAAGAACCAATAGGGCTGAAATTGCTTTAGATTGATGACACAGGGCTCGAGGTCTTTCACTGCCCAGAATAACGCATCCAATCTGACGGCAGAATTTAATTCAAGGGCACTTTAAGAGTGACCTCTAAAGCACCGAAGGAACCTCTCTGTAAACAGCTGAATGAAACACTGGAAGGGCCATCAAATCTGTTTGGACTTGCTAAAGATGAAGGCCAAGAAACTATTCCTGATTGCCATGCTCGCTGTTATGATGTCATAACAACATGCAGTTTGTCAGTGTACACACACACACACACACACACGCTGGTGTTTTATGGGGACTCTCCATAGACGTAATGAATTTTATACTCTACAAACTGTATATTCTCTAAACCTTCCCGTCACACGAAACGTTCTGCCTTTTTTACATTTACATAGTGTGATTTATAAACTGTGTTCCTCAGGGACCAAAAAAATTTCCCTACAAAGACAAGGATTACGTCTATTGCCGTCTTTGTGGGGCATTTTGTGATAATGTAGGCTTTACCTGGACACACACACACACACACTAACACACAAAACCAGTACTTAATTTTACTCTTGATATAGTATATATATATATATATATATATATATATATATATATATATATATATATATATATATATATATATATATATATATATATATATATATATATATATATATATATATATATATATATATATAATTTGACTCTTAATATATAAAGTATGTTGTTATGATGCGTTATATATATGTAATTTGACTCTTGATATAGTATATGACTTAATATATAAAGTATGTTGTTATGATTCATTATATATATATAATTTGACTCTTAATATATAAAGTATGTTGTTATGATTCATTATATATATATAATTTGACTCTTAATATATAAAGTATGTTGTTATGATTCATTATATATATATAATTTGACTCTTAATATATAAAGTATGTTGTTATGATGCGTTATATATATATAATTTGACTCTTGATATAGTAAATGACTTATAAAGTATGTTGTTATGATTCATTATATATATATAATTTGACTCTTAATATATAAAGTATGTTGTTATGATTCATTATATATATATAATTTGACTCTTAATATATAAAGTATGTTGTTATGATTCATTATATATATAATTTGACTCATGATATAGTATATGACTTAATATATAAAGTATCTTAATATATAAAGTATGTTGTTATGATTCAATATATATATATATATAATTTGACTCTTAATATATAAAGTATGTTGTTATGATTCATTATATATATATAAGTTGACTCTTAATATATAAAGTATGTTGTTATGATTCATTATATATATAATTTGACTCATGATATAGTATATGACTTAATATATAAAGTATCTTAATATATAAAGTATGGTGTTATGATTCATTATATATACATAATTTGACTCTTAATATAAAAAGTATGTTGTTATGATTCATTATATATATATAATTTGACTCTTGAGTATGCTGTTTTGATGCATATATATATATATATATATATATATATATATATATATATATATATATATATATATATATATATATATATATATATATATATATATATATATATATATATATATATATGCAAGTAAACATATATAAAGTAAAAAAAATCATGAAGCTCCTTGTTGTCCCATGGCTCATTGATGGTATCAGGTGGAAATATTTATGGTACTGATTCTGAATGGAAACAATTTTCATCATTGAAATAGTACTTTGAAAGGTATACCTCAAACAAAAACTAAATGTAGTATTCCCAAGTTTTGCACCATTTTATGGTAATACCATGTCACTGTGATATAGCGACAGCATTTCACTGCCTCTTCATATATCATGGCATTTCAATTGTACTGGCTTTGTATAGTATCCTCATCATGATAGTGATATGTAGTTATGTTAATATCGTTTTTGTAAACAGCTACATTCAATTTATTTAATAAAATCCGCTTCTTTCTTTCTATTGGTGCGATTAGTCGCGCGCAAAGCCCTCGCATCTCTCACGAGATCTCGGACGAGTCCAAACCCAATTGGACAGAGCCGTCAGTCACACGGTCACTGCAGAGATGAGCAGTGGCGGACCGCAGTCCCTCTACACACAACCCGTCCCTCTGCGCTAGAAATTACAGGCGACAGCCTCGTCGTGGAGAGCCTGAGCCGTGGCAGCGCCGCGAATCGAGGGATTTTTCACTAAGCACCTGTTGGCGCGTGCGTTTATCTGAGCTGGATCCTGCGCGCGCCACAGACATGACAGGGAATGAGTCTCATGAGTGCAACTGCAAACACACTGGGAACACGAACTTCCCTGGTCTTTTCCTGTAAATGTGTCACTTGAATAAAATAAACGAATAATGAAAATACAGAAATAAAATAATGTGGGGAAAAAAAGACGGAACATGAAACATTAACAAAGCGCCTTAGAGAGAAAATAAAACCATATGACATACTGACATACACATGAAAATTTAGAAGTAGTCGTGCATTAATGTGCAGTGTCACTGTTGCTCTATTGTGACACGAGCATCGGGCACGCGGAGAACAGCAGATTACATTCACCGGCCACTTAAGCACAAACACGACATCATTCGCCATGACCTGCGCGTCACAAACATCCACCGCGGGGTCTTATATGAGCAAAAACACAATGAAATCATAACGTGCGCGGATAAGATCAGCGTTTGCATACTGGAATGGTCACAAAAGGCTTGAACCCTAACGATTCCTCCTGTTTCGCGGATAACGCGGCCTCTAAAATGCACCTGACACTGGCCTTCAACTGGCACGTGCTTTTAATTCGCGACTGTTTGTTATTGGTTAAATTGCGTGGTTTCAGCACCTATATTCACAGCTGTCATGTAGTCAAAATGGACTTGAATTGAGGCGAATTGCAGGTTTACTTGTAAGCGAATGTCGCGCATTACGCGCCTCCAAAAACAATAGCCACCAATAGCAATTTATGTGTAAGTGTCAGCATTTATTAGGCCAGGCTATATGAATGCATTTGCAAATACAAACCCAACTATCTCATATCCGTGACTTGATTCTAAATCTAACAAAATAATAATAGCTAATTATAATAATTGAGGGGGAAAATGTGCTTAAGCACAAAGGATTCTCTCCTCGCTGCGCTTTGTTTTGCGCCACCATTCACAAAAAAACCCGTGCCCTTGCATGTTTATTAAAAATAACAGTGTTGCGCGCGCATAGATGAAGACTTATTCATCCACCAGCTCATTGAGCATGCTTGAACCTGTCAACGGACATAACAAGCGTTTGTTTTACTGTCAAAAATCACGTGCATGCGCAAACACCGGATCTTACAGCCTATTTAATCACAAAACCGACCTGCGAGGTGCCTGGAGAAGTGAAAACTACTTGCAAAAAGCAACTGAGATGCGAGTTAATATTTGTTTTGACTCCCTTTGAATTGTTGGGGGGGGGGGGACCAGCCTGTTTGGGGTGATCAAGTGAAGGACCTGTAGTAGAGAGGGATTTAAAATGAGCCAGATTAGTTAATTATCCACAAATGCGCTTTTCCTCTTAAGGGTGGGGACAAATTAATCCCAGCGGCAGCCGACAAAAATTCTCTCCCGTGAAAAGCCCTCTCTGCACCAATACAGCGGGCCAGACCCTTCTAATGAATAGGTCCGGATTAATCATTCATCTTGTGTTGTTTAACGCTTTGATGGATGCATATCGTCACTCAGGCTCAAGACAATAGATGCACAGCGTTTTGTTCTTAGCAAATAAATCACTCACATTGTTTAAGGTACATTGATCAATCTAATGACTTGTAATAGGCTCCTAATTACCACAGAAAAGTGCTCGCGACTGTGTTTTTTAATAGGAAATAGAATCTAGCTTATGGTGATCAGAACTAAAAATGTACTAATGCATTAACATTTTAGGGTATAAAGACCAGATTCGTTTTAAAATAAAACTTTAAATATATTGTTTATTGTTAATTCCTTTCTCTCTTCGTTATAAAAATTGTAAGCTATTTCCTGACAGGGCTAATCAATCCCCAATTAATAGAAACTGCTCAAAGTGAACATATATATATTAATCGCGCGTAATGGTCTGTGTTCACCATTGCGCACTGTTCAGAAATGTACATCAGCACTGATGCGCCACTTTGATTTCATTTTCAGCAGCAGTGCATGCACACACACACATCTAAATGTGTAACCTAAACCCTCTCAGAGCCTCAGGCCAATTTGTTTATGCTGAACAGACGTTTAATAGTGTTAATTGTTCCTCCGTCAATTTGCAGTGATTGCGGAAATCAGGCGATTTTCGAGACTCCGCCGCTCGGATTTGAATAAATTGTTTTATATTCCCTAGCTCTCTCCATAGGAGGGAATTTAAAGCAAAGCGCTTTGGAGTAAATTGCATCCAGCCTGACTGGCAGCGTTCAGTCGCTATAATGGAGCATTATTTGGTCATTTTGAATACTGTAATGCACAGCGTTTCGGCGGGGCCATTCTCAAGAAAATTGCTTTAACTTTTAAAAGGAGGCGATTCCCTCCAAAGCAGGCCATTGTTACATTATGTCATTACCCTTAAATGTTTTAACAAGCAGCGCAACACACTGCCATAATGCATTGATATTTGTATATTAAAAAAAGAAAAAAGATTTCTTAATTGTTTTTGTTTTTTATCCAAAATTATATCTATTCATTTTATATTTAATGTACCGTTGTATTTCATTATATATAATTTGGATTTTTTGCATTTCTATTTGAAGTATAAAATGAGTCAACTTTATTAAACGATTTTTAATGTTTTTGGGTCATGCACGCGTGTTGTTCTGAAGGCATTTAAAGGAAGAGCGAGGGAGAGAGCGCGCACACGCGCATTAACACCCCAAACTCTAATCTGCGCCCCCATATACAACCCCCCCCCCTCTCTCTTTCTCTCTTTCTCTCTCTCACACACACACACACACACACACACACACACACACACACACACACACACACACACACACACACACACACACACTCAATAAAAGTTTAACACACCTGTTGTGAGATCAGTGGTGCCCCTCCGTCCTCTTCCAGTGACTGGTTCTAATTTGGAAATATTTATAATATTAAGAATTAAAAAATGCCTATATTTACAGCATAATCAACAATTGTGAAACTAAAAAATAAATAAAAATAAAGAATGACATTGCGCGATAGTGACTTCAGTCAAAACATGCCGCGTAATGCACATTATAATAACGCTAACGAGCCTAACCAAAAAATCTCGTCATATTTTTTACCCGTGCGTAAAAAACGACATACAAAATAAACACATCACTAAAATAATAATGAGGTCACACGGAAGCTGCAAACGGTTACGCGTGTGGATTTGAAGCGTTGCACATCAACACGCGAAACAGCCTGTTCGAGGATATCATGCATAAAATCAAGATGAGACGCTTACCATCGGAGGATGCTTATTAAATACCAATATGCGCTGAGCGTTATAGTCTGTGCGCCTTGATGGCCATATATATATATATAAAATGATGAAAAATAGCTGATGGCTTATTGCTTGACAGTGGGATCAGTACCCCAGTCATTGATTGACGTGCAGCTTTAGTATTTCTGTCATGGTCGCGTCGCTCATTGGTCAGACGCGACTCGTCGCGCGCTCAGATTGGCTGAGTATTGCAGCCAGCTGTACTTCAAAGCACGCGCTCACTATACAACTCGAGTAGAGAGAGTAAAGCTTCAGCGCGCTGTCCCTCAGTCACACTGGAACACTGAGTCATTGTTCTCTTCATCTAGCTGTCTAGGAAGGGCCCTGGATATGGCTACGTCTATACTTGGGGTAAGTAAACATTGGCATGTGTTTTAATGAGTTCGTTTTACCTTTGGACTTGACATTTCAGTGCTGCATGCCTGCCTGCAAACTTTTGCACGACTTGCGTTTATATTCTAAAAATAATGATGCCACAAGACAACCGTTTACATTTCGTTTTAATTGTCCAGATTTATTAATACCAGTTGTTTTAAAGAATGCTGAAACCAAAACGCGGATTGTAAGATTCGAAAATGAAAGAATGAAAACTCGAAAACCCAGTTCAGCGAAAGAAATCTTTCTGTGGGGAAAAAATAATGATGATAATAATACAAAATTGTAAGAGCGCATTGCTTATTCTTAAATTAAAAGCAACAATACTGCATTCATTTAAACGTGAAAATCTGTGTTAATGACCTTTTCTAAACACGAGAACTTATTTTGAAAACTTCACAAGTGAAGCTGGTTTTATTCTGGCGAATGCTTTAGACTTGTTTGATTTTCAAAACACCCCAACTATGTTTTATGGTCTAGTAAAGAGCATCAACTTTTCATCCAAACAGGAAGAGCCTCGGTTTGGAACTACCCCTTTAGCGATGCTGGCTGCGACCTGCAACAAAATTGGCAACACCAGTCCCCTGACAACTCTACCCGACTCCAGCGCGTTTTCCAAAGGCGGATTTCATCCGTGGAAAAGATCCTCGTCGAGCTGCAACTTGGGCTCCAGCCTGCCCGGATTCACAGTCGCCACAAGCCGAAGCACCTCCGGACTAACGACCAGCAGCGGCGCGGGTAACAGCGCGTTCTGTCTGGCCTCGACCTCGCCGACCTCCTCCGCGTTCTCCGCCGAGTACAGCAGCTTGTTCTCCAACACGGCGAGCGTTTCCTCGCAGGAGTCGGGACAGTCCGCGTTCATTTCCAAAGTTCACTCCTCGGCGGAGACTCTATATCCGCGGGTCGGCATGGCGCACCCTTATGAATCGTGGTACAAGTCCGGCTTTCACTCCACCATCTCGGGCGAGGTGGCCAACGGCGCGTCCACGTGGTGGGACGTGCACACAAACCCGGGCTCGTGGCTCGAGGTTCAAAACCCGGCAGGCACTTTGCAAAGTTCGCTGCACTCCGGCACCCCACAAGCCATCCACTCCCAGCTCAGCGGGTACAACCCGGACTTCTCCAGCCTCACGCACTCCGCGTTCAGCTCCACCGGCATCAGCCCCACCGCGTCCCACCTCCTGTCGACCGGCCAGCACCTGTTGACGCAGGAGGGATTCAAAACTGTGATCCCCACTTACACAGACGCGTCGGCCACAAACGCTATGATATCCGGTGCCAGCTCGGGCATAGGGACCTCGTCCCGGTCCTCCAGGAGATACTCCGGACGGGCCACATGCGACTGCCCGAACTGCCAGGAGGCGGAGCGGCTCGGGCCCGCGGGTGCCAGCCTGCGGAGGAAAGGACTTCATAGCTGTCACATCCCGGGCTGCGGGAAAGTCTACGGGAAAACGTCTCACCTCAAAGCGCATCTGAGGTGGCACACCGGCGAGCGGCCCTTTGTGTGCAACTGGCTTTTTTGCGGCAAACGGTTCACCAGGTCAGACGAGCTCCAGAGGCACCTGCGCACTCACACGGGGGAGAAGCGGTTCGCTTGCCCGGTGTGCAACAAGCGCTTCATGCGGAGCGACCACTTGAGCAAACACATCAAAACACACACCGCTGGAGGCGGAGGCAAAAAGGGCAGCGACAGCGACACCGACACCAGCAACCTGGAGACCCCCAGGTCCGAGTCCCCCGAACTGATTTTAGACGGTGTGAACCCGCGGGTCACGGTCAAAGACCAGTCTCCGCACCACGAGTCCTGAGCACGGGTCACGAGAGGGACCTCACAAGCATTTTCCTCGAGGACAGGAAACGGGTCTGGAGTACGCGACAAACTCTCCATTTCTTAGAAAACCGATCGAGACATTGCATTGGTTATTCATTCCTGCTGCGCACAGGCGAGCCTCGGGACGAGCGAGTCTTGTGTTTGAACGGTGGACATTTGCTGTGGAATCAGTGTTGGGCAAAAGAGGGAACTAAATAACCACGGCTGCCGGTTGAGCTAAATGTGTACATATATCCACAAAAAATGACATGTTATTTTTTTTCTCCTGTAAATGTTATGATTGTTTTGTGGTGGATCCTGAAATTCAGGGAATTTTCTTTCCTTTCGACGCACTTTGTGGATGTCAGTATGTATGTTACACAGCTATTTAAAATTCATTTAACCTTTCCTTTACCCTTGCTAAAAATATATAAATGTTTAATTGTATAAAGTCACGCTTATAAGGCTTTCATTTTGTAATTAAAGGGATTTAAAATCGAAATCTTGGGTTGTCTGATATAAATTATTTCAATCCGGTCTAAATTATAAACAGACTGCGCGTAATTATTACGAATATTTTTTGTTTGTTTTTTTGGGGGGAAATAATGCAGACTAAACATTGTTTTTTTTCTTCTTCCCCCATTGGGATAAATCAATAGTTAAATGCATTTTTTGTCCAGATGAAAATCTTGTTAAACGGTATTAATTATGACTTGGAGCACATCGCAGCCCCATGTGTCTTGTATTGGCGATTAGGGATTCGTGTCTTATCAAATATCTAATTACTCTCCGAGACATCATTTGTTCAGCGGCTCTTTATCGCACATTTTCCGAGGGGATTCGGTGACAAAGGGCCTCTGAATATTTATTTGAATTGCTCAAATTAACTGCTTACATTTGCATGTCAAACGGAAAGTGTCCATCCGAGAGAGGGCTGAAGGCGTAAAGCGTCGTTTAGCTTTTAGAAAACGCTACACTTGATTTGGTGTTATGGGAACAGTTTTTTCCCCATTCTCTCGCCTTTCCTGGGTGACACTTTTGAAAGGGGAAATTGGGAGAGGCCTTATGCAAATGTTGAATTTAAAAAGCTCTCGCAGTCAAATGGTCTCTGGCTGTTATTTGAATATCAGTGGCCCTGTACTGAAAAGGTTCAAGGATGCTCTCTGACTTCTTTGTGTTTATCCAGTGCAGCGTCCGATCCCACAAAACCCGGCGGAATAATTACAGCTCGAGCCCTGCCTGGGAACTCGTTAGCTTTCTGTGCTACGAGGTAAATTGACCAGAAGGCAATAGACTAAAATTATTTTCATTTCCTTTTGTGTGCTGGTGGCCGCGGCATTCAGAGGGGGGCAAATACACACATAGAAAACGGGCCATTATCGTTTAATGACCTCGTGAAAAACTGATAACGTTTTGCAAATAACGAAAAAAAAAATGCGTGGTTTATAAATCATTAAACTGTAAAAATTCAGTGGAGGAATAGGGTTTAAAAATAGACAAAATGCAATTTCCGTAGGGGACGTTTTCTCCAAATAGGCTTGCACGTGAACACGGTTCTCTGTCTTTTAAAAGTTAATGTAGGATGCGACGATTTTATTGCACACAATTCAAAATTTGTGTTACGGAAATGAGCGCTATTTGGGCGTGAAGGTATTCACGAGCACGCTTTACAATTATATGGTTCTATTAAGGTTTACAAACGGGGGCTTATACACGGACAAGATCTAAGCGCCTTTCAGTCTTTTGGAGGCGAATGATGCGCCTGGGGTTGCGGACAGTAGCGCTGTCACTCACGGCCTTTTGTCCGCGTTTTTCTGGAATGCCCTCTGACTGAGCGCGAGGCAGAAGTCAGCTTTGTTTGCGCGCGGTAATAAAAGAGTGATCAAAGAGGAGCGCCGCTCCGGCCGCGGCGCGGGAAACTCAGCCGTGACGACGCGAGTTTTCCCGCGCAGCTTCTCTCTCAGCTCCCTTTGGTCAGAAAATGTCCACCAAGCGCAGATCATGTTTGCAAATTAAACGCTTATTGTTATTAATAATTATCAATGTTTCACTTCAGCAAATGCTACTGTATTTGAACGTTTCACTGTCGTGTTTAGGGTTATTTCACGTTGTCGAGAAACTAAAATAACCAGTGTTTATATTCCAAATAATTGAATTGCAACTGAATCGACTTTTTGTCGATTGATGAGGGTTTGTTATTTCGCGCGAGTTGGTTTATCTGCTCGCTTTAATGTGTTGTTGAGAGACACGCTCATATTTCAGGAATTTAAAAATGATATAAACAATGCAAAACTGTACATTTTCATTGCCTAGTTTTCAGTTTTAAACATTAACACTTCTAGGAATAGAATCATTGTATCTATCTCTCACAGAGAGTGGTTGAACATCGCTAATTCGTTTTGTAGCTATACACAATAATAATTAATAGTAATAATAAAGAAGTCCTACTGAATTTATAACAATCACAACCACCAAAATAGACCTCCGAAATGAGTGGAAAACTACAAATCCCATTTAACCAACTGATTTTTAGTCTTCTTTGAGAAATATTGAAGAGTTGTAACTGGCATTAAGTTTTGTACTACATTAATAACACCTGTATTTCAGACATCTTCACAAATTGATTTAATGTAAGGAAGGAGCTACAACAACCATAAATCATAGTTTAATGAACAGACTGCAAAATAAATCATTCAAGTTATTATGTGTGGAATATATACCTCTCAAGGAGTCAAACAAACATTGCATTTGAGAAGGGATAAAAGAGAGAAGAGAACATGTGTTGAACCCGGACTGGAGCAAATGCATTGAAAACATTAAAAGGATTAATTGAATTCCTGGCCTAAAACAGGTTGAGTTTCTATATTCTCATGGCGCCCTCTTCTGGAGAAATTCCCAGAGCTGCCCGTCAATGGAAAACCATTGGGAAAGCCACCCGAAGAAACTAGATTTACCCAGAAGTGGTCAGATTCTCTCATCATTTAGCAACCCTCTTGTCCGTACAAACTCTATGACTCGAACAGAAAAGGAAATTAAAAATATATCTAGATTTAAACATCGCATTTCAGAACAACAGCAGTTCAGTGACATCCATCACAGACGGCAGTCACTAAAAAGACCCTTCCCTAAAGCTCTTAATAGCAAATATGCTCAAGTGTCATTGGTTCTCAGGTGACCAGGAGAACATTTGGGGAATATTTACAAGAATAAAGACTTGAAATTCAGTTTTTCTGTCACGCAAAAGCTATAATATAACTTTAGAAGATGTGTAATATAGCATATATCAAGGTGCTGCTGTCATTTTTGAGCTTTTTAGTTTTAATTTACAAAATAAAAGCACGGCGGCTACTTAAAACATGTCCAGGGTTTGGAATGGCATGAGCGTGAGTAAATGATGGGAGAAGTTTCCATTGAATGAGATGAGCCAGAAGTCCACTGACTTTCAGCTACTCATTTCTTCCTCTCTGCACCTCTGCTATCACTTCTGCCACGTTTTTCCGATCCCCTCCCTCGTTCCCGGCTGACACTCCTCCTTTTGACATTTCTATCACAGTTTCTCTCCCGTTCGCGGCTTCTGCTTCTCTCCCTCTTGCCCTTCTCGTGTTCTCTATTCTCCCTGCTCTTACCTCTCTCCTTCTCATCTCTCCTTCGCTGAGGGCTTCTGCTTCTTTCTCTCCTCCTCTCCCTACTCCTGCTCCTGTGTTTATCTTTACCTCTCTCTCTGTCCTCCCTCCCTCTCTCTCTGCTGTCCTTGTTCTCGCTGTGTTTGGGATGTGTGTGTTTGGAGTCCAGGCTGTGCGCGTGTTCTTTCTCCTGCTCTCTCTCAGAGCTGCTGCTGTCACCGGACGAGTCCCTCCTTCTCTTCCTCTTCTTCTTGGCTTTCTTTCCGGAGTGTTTCTCCTCCTCCTCCGAGCCGCTGCTGCTGTCACTGCTGTCTGATGAGCTGCTGGATGAACTCTCGTCCTTCGCTTGCTTCTTTTTCTGCTTCTTTTTGCTTTTCTTTTTCTCCTTTTTACTCTTTTTCTTCTTCTCCTTTTTCTTTTCAAGACGGTCAAGTTTTCTAAAAGGAAGAAGGGGATGATAGTTAGTATTACAATTCAAAAGTTTGACGTTGGTACGTTAGAAATAAAGGTTTTTATACAGCAAGGGCATAATACATTGACTAAAAGTAACAGTAAAGACATTTATAAAATATATCCATTTCACATAAATGCTGTTTGTTTACTTTTTATTTGTCGAAGAATCATGAAAATAGGTTTCCACAAAATTATGAATATGACTTTTTCAACATTAATGTTTTCTGAGCATCAAATCAGCATATTAGAATGTTTTCTTTTACAATATATTTCACAAATACATTTTTTCCCTGTATTTTTTAATCAATAGATACAGCCTTGGTGAGCAGATAAGACGTCTTTCACAAACATTAAACAATGTTACCGACCCCTAACTTTTGAACATTATTATATAGTATACTGTGTGCGTGTGTGTTTTATTACTTTTTTTATATTATTGTAAAAAAAATGGCAGAGCCTGATGATGTTACTTCTCTCTTTAAACAGCTATAGTTAAACTGAAATTATACTAGTTTATAAAGAATTTATATTCTAATTCTTATAGTCTTAGATGAACAAAAAATTACTAACAATTATATTATTTATTACGCTTCATTGACATAATGTACGTCACGCAGTTATGATCTTAGAAGTCAGGAGTTTAACTGGAGCATCTATGATGGCACAAGCACCTGTAACCTTGGCAGGCGAAACTTTCTATTCAAACCGTTTAACCTGATTTTGCTTTGCTTTTAAAGACACAATATGTAATTTTCGGCACTAGAGGGCGCTTATTCAAAACAAAGGTGTAGCTTGATTTTGCAGAATCATGGTAGTTGTTGATTTCACCTCTACAGCCAGTGGAAAAGAATCCGACAGGACTCAGGTAGAAATCATATTCATGGATGAGCCAATGTATTAAAGATTTATTAACGTTACTGTAGTATGAAGCAGGGTGTGGCTAAACGAGGCCGCTGGAGCGATTGCTAATGAGAGACGAGTGTGACACACGGCTCAAGAGCAGACGAGCTCTTTCGCTTCTTCCGCTCATGTGCATGTGTGGTAATCAGGGTTTTTCCTGCATTAAAATTTTTTTGGCGGCCGCCAAAACAAATTTTTGTCCCGCCAAAGCCTAATTTGATGAGTTATTGTGATTTATGAATGATGTAGAATAGATGCTGCGCTTGTGAATGAGTGACAGAGAGAACGATCAGAGAGCTCCTCCCCCCGCGCACACTCGCTGGGTCTTCATAATAATCACTGTGTTAGCTGTTAGCTCTCTCTCATATTTCACATATTAATCCAAATCAAAAAGGTCGGAAGACCGAAACCATGTTGCATGTGGCACATTCCGACAATTTTTCCTAGAATTACCGCTGGGTGTGAATAGCGCTAAAAAAACCTTGACTCTTCTCTGACCAGCTGACATAAAGCATACTTTCAATAAACGGGAAACAAATTATATTCAGTTATGAAGTGTTTTCTGTGTGTTGACATCTTTCGCGATGGTCTAACAGACGGGATTCGCACACAACGCGTCTGCTAATGTCCGATTCGTGACCTAATGACTCCTTTGAACCGAATCATTTTAATGACTGGTTAGAACAACTGATCTTTCCAACACTGAACTCACGAATCAGTTTAATCATTTTCTCTGAACGCATCTGAAATTAGAACACAAGTGTGCTTACCCAATTTAGCAAGAGTGGATAGTAAGAATTATTTTTAATTATCAACAGTATTTCAGCTTATTTCTGTTGACAATGGCCCGGTTTCACAGACAGGGCTTAGACTAAGCCAGGATTAGGCCTTAGTTCAATTAGGACATTTAAGTAACTTTTATAAACGTGCCCAAGAAAATGACATTACTGGTGTGCATCTTGAGATAAAACAATGCCACTGACATATTTTAAGATTTGTCAGTGCAAGATTCTTTCAGTTAAAACAGCTCAAACATGCATTTTAGTCTAGGATTAGCTTAAGCATTGTCTGTGAAACCGGGGGAAGGTGTAGTAAAATAAATAGCCTACAATCATTTAGACTGGAGTGAGGTGAAACTAGAACAAAGTTGTTATTAGCTAGCTGATAATTTTTATTAAATTGCATATGGCTGAAAATTAGGCTATTTGTTCATTTTTAATGCTACTTTTTAATATTGATACGATTATATACCAAAACAATTATCTGTAAATAGTGTAAAAAATGAGGATCAAAAGAAACAAACATCGATGTAAGAGATCATACATAATATGAGATATCAAAATGAGATAATCAAAATTACTAGCATTTTTTAAATGTATTGTCAGTATTGCGCTCGCAGATCACGTGTGTCAACCACCACCGAAGACCATTTTTGACCCAGGAAAAACCCTGGTAATGCAGCGCTGTTTAATCATATCACACTAGAGCTGCAACTAACGATTATTTTTTCTGTCGACTAATCTAACGATTATTTTTTTCGATTAGTCGACTAATCTAACGATTATTTTTCCGGATTGATTTTATGCTTCTTTTTTACTGATTATTGTATTTCAAAGAGGGTAGTGAATTTGTATATTATTTTAACATGAAATCAATGAATGATGACAATATTAATTGTATTTCAGGAAGGGTAGTGTACATAGTATGCCATTTTATAATGAAATATATGAACACAAGAAGCATTTTAAACATCATGTATAATGATACTATTCATCATAAAATGTATACAGAGTAGGCCTAATTAGGAAAAGTTGTTTACTATAGTATGATTTACTTATTGATTTGTGTCAATAGTAAACGGAGAAGAACCCAGGAAAATGTGACCGTCTGTTGCAATACACGCGCCACGGTTCAGCTGCGCGAGAGAACACTGGCAGCAGGGTTGCCAGGTTTTGACAACAAAACCCACCCATTCGTTACTCAGAACTAGCCCAAAACAAGCCCAATCGCGTTTCGGGGAAGTTCTCTGGTAAACATCGCGTTCGGGGGGTTAATATGTGTTTTTTTTGCAGGGCTGCCTGCTAAAATTCTAATTTTCGGGGATAAATATCACATAATTGGGATCGCTTCAACCCGCGGACATGAGACAACAGTGTAGCAACAGTGTAGAAGTAGCCCGATTCCACGGAAAAAACGCGGTCTTGGCAACACTGACTGGCAGTGTGAAAGCTCTCGCTCTCCACGCGCACAGCTCCCGCTCTCCACACGCGCAGTGTGAAAACGGCGTTACAGAGCGAACAAAGCACAGTTTTATTCGGCTTCTGTTTAAAGTACTCCCACACTTTTGAATGTCGCGGTCTGGCTTTATATGATAAATGATCATTTTCACTATGCCCGGGAGCAGAAGCCGCCATTATTCTAGATCTTCTGTTCCATTCTAGAACGTAAATAATGTGCCGCAGACGCGTCGACGCATTTCACGCACGTCAACGTATTTTCGTAGTCGACGTCATCGATGACGTCGACGTGTCGTTGCAGCCCTATATCACACACATTTGAGTTAGGGATGAAACGATTACCGGTTTCACGATAAACCACAATAAAATTAAGTGACTGTTAGTAATATCGTTTAAAATTTAATTATCATTAAAACCGCGTGTGATTATCACGATTGTGAAAACTCACGGTAAATCTTGTCCAGTCAGCATCAGTCTGGCGCAGCGCACCGCTGTTTTTTGAATGAGAAAAAAATGGCAGAAGGCAGTGACAACACTCTGGGGATTTTTCAGCCTCTAAAAGGACCAAATCTGAGGTGTGGTCATATTTTGGCATTTCCAAAAGTCCTGAGGGAAACTTAATCGAAGATGGTCACCCTGTCTGCAGAACATGCCATTTGCGGGTGTAACGTTATTTCAGCTGCACACTTACCACTCTGGCGGTTGAACTTATTATAGTCTTCTCAAAAGCCATCTGTTATAATCGCGTTGCGCATTATAACCACTCACACGTGTTTCTATTGAGTTTCTGAATGCAATGTCTCATAATCAGAGGCGTTCAGATCAGCCGGAGTTTTGTTCAGAGCGCGCGCCGCTCACTGAAATCTGCACTCAAAACGTGCGATGTACGCAAGAGATTGACTCATCATACTGTTGTTGACTGTTTCTGTTCTATTTCAGCAGCGAGAATAGTTTCAAACAAACACAGCAGAACCACAGCGCATCTGATATGACTGGCATAACGCTGGCGAATTTAGGGACCGTCTCTAAAGTTACATACAACATTGGTAACGTTATACACGTTTCTAACTTCAATAGCATTTGAAGAGAATCACCGACATAAAACTGACTGTAAAGTGATCATTTAGGTGTCAGGTATGATGCACACCTTTTGATATTTAATAAAATAAACAGTCAAATCATGAAAATATGGATATGCCTTATTTCACTAGGATACTGTTTGGGCTCTTACACAAAATATGCTAGATTTAAATGCATCATTGCTGAACACTGTAAATATATTCTCAAGCAATATTCTCATCAGAGATAATATTAGAGATTATATTTACGACAAATTATTATTATTTATGCGTTGCTATTGACGACGGCCATAATAAGGAAGTAAATCCCACAGAATAGAATCTAGCTTTAAAAAGTGCATAGAGCTGCTTTATTTATTTGTTGTTTGTTGATTTTCTAATATAAAACTTGTTGAAATGTTTTAAGTGTGTGCATCTGTTCTTTTTGAACACTTTCATCTCATTTGAACAAAACCATGATAATATTGATAACCGTGATAATTTGGGTCACTATAATCGTGATGTGAAATTTCCATACCGTTTCATCCCTAATTTGAGTGTGTTGAAAGTTGTTATAATGCTACTCTGTGCATTCGCTCTGCGGCTGCTATGAGACACTTGTTCACACTGCAGTGAGAGATCGATATGGTAAAACATGGTACAATCAAGAACACCAGATTTACACAATAAGACGAACTGTGTTGAGCTGTGAGAACAAGGATTCGTTTTCTGTCCATGAATGATCCAAACAGTTTCTCATCTGTCTAATAAAACACATCATATATTAAAGTGTCTTTGGTGTTTCCATGGTTTCTACAAAATAAAACCAGAAATCGAGGATAACGGGGTATGATGTCATTGATAGGCGACACACGGTCTGTCTCCTGGTTAAAATCGCTTATTATACTGGATTTAAACATTCCTGGAAACATTTGGGATAATGTACACAAGTCAACAAAATATATAACATTGTTCTAGTGTATATATATATATATATATATATATATATATATATATATATATATATATATATATATATATATATATATATATATATATATATATATATATATATATATAAATAAAAAACATTTATATATTTAACAATTTAATTTTACAATATATAAATATACTAAATAAATATATTAAAATATATTAAATATATAAATTTGTTCTAGTGGTTTTTGGATATTTGAATCCAAAAATCGTACATATCGTGCTGTTAAGCTGCTAAACTCTGGAAAATTTTCAGTCCAATAATCTAGTAGGCAAATTCATTCAAAAAATCAGTCCAAAACAGCACTAATGTAAAGAAAACCAGACTGAGGTGCAGAGAGAATAGAGACTTGTGTTGTGTTTTCAGTGAATTATTCATTCCAGTGTGTTTTGCTTTAAAACCCGAGCTCTGTCATATTGTGTGGTTGTTTCTGAAGAGCGCGAGCCCTCACGCATCGCGCTGTGTGAAATACAGACTGAACGGCACATCAAAACATCCCACCGCTGTATGGCCAGACGTTTCTCGGGTAAATAAAGCAAACCAGGGTCTGGCCAAAGTTTTCATGGATGAGGATTGCATTCAAACTTGAGAAAAACCACAAGAACTGCTTTTTCCCCATTTTTGAGCTGTTACTGTTGGCATGTAATGCAACAAAGATTGCTAAAGTCAACAGATTTAACTAATAGAGCAACCAATCTCTGTGTAAAAATAAAACAATGATGCTGCCATCTTTCTAAAGTCATTTTTACCCCCTGTAATTACAAAACTGTGGATTACTCAAAAAATATACATCTGTGACATTTAATATTTTGGCTTCCATCACAATTTAGGTTTGTCTTTCTACAGAAAAAAATATTAACAAAATCAAAACTTTGAACCGGGGACCTCTGGTTGAGCTGACACACCTATATTTACCCTGAAAAAAGCTGGCGGAAAAAACAGTTTTGTGATAATCACCCTTCAATCTGATGGTTTACTACAACAAATTATGACAAAATGAAAGTGTTACTTCAGTGATTTAGCATTAAGCTTTGTATCAGTAGAAACCCGGTAATATATTCTAATTATCGTACTTCGCAGCAGCACAATGATATTACGCAGCGCCTGAAAGTAGCCCAGCTAGGTAACTTTCAATGTGACCGGCACTAAGTTCGTGTAGTTGCAGAGAAAGTTTCAGGCTTGCAGCCGACAAATTGTGTTGTGGATTTAGCTGTGTGATTAGCCATGGTTCTGTGTGTTGTAAAGGGCTGTGATAGTAAGTCGAAGGTGTAACTACCACCATGTTTCACAGAATACCAACGAATCATTGCGCCACTGCAGCCGTGGTACGGCCGTGAAGATCCACGACTATTACGCAGGAATGAGAAAGTAGTTCCTAGCCATATAGGTGTAGAAAATCGCAACTTTTCATTTTCAGTTGGTCTTAGCACACGATGTAACTCTAGAAGAGTCAAGTTTTAAATAGGAAAAATATTGAAAGTGTCTTTGGTCATTTTTTGAACGAGATGCTAATGGACTGATCAGAATCAATGATGTATGCTAAGCTATGCTAAAAGTGCTACCGCCAGATACAAAGATCGGCTGAATGGATTCAAAAACGGTAAAACTCAACTATTTAACTCTAGGGGACTTGTAAAATGAGCCTATTTTCAAAAAAAGTGGAGTGTTCCTTTAAAGTGAAGTCACCATTTTGCGCTGTCATGTTTCTACAGTAGCTCTAAACGGACAAAGTTCTCTACAGAGCACTAGTCACTCTCTGCTCTCTCCGGCGACGACATTTTTGTCCTGTATCAGCCACCATAGCTTCTCTATGTGCTTCGAAAGGAAGGGGGGGCAACTTGCACTTCTTCTCACTGCAAGATGCCGCTAAAAATCACACACTGCACCTTTAAATGGTAATTAACCTCAAATAAAATCTATTGACAGCCCTAGTTAATAGTAATTAGATGATCAATTTGATTAGTATGAAGATATGTGGTAGTGTATGTGTAATAAATAATGAAAATCACACCTAAGCAGTTTCTGTTTCTGTTTGGTAGACAGAGATTTGAGGAACTCCACCTCAGGGTCGTCTTCTTCCTCGCTAGCCACAAAATCCTGAAGCACAAAAACACACATTAGCAAACACACACACACACAAGAGGCCAATCAGAAGGGTACTTTTGTGCAGAACCAGTGTGAAATCCAGCATGTCTCTACTCTCTTGTAATTGTAGTTGTTGGTCTCATCAGTTCTAGTCTAACCCTTCTACCGACGGGAATCGCTTGTGAGCCGCCTGTTCAATAATTGGACGTTTTTCTGCAATCACACGCTGAGCTCCAGACATGGATATCATGGGTCATATTTGGGCCAGATTACCTGTGCTGGATCAGTCATGGTGGCGTCCCTCCCAAGGACACATTTCTTCAGCGCAAACCCACTGTTACGCATCTCCGCCATTAACTCGGAGGGGTGCATCGACGGACCTGTTAGGACAAATCACTCTTTCAGAACAAATAATGTGTGATCATTCCCCCCCTCTGAGAGATGCACACTACTGGCTTTGTTAACACAAAGACACACCAAATCAACTCCCTTGTCTCCCAGCTGGGTAAGGTGTACAGTATTATTCTGGGTTCATCCAATCAAAACCCCAAATAATAACATTTTACACCTACACTTCAGCAACATACATATTACTGTAGTGCCAGCTCTCAGGAGACATGCCACCCTGATCAACTTCAATAACACAAACTGAGAGAAAAGTATTAAAACACACACACACACACACCTCAACCAACTCGGGGGATACTCCGCCACAAAAGTGAACATTTTGCCATGATTATTTTCTCACTCTCATGTTGTTCCCAAACGATTTGTTCATACAAACGGCTTGTTTTGTTCCCGACGTTCTTCTAAACATCTTCTTTTGTGATCCACAGAAGAAAAAAAGTCATACAGGTTTTGAATGACAGATGGTTTTTTTTTGGGTGGAGTATCCCATTAATTGTGCTTTTATTCTTGAATTGGGTTCAGATAATGGACACAATATCTAGATAATACAAGTAGTTTGTGTATGAAATATCCAATCATATCTTTTATCCTTCAAAAGAAATGAATTTGCCATCTGTGAAAGCTTGTTTCCGCTACTGAATTAAAAAAAAAACAAGGTAATTGCGACTTTTCTCTCACAATTCTGACGTTTTTTTCCCTCGCAATTGTGAGTTTGTGTCACAATTTGGAGAAAAAAAGGTCGGAATTGTGTTCTGAGATGAATAGTTGCAATTCCGAGAAAATACATTTTCTAACAATTTGGACAATAATAACTCAAAAAAGATAAAAAGTCTGAATAAATTTCCTTTTTTATGATTTATTCCATGGCGGAGACAAGCAACCATAGCCATTGCTATATTGATCTAATCTCAGCAAGATAAAGATTTTTAGGACCAAATGTCACATGCTTCATGTACTAAAAGGGGTCATAGGCAATTTCTGGCTCACACTTTAGATTAGGGTCCAATTCTCACTATTAACTACGACTTTTGCCTCACTAAACTCTTTAAACTGCTTATTAATAGTTAGTAAGGTAGTTGTCATGTATAAGGCATTAATATGTGCTTTATAAGAACTAATAAGCAACCAATAAAGTAATATGCATGCTAATAAGCAACTAGTTAATACTGAGAATTGGAGCCTAAACTAATGTTACCAAAACTATTTACTAGTACAATATAAATCACAAATATTTTTTTAGATTCCAGTAGATCATCTAAATTCTTTAAGTGTGACAGGCACTTTTATGCATGTTTGGGTTTGGGGCGATGTGTGTTCTGACATCATTTGGGGCCAAAGGGATTGGTCACATGACATTTATAATTCAGATGGCTTGCACAAAAACATCCTCTGAGCTTTGTCCAGGTCTCATAGAGATTCTTGGTGTATTATTAGACATTGTCGCCACCTACAGTTCTGAAAGTGTATCTCAGCTCTAATAACCGGTAGAGAAAACCTGCATTAAAGACCCGTGTGGTGAAAATCAAGTTTTAATGTTGTTTAGATGTCTTTGTGGGTTTTTTAATATGCTTTAAGACAGGGGTTGTCCGAATCCAGTGTTAGCTTCACTTCCTGTCTCCTGGGAGACCTTTATCTAATCAATTTTTGAGGGCAGCATAGATGTATCCTTCTCTGAATAGAACGCACAGGATTGTGGGATATCAGAGGCAGTGACAGTTGAGCTAAAAAAAATAAAGATGTCATCTGAAAGTTGCAGTTGCTGGTCAGTTTGTGTGTAAATGTACCCGCGTTTTACCCTTCTGGTGTCATTTCTAGCAAGAAAGTAGTAATGAAATATTTGCTTCGATTACACCAAAGTTCGCTCTATTGCTGTAGATCATTAAACTGTTAGGCTGCCTCAGATGTCCGAGGTGCCATCGTGGGCAAACGCTGCCTACAAAGTCATTGCCTGATAAGGCAGCGAGACAGCAAGTCAGCTTTCGGACGCAGCACTTATGCCTGCTACAGACTGTGTGATTTCAGCAATCATATAAGATCATTACAAATCACACTGTACACCATGAATCTAATAAACTTGTGTACAACATGCATGTAGACTACAGGAAGATGACACCTATTGAATCATATGCTACGACGCAAGATAGAATCTAGTATCTAGTAACTTGGCATTTCAATTTTGTACATAGAGCCTGAGGGAAGTAGTTGTGTTTTAACACCATGTGGCATTGATCAATACGCCATTTCATGTCGCATTTGTATTGGCTAGTCGGTAGACGCAGGTCGCAGTATCAAACACACTATAAGATGATCATGCTAAATTTATGACACTGTCAGAAAATTATTGCAGGCTATCTTTGGTCACATGACCGTGACAACGGCCGTCTTTGAACCTCTTTCACTGTACGACTTAGGACCAGCGTTTAGGAGCCACAACACAGAAATCTCTATGATTGGTCAGACCTTGATTGTCTGGTTGAGGTGTGTTTGATTAGAGTTAGAGCTAAACTCCGCAGGATGGTAGCCTTCGAGGAGCAGGGTGGGAGACCCTTGCTTTAAGACAAACCACATGCAAATTCATCAGTCAACACCATTGTTGAGTATTTTCTCCTTAAAATGGCAGTGTACCAAAGATTCCCCCGGTTTCCTACCGTCACCAATCCCGTTGACGTGCGGGCAGGGATTTTTCCTCCATTGACTTTCTATCTATGATGGTCAAAATGTCTGACTCCATTTTCAACTAAAAACGGAAAACTTTTTATGCGTTTTGTCTGTTTATTTACATGACAATAGCATTTTGAGGGCCTGAAAACACAAACGTAAAAAGTGCAAGTTTTTGAAAACGATACCGAATTTGTGAAAATGGCAGGTATTATGTCTTCTGTCTATAGGCGCGTAGTGTTTCTTTATAAAGTGACATCCCCATCTACTGGCCTGGCAGCAGAATACAGCATTTTTGATGTTTTTGTGGATCCGCGTGAACAGGGATCGTTTTGACAATGTTGTCGCATGTCAAAACACCAGCAACGGCACTTCTTTATGACGCAATCATCCGGGATTTTCCACAGGGTTGCCAGATGCCAGCAGGGTTTTCCAGCCAAAAACCGGCCACATTTTTTTTGGCTTGTTTCTCGTTTAAATACATTGAAATCATTAACAAGCTTTGAAATTAGCCATTTATCGGCTAGCCTATCCGATTTCAGAAACAACATTCAATTAAATTAACGCAACGGTCCGTGTGCTTTTGCGTCCATTCCTTTTTCGTTTTTAACCATGGAAACAAAAACAAAAATGGAATGGTTGTTGTATTTTTAAATACTATGTTGAATAACAAAATTTAAATCAAAACGTGGGCTATACACAAATTCCATGCGCACAAAATAAAAACTTATTTTTGGATTTTTTTAATTACGTTTTGCCTTTTTATAAACTAAAAACAAACAGATTCATATAAAAACTGTACGCGGAAAACGCAAAGAAAAAACATTTCCGTTTTTAGTACATCATAGGACTGGGCGGTATATCGAGTTTGTACAATATATCGATATCTTTTTTTGAAACGATATGGAATGAGGAAATACCGTTTATAATTGATGTACAATAGATTGATACGAACGCATCTGAAAAATAGTGGAGAATGAGCTGATGCAGGGAAAGTGCATGATACAATTTGTCCTAAACATGACACATGCTTTACATTAAAGGCTTTAAAATAACTGGTAAGATATAGTTAACACGTATAGTTTAAAGCTTGCCCTGTCAGATGCTCTGAGATATAACGTTAGGCTACTTGTGCTGACAGACAGATAAATACTCGCTGTGTTTAATGCGTTTGAAATGTGGGGCTTTCCTCAGTGCATAACTTACATTTCACAGGGATATTCTCCATCTGAAAATGTTAGAAAGTCATGCAAATATGTCCATTTTGCTGTCCGGAGAGGATGTGACATCAGCATGTGAATCTCCACTAAAACTCAGGCTTCCGTGAACGAGCGCAGCCACGCGACAAACAGACGGAGCGCAGTAGAATAGGAACGCAATAATTCTGACTAAAGTTATCATATTTCTAAAGTATTTGTTGTTGGACAATGTGGAATTTTACCTACAAGTAAGTATACTTTTATGAAAGTGACCATTATAATGGGGTAATCAAATGTAGGCTAATATGATTTTTTTAGTTCAGTGAATTATTAATTTTGTTTTTAGATTGTAATGTTACAATGTTAGAATGTAATGTGATTTTAATGTGTCACTTTTTGCCCATTAATATGTTGCATAACCTACATTACATTCACTGTTTTTGTTTATAGCCTTCAATATCAACATGTTTTTAGGACATCATTGGGCAGGATGTGAAATAAAATTTATTATTTTTCAAATAAATACAGATTTTTTTTTTTATCCAAATAGAAAAACGTAGAAAATACCGCGATATAGTATACTGTGTATCGCAATTCAACCAAAAAATACAGAGATATGATTTTTTGGCCAAATCGCCCAGCCCATGTACATCGTTGTCGTGTAAACGTACCCCGAGATGGCGAATGGTTTGTGTAACATTAGCAACACATTATTATATTTGATAACGTATTCAGGCCATCATATCAATTACCGTCATGTGTGAGACGTTGCAGAGAACGATGCATAAAACGTATTATCATTCTGATACGTCGACTTGTATACGAGCCTGTATGATTTACTCCTCCTCTTCTGGATCAGTTTCTGGTTCAAACATATGTCGTTGAATTAAACCAGTACTTCCATTGTGTAGTGTTTACTACGGTTGACCGAGCTGTTGCGAGTGAGTGGAGGCGGGGCTAATTTGCATATTCATGGTTCCACAATGAAGCAAGGGCGTCGAGTTACAGTCAAGCCATTTTAAGGCATGAAGAAACTATCCCCTCGGTTGAAATCCCTAATCACACAGACTATAAGGAAAGAACAGCATACCTGCTTCATCACTGGCCATAGAGCTGGCATTGATCCCCGACAGACCGAAGAGAGGACACTCCCGATCCGTGTTCACATGACCCCATTTATGACACTTAATGCAGCGCACATTACGCACCTAAAGCAATTGAAGAACAAGGAAACAAGCACAGTGCCCACATGTTCACTGCATTTGTGGAGGAGCAATCATTTATGACACCACAAAATGAAACTTCACCTGAATGCCAAAAGGCTGATCTCGAATATTCATGTCATCCTTTGCATACCTGATGAGTAAAGTACAGGTGAGAAATGCATAATAATACGGGCTAATTTGAGTTCAAGCATCACTTATCAACTAGTCGACTTACTTTTCACGAGGAGCCACTTTCTGCCACTCAAACTTGTACTCAGATTCTCCTTCCTAAAGAGGAAAAAAAAGCGTGATATCAACATGAGCTGAAACTGTCAGATGCCACTATATGCCTTATTAACCTTCTTAAAAGCATGACATATGAAATAGTCAAAATATTTGCATACAATATTTAATAATCAATGTTTTTGAATGACTCTTTTGAATGAATGATTCAATAAATACTCCACTTGTTTCATTACTGGATGAATCAGTGTTTTTGAATTTTTAACAGTTAATTGTCGCCACCTACTGGTGTAAAAATGTCATTGACACAATTTTATAATTGTTATAATTTGAAGAGGTGATTTACTGTATTTTGATCTCATGGCTTTTTGAATTGAGATCACAATCTTTTAACGATTAATCACACAGCTCTACATTAGACTTTTATATAGGAAAAAACACCTCGATTTAAATTCAGAGGCGCTGATATTTATATGGCCAAAAAGTAAAATGAAATCCTCATGCTTGTTATGTAAATCAATGAGATTTTTATAACAGAAAACTTACATAAAATGCATATAATTATCAGTAATCTATATCTGCCAATAATTTCTTAGTAAGATGATATTTAAGGATTAGTTTTATGATCAAAGCTCTGTAGTTTTAAAACATATAAAGCAACGCAATAAAATGATGATGAACAAATAAACGTCCATTAAAAGCCTAATGGATCATATTTGATACATACATTTCATGATTTTAACAAAAAAAAATTCTCAATTATTCATTCAATAAACTGGTGAATCTTGAAATGTTACTAAAAATATAAAAGTTGATGCTTGATAAAGTAAAGATTTGACAGTAGAGAGACTGAAGGCCTGAAGGTGGACATTTGTACAATTATACTATATGGATTTTGACAAAGTATGAACTGTCAATCAAACGACAGAAGGCTTGCAAAACAGGGTTTTCAGCAAAGTTTTGATCATGTTAATAATTCAGACGCCTTAGAAATGTGCGCATCAAATATGATACAGTAGCTTTATAGTGTCAAACACTCAACAAGTTTAACATTCATATCCAAAAGTTTGACATGGAAGTGAACTTTACCTCTTTAGTCTCCTCTGCAGGAAGTTGGTGATGATAGAAAGAAAGAAAGAAAAAACATTTACACGTTCGTTTAACTTCTTTTTTTACAGTTTATTGATTTTCTAACAATTCTGATTGATTAAACATCTTGTATATGTCTTTATGTTTAGTCATGATTTGCAGTTACATTATTTTAATGACTTATTTTACAGATTTCGTTTTTGGTCCTCAACAACCGGGAAAAATACAATGTGGTGAAAAAGTGTCTAACCTTTAGATGCTCCAGGAGGTGCTTCATACATAAAATTAAGGCCATTTTTCACACGATCATCTCCCATCAACAGCCTGGAACATAAAACATCCAACAGGAGCATTTCAATCAGAGGTGATTCCCACAGCATCAGCACACGTGACTGAGATCCAGCCCTGACCTGTTGTTGTATGTGTCCTGCTCCTTCAGGTAAGCCTGCATCAAATCCTCCTGCTGCTTCTTCTCGAAGGTCAGCTTTTGCTCTGCGATCCATACCTGATGAAGAATCAAATCAAAGTCATGATGAGTTTAGCTCCTCAGATATTTGTCTCTCAGCATTTCTTCCTCTGGGAACATCTGACACAAAACTCTGCTTTCTATGTGATTAACCGAGCAAACTAACAACCTTATAATGTGTGTTTGGGAATAAATATATGCGCATGTTCACTAATAACCAAACATACCGTGAGACATGTAAACAGAAGATCTGAACTAATGACACCACCAAAGCAACAGTAGCGTTAGCTTGCTAGCGAAGACCACCCGCTTACCTTCTTTATGTTGGATTTTGATGCAGGATGAAAATCTTTCTTGCACATGAAATTAGCAAAAGATTTCCCCATGTTTGAACCCCGGCGTAACGACCAAAATCTTATTAAACACCGAAGTTAGCGTCTTCCGCCTTACAGCATCAAAACACCAGCAGCGGCGCTTCTTTGTGACGCAATCAAACCATCCGGGATTTTCCATAATAAAAGCCGCTACTTTTATAAGATACATTTCGTTTACATAAATTTAAAGAAGCCTTCAAGTTAAACAATACATAAAACAATATATAGTTTGAAAAAGGAAAGCTGTAAAGTGTGTTAACATGTGTAAATATTCTTATGTTTTTGTTTACCTTTTTAAAATCCTTATTTTTTATGTATTTATTGTTTATTCTAATGCACCCCTGAATTTATTTGTAAATCTTTAAAGGCAATTAAAACATCCTGTTGTTTTCTTATGGTTTTATTTTAATTTCAATTATAAAACATGTACACATCGTACTTTGAAAGAATAACTGTCTAAATCAAAAGACAGTCATGCACTTCATTTTTATGAAATTATTTAATTTATGTAATTGTATTTTCACTCCTGTAGTATTTGTTTTATAACATATTTATTTATCATGTTTCAGGCCTATTTTATGATCCTGTTAAAAAAGCAAAAACAAATAGCCAATCAAAAATGCTAACGCACGACCACGTGACTTGATGCGGACTGAAAAATCGCCGCGGCCACGCCCTCTTCTCCGCTGACTAAACACCAATGCGGATCGCCGCGACTCGCTTGTCGCATCGCTTGTGCGGATTGTTTTGGTTGATTATAAATCATAGAACTGTGCATGCAGATTTGTGTCAAAGTCTGTTGGCAGTTTTGTTTATGGAGAAAGGAAAAGGAAAGTAAACAGATGCTCAATCTCGTCCTGACATACGTACCTGACATACGCTGAGTTGGACAAGGTAACAATATTATTTAAAGCATACTAAATGCCAGCGTTACTGCACATATTGAATCAGCTTTATGAATATCTGCGTATTAGTGCTAAATCATGTTTCATGCAAAGGCCTGTGTGTTAGTAAGAGTTCATTCATGCTGTTAATGTGGTATATTTTGTGTAGAAAAACATTCTGATTTCCTGTTACTTCAAGGTCAGTGTCTGTTTTTATGAATGAATGACATGTGATTTATCCATGAATATAAAGACATTGGCATAATTCAGTGTCATAGATTGTTCAGCACGTGAACACTGGATACTCAGATTTATATGAATGTTATGTTTTTGTATTTCAGGATGTACCCCACCTCCTGCGACACATTTGTGGCTTTGCCTCCATCTACAGAGGGCCAGCAGCGGATCATCTTCGGGAAGAACTCGGACAGGCCCTGTGATGAGGTTCAAGAGGTCATCTTCTACCCCGCAGAGGACCATGAGCCTGAAGAAACAGTTGAGGTATCTCAAGATGTTCCCCAGTCTGCAGATTTCCTTCGGCATAGATCTGGCCCAAACAAACGGCTGATGTGTGGCCCAGATTAGATTTGAAGGAAGTTGTAGCCAGAACTGAACCAAAACAGTGCCATTTTATTTAGAGTTTGTTTAAACAAATAATGCTGTTGTAAAGAGAGAGCAAAGAGGTCATTATGAGTTTTTCCCCCTTAGAATTGGACTTTATAACTCAATAGCGAGTTTGTATCAGAATTTTGAGATACAAAGTTGAAATTATCTTAAATGATTTTATTCCATGGCAGAAACAGCCGCACATGATTACAGCAGGTTACATGCAAGTATAAACCCCATGTAGAAGGGGACGCTCTCGCGATCCCTAAAAGCTCTAAAGGTGACGAAAATCCCAACCTTTACAGAACATTAGGGACATTCCTAAAACATCCTCTTTTGGTTATGAAAGTGATTCTCTTCAAGAATCAACTTTTGTGCAAATCCTGCGGTTTACTGACCCTCATTTGCATTGCAAAGCAGCCCAATGAACACAGACTCACACAAACATGTTCTGAAAACATTCAGGAAACGTGATGGAAGGACATAAATAGGGCCAAAAAATAACATTCTAGGTTGGTCCCCTAAAGGTCCTGCAAACGTTATGGGAATGTAGAATAGAGACCTAGAGGGAATGTTCTATAGTAATGGTCCCCTAAACATTCCCAGAACGTCTTGAATGTTCCGTGAAGGTCCACCAAATAAAGTCCCCAAACCCTTTAAAGAAATCCACATCAGGACGGTTTTGAATCGTTCTGGAAACATTACCAGGCGACGTCCTTGACACCAGCGGGGATGTTCTGGGAACATTATATATCCAAATAAAATATGGTCCCCTAAACGTTCCGAGAACGTCCTGAATGTTCCGTTAAGGTCCACCAAATAACGTCCCCAAACCCTTTAAAGAACTCCACATCAGGACCGTCTCGGAACGTTACTAGACAACGTCCATGACACCAGCGGGGACGTTCTGAGAAAGTTTTGGGAACATCCAATTTCCAAATAGAATATGGTCCCCTAAACGTTCCAAGAACTTCCTATGACCGTCTCGGAATCTTCTGGGAACGTTACTAGATGACATCCTTGACACCAGCGGGGACGTTCTGGAAACATCACATTTCTAAATAAAATATGGTCCCCTAAACTATCCGAGAACGTCCTGAATGTTCCGTGAAGGTCCACCAAATAACGTCCCCAAACCCTTTAAAGAACTCCACATCAGGACCGTCTCGGAACGTAACTAGACAACGTCCATGACACCAGCGGGGACGTTCTGAGAAAGTTTTGGGATCATCCAATTTCCAAATAGAATATGGTCCCCTAAACGTTCCGAGAACTTCTCATGACCGTCTCGGAATCTTCTGGGAACGTTACTAGATGACATCCTTGACACCAGCGGGGACGTTCTGGAAACATCACATTTCCCAAAAAAATATGGTCTTCTAAACATTCCGAGAAGGTCCACCAAATAACGTCCCCCAACCCTTTAAAGAAATCCACATCATGACCGTCTCGGAATCTTCTGGGAACATTACTAGGCAACATCCTTGACACCAGCGGGGACATTCTGGAAACATCACATTTCCAAATAAAATATGGTCCCCTAAACGTTCCGAGAACGTCCTGAATGTTCCGTTAAGGTCCACCAAATAACGTCCCCAAACCCTTTAAAGAACTCCACATCAGGACCGTCTCGGAACGTAACTAGACAACGTCCATGACACCAGCGGGGACGTTCTGAGAAAGTTTTGGGATCATCCAATTTCCAAATAGAATATGGTCCCCTAAACGTTCCGAGAACTTCTCATGACCGTCTCAGAACGTTCTGGGAACATTACTAGGCAACATCCTTGACACCAGCGGGGACGTTCTGGAAACATCACATTTCTAGCGGGGAACCAAAAGTTAACCATAAATTGGCATATTTCATAGTGTGCCATAGCCAAGCCACATATGATAATCAGTTCAGGGTTCGTACAGATACTGTAAAATGAAATTCCAGGACTACTTTTTTGGTTTTCAAGGACTTTAGAGATATCTCTTATCAAACCATATCTTTCAAATTCTGAAAAATGTGAAAAGCTGTATCAGATCATTGGAAATATATGAGCAATATTACGCTTATAGCCATGTGAAATGGCATATCTATATCAGATGACCTACAGCGTTAATTTTGCGTGTCTTTTTCGAAAAAATGTTTGCACTAATTTCATATATACTGTCTTTTAATAAATCAAGCACTTTTCAAGTACCTCGTCATAAATATAGGTGTTTTTCCAGGACTGAAATTTCAACTTCAGGTACTCTTAAGCACCTTGTATGAACACTGTCAGTTGTGTGCTGTCATCTGGGTCATATACCTCAATACAAATGGTGATCCAAATGAAAATTCACTCCAATCCTAAGGCCATGGCAAAACTTATATGGTGAAAGTCTGGCCCACATGTGCTCAGCCATGCCATATAAGGCCAGATGTTTGCCCCAAAAGTTCTTGCTGATACACTGATCTATAGATGACTGGATTGCTCATCGCGTTCTAAACTGCCCTCAAGCGGTGAAGCCACCGAGCGGCCATCTTACGATTCCTTACAGACAGAGGGAATCACAGCCAAAACATTGACCTATAATCACCCGCTTTGCAGCATATCAGTCACACATGAATAGTTTTTTAGATATACAGTATGTACAACCCCAAATCAGAAAAAGTTGGGACAGTATGGAAAACGCAAAAAAAAAAGAAGTGATTTCTAAATTTGCTTTGACTTGTATTTCATTACAGACAATATGAACACAAAATATTTCATGTTTTTTCTGGTCAACTTCCTGTCATTTGTAAATATGCATCCTTTCCTGTCCTTCAGACCTGCAACACATTTCAAAAAAAGTTGGGACCGGAGCAATTTAGGGCTAGTAATGAGGTAAAATGGTTAAATAATGATGTGATTTGAAACAGGTGATGTCAACAGGTGATTGTAATTATGATTTGGAACAAAAGCAGCATCCAAGAAAGGTCTAATCCTTTAGGAGCAAAGATGGGCCGAGGATCGCCAGTTTGCCAACAAATACGTGAGAAAATTATTGAAATGTTTAAAAACAATGTTCCTCAAAGAAAGATAGGAAGAGATTTGGATATTTCACATTCAACAGTGCATAACATAATTAAAAGATTCAAGGAATCTGGGGGAATTTCAGTGCGTAAAGGACAAGAGCGCAAGCCTAAGCTGAACAACCGTGATCTCCGATCCCTCAGGCGGCACTGCATCAAGAATCGTCATTCATCTAGAAGCGATATCACCACATGGGCTCAGGACTACTTTGGCAAACCTTTGTCAAGTACCACAATACGTAGTTACATCCACAAATGCCAGTTAAAACTGTACTGTGCCAAAAGTAAGCCCTATGTTAACAGTGTCCAGAAGCGCCGTCGACTTCTCTGGGCTCGGAGGCATCTGGGATGGACCATCACACAGTGGAAACGTGTACTGTGGTCAGATGAATCAGTATTTCAGGTATTTTTTGGGAGGAATGGACACCGTGTGCTCGGACCAAAGAAGAAAAGGATCATCCAGACTGTTACCAGCAACAAGTCCAAAAGCCAGGGTCTGTCATGGTATGGGGTTGTGTCAGTGCCCTTGGCAAAGGTAACTTGCACTTCTGTGAAGGCACCATTAATGCTGAAAAGTACATAGAGATTTTGGAGCATAATATGCTGCCTTCAAGAAGACATCTTTTCCAGGGATGTCCATGCATATTTCAACAAGACAATGCAAAACCACATTCTGCACACATTACAAAGTCCTGGCTGCGGAGGAAGAGGGTACGGGTACTTGACTGGCCTGCCTCAGTCCCGACCTGTCTCCAATAGAGAATGTGTGACAACGAAGACCCCGTACTGTTGCCCACCTTAAGACTTGTTTGCAGGAAGAATAGGACAAAATTACACCTCAAACACTTCATCACTTGGTGTCTTCAGTCCCTAAACGTCTTTTAAGTGTTGTGAAAGGGAATGGCAACATTACAAAGTGGTAAATGCTTTACTGTCCCAACTTGTTTTGAAATGTGTTGCAGGTCTGAATGACAGGAAAGGATGCATATTTACAAATGACATGAAGTTGACCAGACAAAACATGAAATATTTTGTGTTCATATTGTCTGCAATGAAATACAAGTCAAAGTAAATTTAGAAATTACTTCTTTTTTTTTTTAATTTGCGTTTTCCATACTGTCCCAACTTTTTCTGATTTGGGGTTGTACATTAATTGATACTTCAAACATTATGTGTAATATTTATGGTCTTTTTGGGCAGGATAAGCGATAGAAATCATTAAGATAGGTGTGTCTACTGCACTCTGTCGACACCAATAACTGAAATAACACAAAATAGATTTCTTTATGCATGTATTTATGCAGGAAATATTAAGCGTGAATATCTTATCTGGGATTATTTGCCGAAATTGATTCGAATATACATTAAATATTACAATACATATAAGCCCCTATCACTAAATTGTATTAAAATCCAAAGTTTACCATCTTGCTTGAAGCGACAGTATAAATGCTTTGAAATAAAGTGTCATGTCTTTAAATCCGAAACTCTTTCAGGTGTTTTTGTTATTTCTCTTTTTCGTGTGATCAGTGTACATATATAGAAATAGAGCAGGTGGCTCACACGTTTGCAGTGGTGCTGAGCCGCCCCGCCTGGCTGTGGGGGGCGGAGATGGGGGCAAACGAGCATCAGGTGTGCATCGGGAACGAGGCGGTCTGGGGCAAGGAGAGTGCGGATGATGAAGAGGCTCTTCTGGGCATGGATCTCGTCAGGTGATAAAAGAAGCAATTTTTCAATTAATATTCAGCCTTGACTGTAATTTATTCAACTACTACTACTTCTTCAGAATTATGTCGTAGCTTCATTAAAAAAAATATGTATGTGTGTTTATATGGGACAAACTTTTTTATAAATTGAAAACAGAGCGTATAGTACAAACGAAAGCACATATAACCAAACATGTTAGGGTTATATAGAAAAACACTGAACATCTTAAACAATTGCGTAGTTCATATTGCTTGCAAGTTTTAATTTTAGGGCACATTTACACTGCAACGATGTACTAAAAATTGCAATGTTTTTTTTCGTGTACAGACACCAAAACATTCCCTGTTCTCCCAGATCCATGTAAACTATTAAAGGGTTAGTTCACCCAAAAATTTAAATTGTCATTAATTCCTCACCCTCATGACCTTCGTTCATCTTCACAACACAGATGAAGATATTTCTGATGAAATCTGAGAGCTCTCCCTCCATAGACAGCAATGTAATTAACACTTTCAAGACCCAGAAAGAAAGTAAAGACAGCGTTAAAATAGTCCATGTGACTCCAGTGGTTCAACCTTAATGTTATGAAGCGACAAGAATATTTTTTGCGTGCAAAAACAAACTAAATAACGTCTTTATTCAGCAATTTCTTCTTGCCTGTGTCAGACTCTTACACTGTTGTTAAAGGTCTTAAATGTGATTTGAAACACTTTGTTTGTATGTAGGCTGGCTCTGGAGAGGGCTGACACTGCTGAGCGGGCTGTAGACATGATAACAGAGCTGCTGGAGAAATACGGCCAGGGAGGGAATTGTATGGAGGACGAGTGTGGATTCACATACCATAACAGCTTCCTCATATCAGACCGCACAGAGGCCTGGGTGCTGGAGACTGCTGGGAAATACTGGGCAGCAGAGAGAGTGGAGGGTAAACACGGAGTCATGTAACATTACAGCTTGACACTGAAATGAATTAAAGTGTTTAAAAGTCAAGTCACATTTATGGATATGACGGTTTATAAAGGCAGCTCTACAGAAGATAATAGTGTCATTATTCAGCTCAGTTTAGTTCAGTGTTGTTTCAGGTCAGCTCAGTAACTGTGTCTGTAGCTATGTATGCGAATTTAACTTATGCGTAAAATTGTAACATTGCATAACTGGAATAAAGCAGTGTTTCCATCCCATGTGTTAAAGAGAAGACAAACGACACTCTCTGGGAAATTGGTGCAAAATATCTGTAATAAAAATGGAAGTTGCTGCAATCTGGGAAGCCACTGTGGGCTCTTTTATCCTCCATTATAAATGACTTCAGATCGTGTGACGAAGCTATAAAGGCTGTCATGTTATCTTGTGTTCGGATGCTGCCGTTTATTTGAATGCAACTGGGTGAGCAATTCTGGGGGGGGATTAACCCTCTGGGATTCTTCATTTATGGGTCACACTCAGGACCTTCGGGTCAAAAATGTATCAATAAAATATCTTTTTGTTCAAAAATATTTTTTCTTTTCTTTTTTGGTGTTTTGAGATAATTTTATGATATATAATTAATATTTATGCAATAATTATGACCCATTTTTTCCCATTGAATATAATAAATTTATATTTATATATATTTTTATATATATATTATATATAATTTTTTATTTTTATTTATTAAAGCTGTATTTAATTTTAGAGTCAAGCCTAGGCCTCATGAAAGCAATTTTTTAAATGAGATCGGTGCCATCCTGAGCATTTTTATCACGCAATAGCACATTTTTACCACTATAGTGGATCTTGCGTTTTATAAAAACATTTTAAAAATCGTAGCTTCATCGGAATGGTCCGAAACTTGGTGACTTTATTGGTACTTGGTATATGAACACCCAAAAAAATTGGGGACAGGATTTGAAAAGTCTAAGTGGTCGTAAAAAAAATTGTCACACTCAGGACCTTTGGGTCAAAAATGACCCCCATAGGAAATTAATGGGAAATTATTTTTTTTGTGCATACAATCTACAAATCAGCCAGGATGCAGAAAAATAGGACTCAACAGTGAAGGGTTGAATCTCTAAAACATCAAGAGTGCAAAACAGACAAAAAAACTCACACACACTTATACACACAATAACACGCGCGCGCGCGCACACACACACGTGCCATTCCAAAAGCTAATTGTGTTTTTGTGTGCGCGTTTTTTTTGTCTGATTTTTTGGGGTGTTCATATACCAAGTACCAATAAAGTCATCAAGTTTCGGACCATTCCGATGAAGCTACGATTTAAAAAAATATATATTTTTAAAAATTTGGGTCAGAAATGACCGAAGAGCCCCAGAGGGTTAAACCAAAACTTGATGACAGACTTTGGCTCAGGCATTTCAGAACAATCAAACCAATATCTGAGGTGCTGTGATGTGATTGGTCCGCTGGTTAGTCCAGTTATCCAATCACATCCTCTGCTGAGGCAAAGTCATGAGAGTTTTTTTGTTGTACATCAGTGCATTTATTCGCTAAATGTGTTTCAATCACAGTTTATGCGTATAATAAAAAATGAATCCGCCTCAATTGAGCACATATTTTTGTTCCTTTTTTCAAATTTATGCGCATATTGGTGTTTCCGTCCAGTGTTTTTATGCAATATCCCAAAATGCACATTAAAATAGGTGGATGGAAACATAGCTAATGTTGCAAAGTTCATCAATTATGAAACTAATTTAATTCCACTATAATCAGCTCTACAGAAGACAATAGCATCATTTTTCTGCTCAAATGGGTTCAGTGTTGATTCAGTTCAGTGTAGATGTTGCAAAGTTCATGTCATCATCCAGATCCAGATTCAGTTTTACAATATTACTGGATATTACTCGTCTTTTAAAAGGTCTGACGCTGTTTCTCTCTCTTAAAGCCGGCTATCGGAACATCTCCAATCAGTACTCCATTACTACTAAGATTGATAAGGAGCACCCGGAGTTGAGGACGTACGCAAAAGAGCAGAGCTGGTGGGATGGAAAGGCTCAGTTCAGTTTTGCCGAGGTCTACTCCTACTCAACCACAGCCCGAATCGAGGCCGCAGGGGGGCGATACTGTGAGGGACGCAAACTTCTGCAGAAGAGTGAAGGTTAGTTTGGTGGTGGGAAAATTATCAGCAAATTCATGCAAAGTGTTAAATAATCGCATCTACTTACACATTCATGACGATAGAATTGGTTGAGTGTAAAATGCACTACCAGTTAAAAGTTTGGTCAGGGCTCGACAATAAGGACTGTCCAATGGCCCGGGGCCAGCGTGAAAGACACTCGGTCACCTGATCGGGCCAGGGCTGGATCGTCATGGAAGTGTTTTTAAGCCTTGCCAACTTAAATATACAAGTGCAAGTAGACATGGAAAGTACGCACGTCTCTCAGTTTGGAACTCTCTCTCTGTGTGTGAAGTTGTGTGTGTGTGTGTAACACACATCTAAAGCACACACCCAGAACGCCACGTCTCACAGCTCTCAAATACTCACGCCTTCCTGAGATTGAACGGACATATTCACACACAATTACGTCAAAATGCCTGTCTTGTCGAGTATCACCGTAGACATAGTCGGTTATGTCTTAAGGCGGGTGCACTCTGTGCGTTTTTGGCCACTATTTGGCCGTCTTAGACAAATTGAGCAAATCCTAAAAGATTCCTCTGATCCTAGGCTAAGATCTGAAGTCTTGGATCGTTAGTTTGACATGTTCACCGGCAGCCGATTAATGACCACTGCGATCAAATTTTACCTCAGACGAAATTCTGGCAGTGTCAAAAGATTTTGCGCACAGTCCTGCAGTGTGACTTCTTCTAGGATGGCCGTCAAATTATCTTCGTTTTTCAAGTCAAACTATGACCAAAATGAGTGCTAGAGATTTCTTTGTAGCCACCATTTCAGTCCTGTGTGTAACGCAGCTCACTGTCACCGAACACATCCTTGATTGGTGATATAAAACTCCGGACGAGTTTTCTGGCGTTCGTCCGTTTTTACGTTCGTACGATCGTACAGTCTGACATAATGACAACTGAGATCTTACAGTGTGACATGGCTTACATCGGGGATCATGTCCGTACAGTCTGACAAGGAACAAGCGTAAAGGACTATTATAAATCGCACAGTGTGCACCCGGCTTTAAGTGAGCGTAAACGTGAGAAATGTGATGCCTGTGTATCAGTATATTGGATCCGTGCAGCTCTTAAAGTGACAGCAGCCTAACATTCCTGCTGTTAATCAAACAAAAGACAGAATAAAATCGCTCACTGCTCTTGACTGAATAACTGTAATAAGGGTTAATCTATATTTATAGTCAGGACTATGCAGTGATATTTTACATTTGATTACTATTTCTGTATCCGGAAATCTAGTTTAGACCTAAATGGGGAAAAAAATGGAAAGAACTGTTCATTTCATTTGTATGTGTTTGTTCTGTTGTATTTATTTGTGCTATTGCTTGTAATTTGATTATTTGTTCTTATTTTATTACTGACTGTCTTGAACAATACTTAAATTTATATGAGTTAGGCTAGTAGTTGTTGGTGTCGTAACCTTATTTATTAAGGTTACATGGATAAAAAAAAACAATAACTAGGCCTATTTTATTTACGGAGTGTCTATTCACACCAAGTGCAAATAGCATGCCTTGTTGGCAAGTGCTATTCACACTAGCTCTGCCAAACAAGATAAAAAAACGCCTATATTTTAATGTCTTCAGTGGCGTAGACAGTAGAAGCAGTAGAGCTTACGGAGCAAGGTTTTGCATTTCGAGATCAGTGGTCAACAGATATGGGCTTTACAAGATCCTTTAACTGTTTCCTCCCATCTTGAATATGTGGTTATAGAGCGCTGCAGTGATGGCGTATTTTTGTAGACCAACCCGTACGTTCGCATCACCATCCTCGACAAAAACCCAGAAGGATTTATCCATTGACTTTTGAAAATAATCTCTGTGACCAACAAAAGTTCAAGATTCATACATGTTTTATTCATCATGATTAATAATGGACCATTTTCACATTTCTGGGGTTCTCAGAAGCAGAAGTCGTCACAGTTGAGTGAACTTCTGTAGCGGTGAACGAGAGACGACAGCAAATATCATTTTTTTATTTCCATTTGCTCCAATAGCAGAAGAAAAACATGGAAGCATTTCCACGACTTTAGAGAGATTGATAACAGCAGTCAGAAGAGAGAGAGTCAAATGTGTTAGAAACGTCCTCACAGCAGTGCTAATTAATTTTTTTGTAATTCAATGCAAAGGTAATAACAAGGTATAGTGTTATAAATGTATTTTACATTTTTAAATTTAAATATTTCAAATTTGACTTTGAAAAGGGTCCATTTTCACAAATGAACACAAACTTTAATATTTTTTGCTAGTTTAAACACAATCGGCAGAAGCAAAAAGCTAACAGGCTACACTAAAACTTTATTTTCATTATTTGCTATCACAACTTTTTTCTTTTGTCAAATCAACTTGCACAATTAACGTGGTTCAGATTACATAATACGTTTTGTTTCAATGAACTCAATATTTGAAGGCAACCAGGTTAATGACTTATTTTTACAGTGTTTAAATGAACTACACCACCACAATCACATGACTTCAACATCACCAACGTTCATCTTCTGACAACTCTTTCAGTCTTTATTTAACAACATTCTACTTGAAGTTTGAGTTAGAATAGTTTGCAAGAGTGTGATTATAAACACAATGGGCCTCATTCTTGAAACACGAGCAGAATTAATTTGTGTGTAAATCGTTCGTAAAGCCGCTCTGACGTAAATTTTCGATTTCACGAAAATGTTCGCATTTTCAAAATGTCCATTCACACCAAGTGCAAATAGCGTGTCTAACAAGACTTTTAGCTATTCACACTAACTCCGCCTAACAATGCCTGTTTAGGCCAAACAAGATAAAAAAAACGCTCTTATTCAACGTTTTCAGTGGTGTAGTCAGTAGAGCGTGAGGTTTAAGGATCTTGGTTTTGACGTGATTGACCCGGGTTCGAATCCGCCTTTTGCCGATCTCGCTCTTCTCTCTTTTCCCGTCACATATCACACCGGAAAGGCCTTTACTTTCAATAAATATTAAGAAAATGTTCTAAAAGTTGAAATAAAGTGCCTGACGAAATATTTAATAATAATAAAAGCATTTTTTGGGTAGGGTTAGGGGTCGGTGTAGGAAAGGCTTTTATTGTCCCGTTAAGGCGGCATCTATTTAATATTTTTAATAAATATAATCATTTACACTTTATTATTGCATCTTGTTTATGTACAACAATACTGAGGTGCAAATAGTGTATCTGTCAAAATAAAGTATAAATTGCATGTAATTACTATTTACACATATTACAAAGAACTGCTGCTTTTACATGGTGTGAATATTAGATATCACTATTTTCACTTAGTATGCTATTTTGCTTAGTGTAAATATCATCTATCGCTAAGAAAATTTTATTTTCACTTAGTGTAAATAGAATCTAGTTGCTATTAACACTTAATGCAAATAGCCACTGCCTTTTATGTGTTTATTTATTACTTTTTTTATGGTGGGGCAAGTACAAATTTGAACAGTAGAAAAAAATCCTTAGAGTTGAGCCCTGCACACCAAAGTGAATTTGTGCTTCTTATGCTCTTAAAAACATTATGAAAAAGCTTTTACTTATATGCTTGAAATGAGTTTTGTAGACCGATAATAATAGTTGAATGATTTTGTAAATTGAATGTTTCGGTCTGGATTATGGATGAAAATCAGCCAGCATGTGTCTCAAATCTCAGAATCGACAATTGTTTTGTTTTTTCTTTATTTTTGATTGAATTAGTTTATAATTTAATTGGATTATTGGGTGTTTTTTTTAATAATGGACAGAATCTAGACAATAAAAGTACTTCCATACTTTTATGGAATAACATTTTGTGATATTTCATAGTTTTAACGACTTTACTATTTGTGATGAAGACGAGCCCACCTTTAATATTGGAAAATAATAGTAATATAGAACAAATTGATATGTCCAAACTTTTCATTGGTATATCACTGTATATTATTATTTATAATGGCAATTATATATAATTTATTTACAGCTTTATTGAATTCTAAACAGTTAGTAAACAGTTATGTCATTATAACATTGTACTTACAGGCCACATCACAGCAGAGACAATGATGGATATTTTGAGGGATAAGGAAAGCGGAATCAACATGGAGGGAATGTTCGTGACCACAGGAAGTATGGTGTCAGTCGTCCCTAAAGACCCGAATTTACCTGGTGTCCACTTCTTCACGGCCACCCCAGACCCTGAACGGTACGCCAGGCTAGCTGAAGTCTCAGCTGTAGTACAGGGCTGTTCTGACTGAAGCTTTTTCTTCTAAATGTTTTTTATGCATGTTATAGGTAACTACAGATTAGACTTGATTTTTAAGATAAATTGTGAATTGTAATAATATGATTTTTAATTATATTTAATCATTAGTTAAAGGTACACTATGTAAATTTTTTTTCAGTAAAATATCCAAAAACCACTAGGCCAGTGTTATATATTTTGTTCAGTCGGGTACTTACAATATCCCAAATGTTTCCAACTATTTGTAAATCGTGAGGAAATTGCTATTTTACCCGAGGAACCGGGACGTGTGAGGGAGTCGCCTGTCGATGACATCATATCTGCGTTACCCTCGGTTTCCGGTTTTATTTAGCAGAAGCGCTTTACTCTCACTGCAGTGTGAACAAGTGTCATAGCAGCCGCAGAGAGAACACACAGAGTAACGTCATAACATCATTTTCAACACACTCAGATGTGTCTAATATGATGAACAGAGTTGCGTTACCTCATACTCATGACCGGAGGAGAGGAAGTGGTGCCGGCGACTGTGGCATAATAAAAGTCCCGCTGCTCGCGAGGCGTGTGTTGCGTTCATCTTATTAACAATCGCTCCAGAGGTTCCTCAGCTCCACAACACTCGGCCCTGCTCTGCTTCACTACAGTAACGTTAATAATCGCATCCATCAACATGATTTCTGCCCGAGTCCTATCCCGATTCTTTCCCACCGGCTGTCAGGTGACGACCACATGTCCCAAGATTCTGCGCTCAAACGTGGCGTCATCAAACTACGCCTTAGTTTTGAATAAGCGACCTCTAGCGGACGGAAATGTTACATAGTACACCTTTAATATACGCTACCAGTCAAAATGGAATAATAAAAGGCCCTCTCGCGGATAAAAAACTGCATGCATTTTGTGGAAAAATTTTTTTTTGGTTGTGCTTCGGCTCTGTGTGACTGTGCGGATGAATATGATTATCATACGCCTCATAAAAAATTCACTACTAGGCTTGAGATATATCCAGTTTAGATGGAAAGGATCTCAAGCTGGCTAGCTGAAGACGTTACTGTAGCTTTACCGTTAATAGACTCGCTACTTCCTTGAAAATAAATTCCAGCACAGCTACAACAACCATAATCAAATGAGCCTTCACAATAGATAATGCTCTAACTCTGTTAGAGAGATACATATGGCAGTTTATCTGCTCAATAAAACACCACTCACCTGTTGAGTACTAAAAACGTGTTTCTGTGTCACTTTTACAACATTTCAAATCTATAAGTTCTTCCAGTTCTCCATCGCTGATGTTGATTCTGGTTTTATTACAAGCTCTGTCTCGTTCTCTTTTCTCCAACAGACTCTCCTCTGCTCAACGTTTGTTTAAAACGGGTGATTTAGCTGCTCCATGTCAGGGTTTCTCGCTCGTCGGGACAACTAACTTAGCGGAGAAACTTTTCTCTTTTGAAAAAAGGGTTTAAAAGTTTTGGAAATACCAATATCATCTCCATGTACACTAGAAAAGCACAAAAGTTGATGTCATGTGCATGCATATTACATGTTCAGTCCAAGCGGCAACCTCCCCCAGTTTCTCTTGAAGCCAATACGGAAGTGACTTAAACTGCAGTTCATCGACTGGCCACTAGAGACAGACTCCAGAAGGAGCAGACAGACTCTCTTTGAGCTCATGTTAAATTGGCCAACTTTACAGCAGAATAAAACATGTTAACAGTCTGGGACAAATTGTGGTTTTGGTCTATATATCTAAATTTGCCCTTCATGACGACTGTGAGGGGGTGAATTTTTTTTATAACTCATTCGTTTACATTATATAAAGCCTTAAAGTTCTGCAGGGTTTCAAGGGTGTGGCCACTTTGAGTGACCGGTGGATTGTCGCTTGTCTCAACCTCTACCTCAGCCCCGCCCACATCCCGCCACTTTGCCCATTTTCTGTTATCCGGGAGTGACGCACTGACAAGATGGCAACGGCCGGGTTTGAGGCTTCAAAAACTCTCTTCAGAAACCTTTGGGTGATGTCATGGATACTACGTCGTCCATATTGTTTTACAGTCTATGGTTCAGTCTATAAGCAGGAAGTGTTTCTTTACGAAGTGACATCGCCAACTACTGGCCTGGCAGGAGAAAACAGCGTTTTTGGTCATTTCGTGGAGTCGTGTGAATGGGGATCATTTTGACAATGTTGCCGTTTGTACTCAAAAAATGCGAAGGAAAAACATTTCTGTTTTTAGTACATCGTTGTCGTGTGAACGTACCCTTTATAATAGGCTCACCATAGTGAATCAGGGTAAGACAAAAATATACGTTTTGGTTGAAGTTTTTTGGAACAATTTGTTCCAGGAACTCTTTTTCCCCAGGCCTGCTGCTGTCTGTGACTTTCCAGTTCCCACTGGATTTCGTCCTCCACATATAAGCTTAATAAAGCCTGAACCTCGTCGTCGGTCCATCAGTCGTATTTTTTAAACCCCATTGTTGATTCGAATAGCAAACAACTCTTACTGCACACACCACAACAGACTTTGAGGTTGAAATAAAATGCTGCGTGAGTTCAACCAATCAGCATGTTCAGCGCCGGAGTCCCACCCCCGAAAGTTCCTGAGCTTTGAAAAGTACTACCTCGCGAGCAGGGCAGTTTTGAGGGGAAAATTTTTAAGTAGAACTTTATTTAGACCCCGGTTCCTGCGGTCGAAACGCACCAAGTACCACCCCCTAGTTCCTGTGGTGGAAACGTGGCTATAGTGTACCTTTTCATTTTTTTATATATATATTTTTGAAAGAAGTTTCTTATGCTCATCAAGACGCCATTTAATTGATCAATATTAGAATTTTAATCATATTGTCACGTGACGCTGAATATTGGAGTAATGATGCTGAAAATTTTGCTTTGCCATCTAATAATTTATATATATAAATTGTAATAATATTTCACAATATTACTGTTTTTACTGTATTTTAGATCAAGCAAATACAGCCTTGGTAAACATAAGATACTTCTTCTTAATTAAAAAAAAAAAAAGCTTTATTATTCCAAACTGTTGATCAGTAGTGTAGTTATTAGTTAATATACTATTATTAATACTAGTTGCATTTGCTTTGGCAAGCAGTGTTGTTATTATTGCTCATAATTTTTATGCTATTTTTATAACATTGAAATTGTCTTCAGAAACTTCTATTTTTTATTACTCCATTATCCATTATGAAATCCATGCCTTTTTTTTTTCTTCTTTTCCACAGGTCTGTCTTTAAGCCGTTTATATTTGTATTAGACATAAAGCAGCTGAAGCACACATGTTCTCCATGTTTTGGAGAGGAGGATCCCGTGAAGAAGAAACCCCGTTTCCAGAGCAAACCGGACCGCAAACACCCTCTGTTCCTGAAACACGAGGTGGCCGCCGCCATCATCGACAGCACCAGTGTGAGCATGGCCTACATTTTCTAGCCTCGAGCAATTGTGTGTCTGAGCATGTGGCTCGTAAAGCAGTCGCTGTGCGCAAAACGTGCAAAGTCAGTATTCAAACAGCCTGCTAGTGGCAGTATTAAAGTGCCCCTATGATGCGTTTTCAAATATTACCTTTCATGCAGTGTGTAATAGAGCTGTTTGTGAATGTGAAAGCTCGGCAAAGTTTTAAAGATCAAAGCAAAGCTATTGTCTCCTAAAAGAAAGAATCGATTCTGACTCCAGAAATGAGCCGTAATTCCAGTCTCACTTCCTGTTACAAACCAATGTAACAATGTAACAAATTAGCATAATGCTAGGAGCAGCTTATTTCATGTAAACAGGATTAGATCGCATCTTGAGGTGATACTTAAAATCTGTCCCAGCCACTTCGACTTTAGAGTTCATTACTGAACCAGGGGCAATACTAATAATCAGTGTTGGGGGTAATGCATTACAAGTAACTTGAGTTACGTAATAATATTACTTTTTCCAAGTAACTAGTAAAGTAATGCATTACTTTTCAAATTTACAACAAAATATCTGAGTTACTTTTTCATTAATTTGACTGACAGCTCAAATAAGGGAAAAATAAGTGCAGAGGTGTGTGTGTGTGTAAAAATGATGGTTATTGTAGTTCTAGACTAAATTTTATTTATTTATCTCACAAAGATTCAGTATTCCTCAAAATGAATAAAATCAGTAAAATACAAAATCAGAGTACTATGCAAACCTCCAATAATTAAATGTTAAATAAAACAACTATTTTTATGCATAATCTACCTTTATATTTAATTTACCAATGTCTTGCTGCTGACCTTTGATGATGAAAATTACTAGATTTTTTTGTTTTTATTGGTAAAACTTTTTTCTCCTGCATCCCATTCTCCCATTATCCAGAATGGCAGCACAGCAGAGCTGCGCCCTCTACTGTTCATGTGTGAATTTGCATATTCACCTCAGCCTGGGGCTTATTATTTCAATTTTGGTATGAAGAGGTCTTTACCGTTGCACAAAAATATAACTTTTTTGTTAGAAACAAAAACAAGCCCAGCCCAGGTGAGAAAAAGTAACGCAAAAGTAACGTAACGCATTACTTTTCTTAAAAAGTAACTCAATTAGTTACTTTTTAAGGGAGTAACACAATATTGTAATGCATTACTTTTCAAAGTAACTTTCCCCAACACTGCTTATAATATTATAAAAATGTATTTGAAAATAATATTATAATGTTGTGTATAATACTATAGACACAGTCACTTGATTGAGCGATTTGATGGAATAATTACTTTATCATTTTATTGGAGGTTTACACACATGCTGTACAGTTACTCTGAGCCGTGCATTATTTTGAGTGGTGATGGATATTATGGGATGGCTTGATGCAGATCATTTGATCTCGACCCTCGACACTTTAATACTGTCACGTTACAAATCTGCTTCAAACTGAATAAAAAAATGTGTGAATTGAAATAATTGTGAATCATGTTCATCAAAACAGTGGACATTTCATTTATCTATTATAACTTGTATGTTGGTTTGGTCGTTTAGCTGTTTCCTTTTAAAGGTCCAGCAATTCGTAGGTTTTTTTGTGTGTAATTTGTCAAGTTTTTTGCCAGGTGGCTTTTTTAATTATATGATGTCATTACGTTGCTGTCTTGCCGCCAGCCAATCGCTGCTCTGCTGATCGTGGTTTCGAGTCTCGATGCATCTGCCCTCTTCAGTGAACACAAGAACGCGCAGTAATCTTAGATCATTTAATCCAGATATTTTAATCCAATCCGCAAATTCGTTTGAAGAACCAAATTAGCCAGACATCAGTTATCACGATTAAAAGATCTGGGATCTGTCAAATCATCTCAGATGTAATAAGCGAGATACGAAGAACGTGGTCCTCTTTCGTCCTTGACTGTCGTGGCTCCTCCTTTAATGCTTCTGTAGGTCCTCCGTGAGAGGATTCGGCCACCGGCCTCGCACCGCTCTCTCACGGCTCTCGCCCGCCCTGCTTGTCACAAGGGGTTTAGAGACACTGAATCCTTTATTGAGCTGATGCTGAGGTGGATATTATGAGAAAATTCAAGTGTTTTTTGACCTTGGCTGCAAGTAGACTTGCAAAATAAAATGAGGAACCTGTAAAATAGCATAATGGTAAGCTTTGCTACTAATTTCACATGCAAGTGGTTAGCCAAACATAACGTTCATTAACATGGACATCTTAAAGGTACAGTTGCCAAAACAGTTTGTTCTGGAGAGATGGTGGGATATTGTCATGAAAAACTAAAGTATAAATGTTGTGCAATATATGGCCTTTTTAATATGAGAAGACATAATGTTTGTTTGTTTGTTTGTTCAGGAGAGAGGACAGAAGATTGTAGAGAACATGAGAGATCTGGAGAGGAAGAAGCTGGCAGAGATGGAGAAATATCTAACGGAGGGGATTGAGGACTCAACACTGCTGGTTCATCTCTTTACAGACACTGCAGCTGAGGAGCTTGTGCTTTACAGTAACGCCTGAGACTTCCTTTAGAATAGTTTACAATTGTATTATTTGGGGGTTTCTTCAACTATAGGCACTTTTGAACCTGTGGATCCTAGTAAAACACAGTTTTCACACTGTCGCTAGTTTCTCTAAATTACAGATTGATTGAAATAGAGGGGTAAGTGATGTGGTGTGAACACCGTCTCAAATTCATCTCACACTCTTCACTGACCCTGTAGTCTCTTTGGAAAACAAGTACACTAACTTTTAATAAAGTTCACATGCTTTTTGATGATTAACACAGAGTCCAAAAAATGAAAACAGAATGAACTATAAAACAAAAGAAACAAATAAAACATATTTCATAGGGCCCTATAAATTGCATGCACTGCAAACAAAAAATGTTCTTAGGATTTCGTTTTCAAGTACAAATATCTAACAAATGTTGTCTTGTTTCTCAGTGAAATATATAAAAGATGCAACATGAAGACATTATTGTTTTCTGAGAAACTGAACAAAATTAAGTGAGTTTATGCTTAAAACAAGGACAAATATTTGTCAATTGGTATGAAAATTACTTTTCCATTTGAATTCAGTTTTTCTGAACCCATTGGCAGATATTTGTCCTTGTTTTAATCATCTTGGAGGAGATTTTTTATCTTAGGTCGTTTTGGTTTTCAAGTAAATGTATCTTGATTTAAGAATGTTTTAGATATTTGCACTGAAAGACAAGACAAAACTACTGAAAAAGAACATCACTTTTTTTTTTAAAGTGTGAGCAGAAGGTAAGTAAACGTGTATTTGGGAGTAGAGCTATTTAAACTTTAAGCTTCTTCTTTTTTGTCAAAGGAATTAAAAAGTAATGGAGATCTTTTGGAAATTGTATTTTCAAGCGTTTTCAAAACTCAAAATGTCTGGGAAGCACACAATGTGTTATGTTCCCTTCAATTTATTCCTTACATTTTCTTTAATTGGTCTTAAAAAGGTTCAATTTACCTCCATAAAACCTCCAGAAACCCTGCAAAGGCATATGGTTAAAAATAAGGCAGTTTTAAAGTGAAATTAATAACTTCACATGTTGTAAATCTCAATCCGTCAGATATAAAAGTTCCCAAAGTTGAAGAAACACCCTCGCACCTTCGCTAGTGGGAAAGATCATTTGCACAATCATTCAGGCAATTCCTGTGTGTTTGGATATTATTTTAATAATATACTCAAAACCATTGACAAGTTAGTTCTCATTACTGACATGGTAAACAAATCAAATTCGTGCACTGCAAAAAGTGATCAGTTGACTTAAAAAATGATATATTTAAGTACTGAGTAATATTAATGAACTACATGTACTTACTATAGGGTTTGGTTGAGGGTTAGCTGCATGTAATTATGCATAATTTACTGTTATTACTGGAATACATGTAACGTTTGTAACAAGGGCACTGTCAAATAAAGTGTTGCCTTAACTTCATGCGTAATTGAAAAAATTAAGTTATGTGAGTTTGAGTGGGTTTTCTCACTTTTTTAAGTGAACTGGTCACATTTTACAGTGTGGCATGTTTTTAGCATTTTAGAGTGCATGTCAAAGATTTTTTTTGAACTGTCTGTCATTCCCTATTGTCCATGTACTACCAGTGACTGTGACACACAGATATAATATGCAAACACTTAAATAACTCCTTCCAAAGGATTCATTACGAGAATGTGTGAACTGGAAGTTGGCAGAACTTACTAACTGTCGTCCACTCTCTTTATGTAAAAAACAAATAAAGATCGACACTAATTAAAATCCATACCACAAACACAATGAGCTTGTCTTTATTATTTTGTGGAATGAATTCTGAATTGGCTCCAGTGACAGTCTCGATATTGTCTCAGATGACCATAGACTGACAGTAGTGTTCAAAGTAGAGCTGGGGGGTGTTCCAGAAAGTAGGGTTAACTTACTGTCACATACCCTGAACTCTAACTCGAGGTATGCTGTTTCCAAAAACGTGTTCGTGGGTAAGTTCAGCCAACCCAGAGTTAACCGTGAACACACAAGGCATTCTCAACAGAGCGACGAATCGATGATTCACCATGGAAACAGACGCTAAGAAAATGTGCGCCATTCTAACTTCCTTCTTTTGTTTAATGGCGATTCACATTACCTACTTAGTGCACATCGCCACCTATTTGGTGGTTGTGCAATTATTTTTTCAATCTTTTCTTTTAATAGGGTAAATTCCAGGGTGATTGGGACACCTTTTCCCCTTGAGATGACTTGGAAAAAGTGTCCAATCACCCTGAATTATTCTTTATTCACTAAGAATTAGGATTATATTGCTTGTTTGATGCTAATTAAATGTGGGAGATGACAAAATATATTTGAATTGAATTAACATTTAAACATTAACTTGTTATAGTGCCTAAGAATTCATATAAAATATTGTTTATAATATAACTTTAACTATATAACAAATGTAGTCATATTAATATAACTAATTATATAACACTCATCTGAATACCACTTAGTTTTTCTCAGTCGCTTTGGTGCATTTCTCAGATCAGAGTTGAAATTCTCAAAACTACCTGTTCAATTTTCACATCATTGTGTCACTTGTGCACATCAAAAAAAGCAGTTTCTCATTTCTTTGAACAAGTTGCAAATGCTTACGTACAATTATCTGCTGTTTCCCACATTATCAGTTGCTTATGTGCTGGTCATATAATTAGAATATCATCAAAAAGTTGATTTATTTCACTAATTCCATTCAAAAAGTGAAACTTGTATATTAGATTCATTCATTACACACAGACTGATATATTTCAAATGTTTATTTCTTTCCATTTTGATGATTATACCTGACAACTAATGAAAATACCAAATTCAGTATCTCAGAAAATTTGAATATTACCTTAGACCAATACAAAGAAAGGATTTTTTAGAAATCTTGGCCAACTGAAAAGTATGAACATGAAAAGTATGAGCATGTCCAGCACTCAATACTTTTGACTGAATTACTGCAGCAATGTGGCGTGGCATGAGGAGATCAGTCTGTGGCACTGCTCAGGTGTTATGAGAGCCCAACTTCCTGATATACGGCTGCGTTGACCTTGGTACTGGTTGCTTTGGCACTGTGTGCAGGTGCCAAGTCCTGTTGGAAAATCAAAATCTGCATCTCCATAAAGTTGGTCAGCAGCAGGAAGCATGAAGTGCTCTAAAACTTCCTGATATACGGCTGCGTTGACCTTGGACCTCAGAAAACACAGTGGACCAACACCAGCAGATGACATGGCACCCCAAACCATCACTGACTGTGGAAACTTTACACTGGACCTCAAGCAACGTGGATTGTGTGCCTCTCCTCTCTTCCTCCAGACTCTGGGACCCTGATTTCCAAAGGAAATGCAAAATTGACTTTCATCAGAGAACATAACTTTGGACCACTCAGCAGCAGTCCAGTCCTTTTTGTCTTTAGCCCAGGCGAGACGCTTCTGACGCTGTCTGTTGTTCAAGAGTGGCTTGACACAAGGAATGCGACAGCTGAAACCCATGTCTTGCATGCGTCTGTGTGTAGTGGTTCTTGAAGCACTGACTCCAGCTGCAGTCCACTCTTTATGAATCTCCCCCACATTTTTGAATGGATTTTGTTTCACAATCCTCTCCAGGGTGCGGTTATCCCTATTGCTTGTACACTTTTTTCTACCACATCTTTTCCTTCCCTTCGCCTCTCTATTAATGTGCTTGGACACAGAGCTCTGTGAACAGCCAGCCTCTTTTGCAATGACCTTTTGTGTTTGCCCTCCTTGTACAAGGTGTCAATGGTCGTCTTTTGGACAACTGTCAGGTCAGCTTCTTCCCCATGATGGTGTAGCCTACAGAACTAGACTGAGAGACCATTTAAAGCCTTTGCAGGTGTTTTGAGTTAATCAGCTGATTAGAGTGTGGCACCAGGTGTCTTCAATATTGAACCTTTTCACAATATTCTAATTTTCTGAGATACTGAATTTGGGATTTTCCTTAGTTGTCAGTTATAATCATCAAAATTAAAAGAAATAAACATTTGAAATATATCAGTCTGTGTGTAATGAATATAATATACAAGTTTCACTTTTTAAATTGAATTAGTGAAATAAATCAACTTTTTGATAATATTCTAATTATATGACCAGCACCTGTAATGGGTCGCTGTTGAATAGTCTCACCCCCCACAACATTTAGGCATTAGTTCATAGACTTTACATCCAAAATGGCTGAACAAGTTGTCAAATGTCACATTTCAATTACATTTTTTTTCTACAGATATTAGTTGTGATGTGGATGAAAATGTGTGGCCCAACAGACAGGAACATCAGGTGTAGGAAGAATGTGCTGTAAGTCCTACAACACTTCATGTACAGTTTTCCCTAAGGAGATCGTCCTGTCTACTTTTGTTTTTTTCTTTGTGCTATGCAGTGCTGTCTTCTCCTTTCTGTATCGCAATGACATGGTCTGTCAACAAATTACAGTACAAACAGTAAAAGCATAAATGTGAATCTTGTCCAGTCTCTTGCATTCAAACTCCCACATACACTAAAGGCGTAAGCGTAACCTACAATTTACAATAATTGTCATCAAAACTTTCACCATAGTTTCCATCAGAACATCCCTCCAGGGTACACTGTTCTATTGACAACATGACTGGCACTGACATGTTCACTGACACAGATATTTACTTTTGAGAGATGAACTAAGGATTTTGAGCAAGAGACTGGCTTTTGCAGGTAAGCCATGGTGTTTTGCCATTTGTACGAATTGTTTTGAGAAATGCACTTAGCTGCTGTTTAGCAAATGTCGAGGACGATTCGAGAATCCTTGATGAAACCAACAACTGAGAGAAAAGAAGCAAACTATGAGTGTTTTTTTTTTTTGCCATCTTTCTTTTCCAGCTCAACTGTCACAGAATGGAACGCACAGGATTGTGGGATATCAAAGGCAGTGAAGGATACATCTATGATACATCATGCTTCCCTCAAAACTCGATCAGATGAAGGTCTCTCAGGAGACAGGAAGTGAAGCTAACATTAGATTCGGACGTCTGTTGATGCCTTCCTGTCTTGAAATGTGTCCTCCGAAGGCAGCATTTTCCAGTTTTCGGACGCAGCCGTGGAGTGAGGTAATGCACAAATAAGAAATTAGAAGCACCCACTGACATCCCAGGATTCTCCTTCAATGATTTCACTTGTTGGGACTTTTCTGTGCAACCAAGACAAAAAACAAAACATGTCTGTTGCCCTCGTGTGGCTGTGAAATGAAACAACCGCATCATTTGGAATTCAATTTATTTCAACAAAACAGAATTATTTGGAAAACCAAGATGTGGGCTAGTTATCACATGGGCTGTCACTCAATACACGTGATATCAACTCAAACATACCACTAAAATAGCAGCATGGTGGAAATAAATACATATCCACCAGTGATTCGGCCACACATATCTGACAAATGTTTTTCAAACATAAATTGTCAATGAGCGCAGTACGGGATACAGTCTTAATTTAGTGTGGAATACTCCACCAGAAGTGCAATATTGTTATTTAACCCAATTAAATGACTGCAAAAAAATAAATACATTTCAATTCTGTTATGGATTATTGTGTCAAAAGAATAATAAAAGACTAATATTCAAATGTCCAGGGGAAATAAAAGCAGACCAGCAGGATTTGGGGGCTTCAACAGTCCCTGATCAGTTGTGAAATGTTTAGTCCTTTTGCGTCCTGTATGTGTGAGGTAGGTAAAATGTTCAAGACCTCATTCTAGCCAACGACTTTCACATCTGGTTATTGCTATTAGCATCAGTGGAACAAATCTTTCACTTAAAGTCACCCAAAAATGAAAATTGTCCAACCCAATCTCTCGGCAATTCGTACATATTTTACAAGGTGGCTAATTCGGACCAATTTGTATGTCCTTACTCGTACAAATTTGTAAGATTTTTGTTAAATTTGCCAAACGCACATATTTGACGAGTTGGTAAATTAGTATGATTTAGTATGAATAACCTACCCCTGACCCCGCCCCTAAAACCTACCCATGCGGTATAGAGACAGATTGACACGCGTCATAATCTGAAGACCACGCCCACCGAGGGGAAAACAATCCAACGCTCTCCATTGACTTTGTATTGCGTGAAGAGCCTCCTTGTCATTTTTGACTTGTAACAAAAAACTGAACAATGTTTAAAAGCTGACATGTGACAGGGTGTTGAGCAAACAAGCTAAAAAACACAGAACCAAAAACCCAGAAGTTTTTATAAGCTGTTAACCCAAAAAACGAGTGTTTAAGGACACAAAAGTGGAAACAGGCCATTGAGACAGAGCGTGACAGGTTATATTACACTGAGAACTACACCCACTGGAGGGGAACGCGATCAGCGACAGGAAATATCATATATAAAACTGACATTTGGATATTTGACTTAAAGGAACACTCCACCGTTTTTAGAAATAGAGCTTATTCAACTTCTTTCCTACATTTAGATATGTGTGCAAATGCATTTTTGTCTCAGTGCATGCATGGTTTTAGTTTGGCAGGGTCGCCGCTAGCTTAGCTTAGCATAATCAATGGAATCCTATGTTGCCAGCTAGCATGTCCCGAGTAAAAGTGATCCAAAAAAAAACTAATTACTTTTTGTGGCCTGCGTATTCAAAACTAATACAAATAGCGATGCAGATTAAGACTAGGCGATTTCCTAGGCAGATACTGACTATATTATGGCACTGCTACTTGGGTGCAGAGATATCACGCAACACATGAAATCCCACAACTTCCATCAACATATAGTTTTTTCCCGTTTTTTGTCGCGTTGCACACCGGTGTGTTGACGGAAGTTGCGGGATTTCATGTGTTGCGTGATATCTCTGCGCCCAAGTAGCAGTGCTTCGCCTGTGCTTCACCCCAATATAGTCCCAAGTCAATATCTGCTTAGGAAATCGCCTAGTCTTAATCTGCATCGCTATTTGTATTCGTTGTGAATACGCAGGCCACAAGAAGTAATTAGGTGGGTTTTTTTTATTTTTATCCCTTTTACTCGGGACATGCTAGCTGGCAACATAGGATTCCATTCATTATGCTAAGCTAAGCTAGCGGCGACCCTGCCAAACTAAAACAATGCATGCACTGAGACAAAAATGCATTTGCACACATATCTAAATGTAGGAAAGATGTTGAATAAGCTCTATTTCTAACAGTGACTAAATGTTTACTGCACACATAGGCATACTGAGTGTCAGGATCTCAAAATGAACCCATTCTTCCTGCTGATGCTTCACATCTTATTGCCTGTATCCACTTTTGTCTCCTTAAACGCTCGTTTTTTTGGGTCGACAGCTTATAAAAACGTTTTTCTGGGTTGTTTAGCTTGTTTGCTCAACACCCTGTCACATGTCAGCTTTTAAACATTGTTCTGTTTTTTGTTATAAGTCAGAAATGACAAGGAGGCGCTTCACGCAATACAAAGTCACTGGAGAGCGTTGGATTGTTTCCCCCTGGTGTGGGCGTGGCCTAAATACGCTGTGTCTCTATAGACAAACCGTACAAGTGAGGTTGTGTGAATTAGCCACCTTGTACAAATATGTACAAATTGGTTGTGAGATAGCGTTGAACTATCCCATAATTTACTCACCTTAAAGTCATCCTAGGTGTATATGACATTCTTCTTTCAGACGAACACAATCGGAGTTATATTAAAACATATACTGGCTAATCCAAGCTTTATAATGGCAGTCCAAAATTTGAAGCCCAAAAAAACTGCATTCATCCATCCCATCATATAACTGCTCCACACGGCTCCGGGGGTTAATAAAGGCCTTCTGAAGTGAATCGATGGGTTTGTGTTAGAAAAATATCCATATTTAACACGTTATAAAGTAAAATATCTAGCGTCCGTCAGACCGCCTTCCATATTTAACTTATGAAGAAAGTGTAACGCCTCTACGAAACACGTCGCGCTAGTTACGTTGAATACAGAAGGCGGTTCGCCGGAAGCTAGATATTTTACACTATAACGTGTTAAATATGGATATATAATATATTGTCAAATTTTGGACTGCCATTATAAAGCTTGGAAGAGCCAGGACATTTATTAATATTACTCCGATTATATTCGTCTGTAAAAAGAAAGTCATAAACACCTCGGATGACTTGAGGGAGAGTAAATCATGGGCTAATTTTCATTTTTGGGTGAACTATCCCTTTAAATGCGCATTGGCTAAAATGATGCTCGAACCATCGTCCATCCACCAGCCTTCGAAGCGATCCGGCTCTTCTATGTGAAGCGGTAGTGTAAAGCTTCATCCTGGAAGCCTTGCTCCAGGCCGATGATGTGCTGGATGACTCCGCCCTCGAGCAGGCGCGAGCCGTACGCTAGAGCCTCGCCCTGGTCAGCAGCCAATCCCACGCTCTGCAGCCAGCGAACCATGTCACTGCCCAGAAACGTGTCTGTGGTGCTCCTCCGTCCACACCTGCACAGCAGAGCACGCGTCACCCACTGCACCCAACCCACAAACACCAGCACAGAGAAGCAAGAGCGGCGGAGGACGCAAGCGGGACACGGACAGGAAAAACAGATGATTAGAAAGCAAGGGAAGAGCTTTGAACCACAAACAAATGGGGGGGGGGAAATCTGTGAGATTCATGCAAAATGTGCAAACATGTTTTAATGAACAAACATGCTGTAAAGAGAAAATCGTGATCAGATCTAGACTAAATGATACTTTACTATGCATGCAACAAAAACAAACCAAACATGCGAATGAATGCAAAAAACTAAAGAGCGAAATAGTATGGCAAGCCAGGATATGAATTCTTTAGTGGATTTCTACAAGTAACAATGGCAGTTCTTGATATCAGGAATTACATTTCCACTAGTAAAAATTATTGGTATGAACAATGATGTCACCACTCTCAGAAATATGAATTATTAATATGTGTAATTGTATTCTCACTAGTGAAACATCACCATAGGCTGCTATTCAAGTTCAGTTGTTGATACAAGATTTGCTTTCTTACTAGTTGAAATTCCAATTTCACATCAGAAATACAATTCTCACTAGCGGTGGGCGATATAGCCTCAAAATTATATCACGATATTTCAAGAATATTTGCGATAACAATATTTATGACGATATAGAAAAAAATATATGAAACAAAGTTTTATTGGTTATTGCAGCTGGTAGGCAGCAGCATGTATTAGTGCAAACAAAACTATAACATAACATTTTAGTTTAACAATAACTAAAGTCATTTATGCCAGGGTCTGTCTGAATATTTGATTCTGATTGGCCGGAAGGTTTGCAATAAAATCGTTTAATGCACAGGTAGTTCCAAGTCAGATGAATCCTCGCTCTATATTAACGCGCTGTTTTCATTTCAGGTGCGTTTACATGGAGCACTAAGTCCAAACCGAATGAAAATGCTCCATATAAACACCTAAATCCGAATAAAAATATGTTGTACTTTCCTCTCATCGACATTATATTTTTCTGAAGTGTTAAACTTTATTTCGTAACAAGTTATGAAGATAATGTTGGAATAATGACAGACAAAGCCTAGTTACACCATCTCACCTGACAGTGTTTGTCCCAGGCACTTTCTACTTCAACTGCGCCTGACAGAAGAATTGATTTTGCTGAGGTGTTTCTTACAGCAACACCAGAACGGTTTACATAACGTCTCATGTAAACGGTCCACAGATTTTAATCGGAATGATTTTAATCGGAATTACATAAAAGTGTGCATGTAAACGGGGCTATTGAAGAGCACACGCACACACACATGCGTCACTCGCATACAGACAGCAGAGATCGCGCTGCACATTCATGAGCACAGAAACTTGTTATTAACGCCGCCCTGCGACTTTAAGCTACTGGATCACTACATTATATTTCTCAGCAACAATGAGGTTACATCGCTATTTTTAAGTAATAAACGCACATCTTCGTTGTTAAGAGAGACGCTGAACAGACGCAGGTACGAATTTCTCAATAATTAGTCCAAATAAATTATATAATCAATTCATTCAAATAAATGTAATCTTACGCACTACTTTATCTCTGTGTCTGATTCAAAGAAGGCAGATGCTAGATCTCACGAGCCGTAACAGACGAAAATAACTGTCAATGTTATTAATATTTGTAAATAATACAAATTATTTGACCCTTCCGGTCAAATATTGCGCTGCCAACATCAATAAACAGCTTTAAGTTGTCAATGTTTTGTCAGTTGTCAAGAGTGCAGACCTCTTGTAACCAAGTAGCTCCCTTTTAGGTACTAAGTTGTTATTGGAGGCTGACATGCTGCTCTCCGTGTACACTCTCAGACATGTGTTGTTGTTGTGCGCGCTAGGGAATGTAAATGCGCCATACGTCATTGCGTCGTTATATCATTGATATCGCGATATGACACTTTTTTATCATGTAAAAATGTATACCGGCATTATCGTGGACGGTATGATATGGCACACCCCTAATTCTCACTAATAAAAATCATCATTGGAGATCAATAATTGCATGATTACTAGTGCAAATGTCTGTTCTTCATATCAACAATTGACTTGCTACTGTAAAAATGTTCATTTTTGTTATCAATAATTCGATTGTCACTGGTGACGATGTTCATTTCTGATATCATGAATGTGATTGTTACTAGAAGGAAACCATTTTAGATGTCTTACTCTCCTAATTACTGATATCAGAAATAATAAATGTAACATGTTGAAAGATATTTACATCAAGAATTAACCCACTTTATATTCGGTGGCCTTGACTACAATGTACTAACATTTAAATTAATCATTTGGTACAATGCACTTATTGTGTACATACATGTTTTTACATTGTACTTACATTTTAAAAATGACCTGCATGTAATTACATCTGTAATTCATTTATGTAGTTACATTTATAATTACACCGTTGACACTTCCCTTACACCTAACCCTACCCTTAAAGGATTAGTTCACCCAAAAATGAAAATTAGCCCATGATTTACTCACCCTCAAGCTATCCTAGGTGCATATGACATTCTTCTTTCAGACAAACACATTGAGTTATATTAAAAATGTCCTGCTCTTCCAAGCTTTATAATGGCAGTGAATTGATGGGTCGTTTTTGAAGTCCATAAAAGTGCATCTATCCATCATATAACTGCTCCACACGGCTCCAGGGGTTAATAAAGGCCTTCTGAAGTGAAGTGATGTGTTTGTGTAAGAAAAATATCCATATTTAAAAACTTTGTAAAGTAAAATAACTAGCTTCCGGCGGTCAGTGGTACACAAGTCGACTTGCACTAAAAGAGTAACGCCTGAGGTGATGTACAGGAGCATCACAAGCTTTGACGCCTCTCGCGGATAGAGCTGGACATCAAACTCTTCTCTTATATCGAAATCCTCCGCATTTCTCTTTAAAAATTCTCATTTTAGACTTCTAATTCATGACCGGTTTTGTTTTGCTCTGTGCTTCTGCGTTTGTCAATACGCATGCGTCTAGGGTCAAGGGTTAAATATGGATATTTTTCTTACACAAATGCACCTCTTCGCTTCAGAAGGCCTTTATTAACCCCTGGAGCCGTGTGGAGCAGTTATATGATGGATAGATGCACTTTTATGGACTTCAAAAACGACCCATCAAGTCAATAAAGCTTTGAAGAGCAGGACATTTTTAATATAACTCTGATTGTGTTCGTCTGAAAGAAGAATGTCATATACACCTAGGATGACTTCAGGGTGAGTAAATCATGGGCTAGTTTTCATTTTTGGGTGAACTATCCCTTTAAACCTACACATACCACCACACCTGCCCCTAACTTTACCCGTATCCCACCTCAATATGAGCAAAAGTGTTTTGCAATACAATATGAACACAATAAGTACATTGAACATATTTCTTAAGGCCACCTAATATAAAGTGGGACCGTGAAAATTATATCAGTTCTTGATATGGGGAATTTATATTTTTACTGATATTACTGATATCAAAACGATTGCTAACCATGGGGCTATTGGTGCTGACAGGAATTCAACATCAGAAAATAATTCCTGATATCAAAAATGGCCATTGTTACTAGTATAAATCGAATTCCTGATATTAAGATTTCGTAATGAATAAATGGCTTGCCATAGAGATAGGTATCAGTGAAGAGTCTCTCACCTTTTCTTGTGAACGATGTCTTTGACGCACTGCTGCTTATGATATGTGAGGAACTGACGGCAGGTCAGTCTGATCTCCTCAGACGCCGCAGAGCCCGCGACCTCCTGACCCCAACCCCGCCACAGCCTCGCTAACCTTTACCAACACACACACAACATCTAATCCTTGCCTCATTGTGTATACTGCAGTTATATTACATCTAATATTCACATTAAACTGGGTTTTTTTTCTTAAGCTCTTTCTCCCATCCAGACCATTTATTGAAGAAAAGACACAAAAATGGTTTTAAAAAAAAGTTGTGGAAATATATAATTGATAAATCAATAAATGCTCCTTTTGGAATGGGGATTCCAGAAAATAACAGCATGCTTTCATAGTGTCAAAAGAGCAAGTAAAATCTGATTCATCATCATTTGAGCCCTTTATAGCTTTGCAAGTCGAGTTACCTTTTTTTGAACGGAGAGATAATCAAATGCTTGTCAAGGCCAAAAAATGCGAATGAAATGAGACCCTACAGTGGGAAGACAGAAAGAGACGCATGCTTCAGGAAAAGTGTAAGACTTCAGCACAACACATGTGACAGGCTCACACACACTCACCTGCCCATAGTTGGCCACAACACTGAAGAACTGCAGCTCCAGATACAGCCGTCCTGGATCTTTATTAAAGAGCCACCACAGACAGCTGGAGAGATTCTACCACACACACACACACACACACACACACACACACACACACACACACACACACACACACACACACACACACACACACACACACACACACACACACACACACAGAGAGAATGAAGAGTGACTAGACTACAACTGTACTGTAAATAACAGTCAAATAGGGCTGGGCGATAAAACGATATGCATCACGATAGACACGTAATCGATATCAGTAAAAAATGCGTTCGATAAAACGTTCAATTTTTTTTTTCTTCGTCGGAAGAAACCAGAGGTTGCGAAGCAAGTTTGGTTGCATGAACAAAGGCACTCACTCTCTGGTAACCTAGCAACGTAGGGAGTGACACGCTAACAGCCAATCATGTAACAGTATCAAGTTTAGTTGCGCCATATCGATGTCTCATGTTGGATTCTTCAGTAACAGAACCGGCATGGAGTGATAAATGAGTGCCGCAGTGAGCGAGGAAATTGTTGATAAAACAGGAAAACAAGTCAGCTCGCCAGTATGGCAGTATGGATTTTATAAGTGTAACCGTAGTCAGACCAATGTCGTCTACAAATTATGCAAGACCGTCGTCCCCACCAAGCCTGGTAATACCACAAACTTGTTTTACCACCTTAAGCCATGTTTATACTTTCGTCTGGCTCCGCAGCGCGAGCCTCCGCTGACAGCGCGCGCGCCTCGTCCGTTTGTGGAGGTGTTTATACTCGACACGCTCGCCGTTGTAATATTCTTTGAAACGACAGAGGGCGACGGAGTAATTTTTCTATAAACCACCAGGAAACAGCGGCGAGACACACGTGACACTGTTTACTTTAGTAAACTTGACCAAAACCACACTACGAAAGAATCGTGTAAACCCAATATTACTTGTGACACAGAATAGAGAATGGGAGAACATGTATACAACTAAATAAACGATCTCTTAAACATTTTCTAATTTCTCTAAACATTTTCAATTCGTTTCGTGAAATTTTTTATTAAACATGGATCTTTATTTTTCATTAACCCTCTGGGGCTCTTCGGTCATTTCTGACCCGAATCTTTTAAAATAAAAAATGTTAAAAATCGTAGCTTCATCGGAATGATCCGGAACTTGGTGACTTTATTGGTATTTGGTATATGAACACCCCAACAAATTGGGGACAGGATTTGAAAAGTCTAAGTGGTCATAAAAAAAATGGTCACACTCAGGACATTCGGGTCAAAAATGACCCCCATTGGAAATGAATGGGAAATTGGCCGGCAAAACAGACAAAACAACTCACACACAAAAACACAATTAGCTTTTGGAATGGCACGCGTGTGTGCGTGTGTTTTTGTGTGTATAAGTGTGTGTGTGTGTGAGTTTTTTTGTCTGTTTTGCACTCCTTCACTGTTGAGTCCTTTTTTTCTGCATCCTGGCTGATTTGTAGATTGTATGCACAAAAAAACTAATTTCCCATTAATTTCCTATGGGGGTCATTTTTGACCCGAAGGTTCTGAGTGTGACAATTTTTTTTTTGGGTGTTCATATACCAAGTACCAATAAAGTCACCAAGTTTCGGACCATTCCGATGAAGCTACGATTTTTCAAATGTTTTTATAAAACGCAAGATCCACTATAGTGGTAAAAATGTGCTATTGCGTGATAAAAATGCTCAATGTGTCCACCGGATGGCACAGATCACATTTAAAAAATTGCTTTCATGAGGCCTAGGCTTGACTCTAAAATTAAATGCAGCTTTAATAAAAAATACAATTATATATATATACATTTTTTATTATATTCAGTGGGAAAAAATGGGTCATAATTATTGCATAAATATTAATTATTAATCATAAAATGATCTCAAAACACCAAAAAAGAAAAGAAAAAATATTATTGAACAATTCTTGATGTAAATATCTTTCTGTGTACTAATATTTTCATGAACAAATCATGATTCATCAAAAACTTTCGATCAAAATGTTATTCTAAAATCACAATGCATTAAGAGCATCAAGGTAAATTGTACTTGTAAATTTATCTTCCGAGAAACATGCAAGTATCTTCAGCAGAATAAAAAAAATTTGATATTTAAACAAAATAAGGGGAAATATCCTCATCTTGTTTGAAAGTTTTCACCCACACCTGTGTGGTGGATGGATTATCTCGGCAAAGGAGAAGTGCTCACTAACACAGATTTAGACACATTTGTGAATAATATTTGAGAGAAATAGGCCTTTTGTGTACATAGAAAAAGTTCAGCTCATGAAAAATGGGGGCACGTTTATAATTTTGTTCAGTGTATATTAATATATATTCATATTTAATATTTGTTTATATTACATTTTTTAACAGTCCAATCATACATACAGGGCTATAGAATGGTGCATAAAACAAATTCATAAGGGAAAAAAACAGTAAATAATAAATCAGCTCAACTGCGGGCTCCAAGTGATCAAGGGCGTTCCATTTAAACACATTGCAATGGCTCTGCCAGAAGTGGGCACTCGTGCAACGCAAGCAATGACGTTCATCCGAGTGAACGAGATGGAGGGAAGTTAGCAAAGGAAGGGCGTGAAAAATGAGAAGTCAAGTGTGAATAATCCACGCAATTATTAGTGAATGAGACCCAATGTCTCTATGACAAAAACAAAGAGCATATTATTATTAGCCTGGTACATTTTATGGTACCATTAGACATTAACACCATTGGACTTTTTTTTGTAAGAGGTGTTGTTTCAAAGTATAGATTACATTTGTATTGGTGTGGTGTGTGAAAAAGAGAGGATAATGCATCACTATAGCCAGCTGTTTTATCAGGGGTGTGTAGATGTTTTATACCCAGTGAATGAATGAGAGTGAATGAGTGATGCTGTACTCACAGCGAGGAGACTGACGGTCAGTAACAGACACACCAGCACGTGTCTAGTCGACTGTATATCGGTGTTCTGTCTTTCCACCTGTTTCTGTTCCTCTTCAGCCAGCAAACAGCTTGTGGATGTGCATTCCTGGCTACATTGACCTGAAGACAGCATTTAATACTATGCATATTTCACATTTCTTCCCCTTTTAAAAATGCATTCCATTCAATAAAAGGGTTTTATTGTTGCAGAAGTCATTAACAGTTCATGCAATAATGAAAATTCTGTCACTCTGAATGTGTTTTATTAAAAGTGTGGTATCATTGGTTTGAGATATTTCAACAGGTATTCAGAAGGAAACACTTCCTTATCTGTACATCTGCAGTACGTCTTATTGAGCTCTAGCTATAGCACTTCCTCAAAACTCCCTCTGAACAATAAAGCCATTTCTTATGCATCTAGAGACAGTTTGAGTGAACAGGAACTGAAAGAAAGAGCGAACCTGTTTGCATGGATCCTTCCTCTTTGGTGCTTGTTATGTCAGGAATGGTCTGCACAGGGTCACACGCACACTCGCACAGCTGACACTCTGACAAACACAAAGATTGGTCAACAGCCTTCATCTTTCATAGAGCCATAGAGGTTTCACATTCACTGCTTTTGTAAGCTCAAAGTGGCATAGCCTACTACCTACTACTTACCTTTTTCATCCTCAGTAGTATGTATTATGTACTCACTATAACACCTTCTATGTTTATGGAATAACCAGATGGCCCATTCCATTTCTAAAGTGTGCAACCAGAGCATTGTGTGAAATACTGAATTCCACAATTCAATTTTCTTGACTTCCATTTCCAGTGTGACAAATGCATTGGATACCAATTTTTTTTTTTTTTATCTCATTCTTAACTTAGTTCACACAAAATTGGATTAAAAAAGCAGAATAAAGCTATTTATTATACCCAGACATCGATTGCTGAACTGAATGTGACGAGATCATCTCTGAAAACATACTACTGTTTAAAACATGTTTTGCTGCATAGTGCATATGGCATACTATTTCATGATCAAATACAGTACACCGATCAGGCATAACATGACCGTTATGACAGGGGAGTGAGTAAAAGTGAATAACACTGATTATCTCTTCATCACGGCTCCTGTTAGTGGGTGAGATATATTAGGCAGCAAGTGAACTTTTTGTCCTCTGAGTTGATGTGTTAGAAGCAGGAAAAATGTGCAAGCGTAAGGATTTGAGCGAGTTTGACAAGGGCCAGATTGTGATGGCTAGACGACTGGGTCAGAGCATCTCCAAAACTGCAGCTCTTGTGGGCTGTTCCCGGTCTGCAGTGGTCAGTCTCTATCAAAAGTGCTCCAGTGAAGGACCAGTGGAGAACCGGCCACAGGGTCATGGAGGACCAGTGGAGAACCGGCCACAGGGTCATGGAGGACCAGTGGAGAACCGGCCACAGGGTCATGAAGGACCAGTGGAGAACCGGCCACAGGGTCATGGAGGACCAGTGGAGAACCGGCCACAGGGTCATGGAGGACCAGTGGAGAACCGGCCACAGGCTCATGGAGGACCAGTGGAGAACCGGCCACAGGCTCATGGAGGACCAGTGGAGAACCGGCCACAGGGTCATGGAGGACCAGTGGAGAACCGGCCACAGGCTCATGGAGGACCAGTGGAGAACCGGCCACAGGGTCATGGAGGACCAGTGGAGAACCGGCCACAGGCTTATGGAGGACCAGTGGAGAACCGGCCACAGGCTCATGAAGGACCAGTGGAGAACCGGCCACAGGCTCATGGAGGACCAGTGGAGAACCGGCCACAGGCTCATGAAGGACCAGTGGAGAACCGGCCACAGGGTCATGAAGGACCAGTGGAGAACCGGCCACAGGGTCATGGAGGACCAGTGGAGAACCGGCCACAGGGTCATGGAGGACCAGTGGAGAACCGGCCACAGGGTCATGAAGGACCAGTGGAGAACCGGCCACAGGGTCATGGAGGACCAGTGGAGAACCGGCCACAGGGTCATGGAGGACCAGTGGAGAACCGGCCACAGGGTCATGAAGGACCAGTGGAGAACCGGCCACAGGGTCATGGAGGACCAGTGGAGAACCGGCCACAGGGTCATGGGCGGCCGAGGCTCATTGATGCCCGTGTGGTCCGATCAAACAGACGAGCTACTGCAGCTCAAACTGCTCAAGAAGTTAATGCTGGTTCTGATAGAAAGGTGTCAGAATACACAGAGCATCTCAGTTTGTTGTGTATGGGGCGGCACAGCCGCTGACCAGTGCCCATGCTGACCCCTGACCCCGCCCAAAGCACCAACAGTGGCACGAGAGCATCAGAACTGGACCACGGAGCAATGGAAGAAGGGCCTGGTCTGATAAATCACGTGTTCTTCTACATCACGTGGATGGCCGGGTGTGTGTGTGTGGCTTACCTGGGGGAACACATGGCACCAGGTGCATTATGGGAAGATGGCGTGGCGGCGGAGGCAGTGATGCTTTGGGCAATGTTCTGCTGGGAAACCTTGGGTCCTCCATTCATGTGGATGTTACTTTGACACGCACCACCTACCTAAGCATTGCTGAGATCATGTACACACTTTCATGGAAACGGTATTCCCTGGTGTCTGTGGCTCTTTCAGCAGATAATGCGCCGCCACAAAGCAAAAATGGTTCAGGAATGGTTTGAGGAGCACAACAGCGAGTTTGAGGTGTTGACTTGGCCTCCAAATTCCCCAGATCTCAATCCAATCGAGCATCTGTGGGATGTGCTGAACAAACAAGTCCGATCCATGGAGGCCCCACCTCGCAACTTCCAGGACTTAATGGATCTGCTGCTAACATTTTGGTACCAGATACCACAGCACACCTTCAGGGGTCTAGAGGAGTCCATGCATCGATGGGTCAGGGCTGTTTTGGGGGACCAACACAATATTAGGAAGGTGGTCATAATCTTATGCCTGACCAGTGTATAGTGACTATAGTGGTGTAATAAAAAAATCCTGCAGAGTTTTGCTTCAACCCTAATCAAACACACCTGAACAAGTTAATCAAGGGTTACTAGGAAGCTACAGGCAGGTGAGTTCGATCAGGGTTGGAGCTGAACTACCGGAGTTCGCCACCCCTGGTCTCCACAGCATTTAAAGGTCCCATGGCGTGGATTTTTTTTATTATTTTATGTTTCCTGAGGTGTACTTATATTGTTAGTATGAGTTTTACATCATAAAATGTCATAATTTAGAAATGAAAAGCATTTTTTCCTATCCTGATATTAGCTCTCTGGCTTGAATGCTCTGTTTCACGTAGGGATGCACCGAATCCAGATTTTTGGGCTTCGGACGAATACCGAATCCACTGGTTAAGATTCGGCCGAATCCGAAACCGAATACAGAATCCTTCTCCCATCCTCAGTCCATTATCACAGTAAACACATTAATGAAGTAAACAACGTCCTCCAGCAGTGTAGGGATGCTATTGACCATTAAACTGTTAACCGAAAGTAAGAACTTTGACCAATTAATACTACCAGTTAAACAGTTTAAATCTTTTTAACGCTTTTTTGTTTGTTTGTTTTTTGATGCATGGTTAAGAAAAATATGCTGTATAGCGTTATTTGTTCACTCACGGAGTGCGTCGACGTGCAACCACAAACAAGATATAGCCTCGCTAAATAAAGCAATGGAAAAGCTTACTGTGTGGGACCATTTCAACAGAAAAATACAGCAGTAGTATAAGCTCTGACTGGTGGAAAGCAAATGAACGGCGCTTCCCGAGGCTGGCCACTCTAGCGAGGCGTTATCTCTTCCCGGGACATCAGTGCCATCTGAAGACTTGTTTAAGGCTTTTAATAGTGTGGTTTTGGTCAAGTTTACTAAAGTAAACATTGTCGCGCATGTTCTTCTCCCCGCTGTTTCCTGATGGTTTATAGAAAAATTACCCCGAGTCGTCCTCTGTCGTTTCAAAGAACAGCACAACGGAGAGCGCAGGAGGCGCGCGCGTGCGGAGACAGAAGGATTGAGGGTGTTTTCTGCCGCAGGTTTAACTGTCAACAGGCTGTGCTCCAGACTAACCCACATCACTTAGACATGTTACTTAACAAACAAACAAACAAACAAACAAAAAACATACAAGGTGTGGATTGAGGTAGCCTCTCTAGGCCTTTTATTTTTATTTAGAGAAGAAGAAAAAAACGATTCTGGTTCTTCAAAGCTTACGGATTCAGTGTATTTTCGTTTTGTCATCTTAATTTGGTAATTATTTAAGTGAAAAATATTTAGTGTAGGCCTATGTATTTTATTCTTTTTATTTATATTTTATCTGTTCTATATGCGGCTGTTTGCACGGTAAAATAAAATACATTTTGGCTGCTGTCTGTAGATTCCTTAATGCACAACTCGTATTCTCTCGGATGTGTCATACGCAAATGTTTTTACAGCAGCTGTTGTTTAGGGTCCATCACGAGACAAACCGGCATTGCAAATTGAACATGAAGCTCGACTTGAATTACCTTCTTTTGACTTAAAGTAGCTACTGCCACGTTTTCTGTTCATGAATTTCATTTTCACTTTCAACTGCGGCATCATTATGTTCGACCAGCGGAGCGCGCATAGTGCAAGCCTAGGGTTCGGGTTCGGTGGAAAAAAATTCTGAGGTTCGGCAGAAACCGAACCCCGTCAAAAAGCCCAATATTCGGCCGAATCCGAACCCGAATCCTGGATTCGGTGCATCCCTAGTTTCAAGGGGCGTGTCTGATGTGAGACTTCAGTGAAAACGCCCACTGTTGTGATTGGCTGACATCTTTGCATTTGAAATGAGTATCAGATTATGTGGCGGAGGGGGCGTGGTTTAGTGAGATCTGCAAACACTGCCAGAGAGAGAGACTGACTGCATGTGGACCCGAGAGACCTTAGAGCTGGAGAAAGATCGCTGAGAAAGTTTTATTGTACTGAGTTGTAAACGCGAGTTTATTTTGTTTGTATCTGAGAGTTCTGAATAAACTCGAGTCCCAGTCACGCCGACCCGGTCTTCTTCCTCCTTATTCTACCAACTTTGTAACATGTGGAACCCCTCTCGAATACTTTTACTACATTTTTTTTCACCATTACAGCTGTCGAGATGAACAAATCGTCAAAGTGTTGATTATAGCATTATTTTTAGACCTTTTCCTATCACATCAAAGGCTGCAGTGATGAGCATTGAGTAAACAGGCAGTCTGTTGATCGCGTGAATGCAGTGATCTCGTCATTGCAACGCTATTTCTCTCACAAAATGCTTTCACCACAACTAACAGCAAACACGACGTCGACATGAATACAGTAAGAGCTTTGTGCAGCATAACAGCGTCATTCATTATAACGGCAGTTTGGGCAAGTGTGCAGATACACTCGCGACGTGACAGATCCAAACATTATAAAGAGTGTTCTTTGATCGCTTTCTGTAGTTATACACACTTTAAATAACAGATTTGTTTCATGCTACTAACAGAAACGATGCGAAGTTGATCGTTTAGTCACTGGCTTGATTCACTGATGCATGAACAGTAAGTCTGTGTGAACTTGAATGATTAGCTACACATCAGAAATCACTGATCACAGATCAGGCATTAATGAACACTGTTACTCACTGTTTGTGGCGGTGCTGTCGAATCCATATGGTAAAAGTCTGTTTGTAAAGCCTGTGCTGACATTGCGACTGATAAACTAAATCCATTTTCTCCAAATTCTCTGGGCGGGCAAAGCAGAGGAAGGGGAGGTAACCGTTCCCCGTATGACGGCATACAGGGAAGATTCCAGATCGGCTCGTCTGAACTTTCATTTTCTCAAAGGCAGAGCAGGACACCCATAACTCGGTTTACACCTATCAAAATTTCTAGCCACTTGGGGACCATATACAGGCTAGGGGAACCCATATTAATGTTAAAAAACCTCATAAAATGATATTTTCATGCCATGGGACCTTTAATGCAATTACATCAGAAGTAACTGTAACTAAATTACAGATTATCCCTTACTTTTCAAGAGAAATGTAATTAAATGACAGTCATTAGATTACTTAGTAATTAATTACACTCAACACTGATAGCATGTTTTATAACGACATTTAGTGGAAAAGAAAGTCTTTGCGTGTGTAAACCCTGCCCCCTTTCAGAGGCACCGCCCACTTTCACACCCCGTTTTGGAGTTCTCCCATCTGCAGCTATATCTACTTGACCCCATAGTCAGTGTCATACCTGTGTTGATGCTGCCTATAGCACTGGGCTGCTCAACAGCGCTCTGTGTGTTTGAGTCGTAGGGAAGGCTCACGTCCTCCTCACTGTCAGAGACTGATCCATGCTCAAGGGTGTGATAGTCTTGAGTTCGTCTGCTGAGGAGTGCGAGAGAGATTCCACACAGCGTGATGCTCACGGATAACACCACTGATGTGCATATCACCTACAACAACACAAACAATCGCAAAAGCATTTCAGCTACATTTCAGGACCTGTAGTGAAAATGTAGTCATTATATAATTACTTGCACAGTTTGGTTTATCCATTTAATATGAGTAGGGCCCATTTTCCCAGAATTGTGTCAGCTTTTAGGAGAAGACTAGATAACATCATAACCAGTGTTGGGGGTATCGCATTACAAGTAACTTGTTACGTAATCGGATTACTTTTTCCAAGTAACTAGTAAAGTAACGCATTACTTTTACATTTACAACAAAACATCAGAGTTACTTTTACAAATAAGTAACACACGTTACTTTGTTTTTTCATGTATTGACTGAAATATATTATGTAAATGACACAAATATACTTTATGTATTTAATTTCACTTTATTAACCAATGTCTTTGCTGCTGACCTTCGAAGATCCACTTCAGCCATGCATATAAGCAAAAATGACTATTGCTGAAGCATGTTGAACTTTCTTCTCCTGGTTTTTTTTTACTGCGCCGTCTAATGTGCAGGCGTGAATTTGCATTTCTTTCAGCCTGAGGCTTATTCATTTCACGTTTGGTGTGAAAGGGCCTTTACATTTGCCAAAAATAGAAATTGTTATCAAAAAACAAACACGCAAGCCCAGAAAAAGTAACACAAAGTAATTACGGTAAAAACGGATGCTGTCTTAGTCTGGTATTTGCCATCTAGTTGTCGCCAAAATACAGTTTGAAATATCCCGTGCATAGCACTTCATCTTTAACATCAAGAGATTTTGGCCAAATTTATTCAACAACAAGAAACACTGAGCACCACAATAAACTTTATGTGGCGAGGTGGACGAGCGGGAGACATGGGAGGAGCGAGCGAGATCGGTGTGCGTGATTGAGAATGAGCGTCACCTGCGAGGCACACCGGTCTCGAGTCCTCTCATGAGGGAGCCCGGAGGCATATAAGATGAGCGACACGAGTGAAGGACAGGAGAGGACCAGGCCTGGATTTTAAGTTGTGTTTTGTTTACGTTTTGTTATGTGTGTGCGCGGCAGTCGCCAGTGAGGGGCTGCTGCTTTTACTTTCATTTTGTGTTCATTTATTTTATTAAAGTTGTTGAATGTTCGCCGGTTCCCGCCTCCTTCTTCCCACACGAACAAACTACGTTACACTTTATAACCAGTAAGTTGATGAAAACGTAATGAGATGCATTTACTGCCTCAGATGCGGCCGTTCTAATGACGGACAAAGCACATATTTTAGTCAATCAAATTGATCTTGATTTTCATAAAATGTTAATTTATAATGACATGTAAGTGTCTGACGATAATACCACAATACCGACTATGACAACACAGTGTTTAATTGAAAAATTTCCGCCAGACAGTTGTAATATGTAAATTTGTTGTTTTATCATCGCCAACAACATCATATTACTACTTATATGACCTTACGGTGTTCCTACCTGATGAATTGAGAAATCAACTTTCCCTTGAGCCTTTGATATATAAACGTTCACCGTGATATAAGAATGTCCTGTAAGTTTCAGAGCTGAAAATGTCCTTGTTAGTCAAAGAAAAGCTTTTATAAACACCAGACCCAGCAAACGAGAGATCTCCGAATATGTCGACCACTGACGTAATTGGATGCAGAAGCACCGCCTCAAGCCCCGCCCACCGACTCGTGGAGCTAAACGGGTCGCACTACAGAGCAATGAACATGCCGGATCCAGCTCATGTGTGTAAAACATTGTGCATTTGTTCGCTTCACCGCGGAATCGATTGTAAACAAGATACAGGTCGAGACTGGATTTGCAGACATATTGAGATTAAAACACAATGCTGTGCTTCTATATTGGATTGACAGGAACGGTGCAACACACTTATGTGAGTAAAACATGTTTTTATATGTGTTAGTATTGCATTGTTACAGATGGTTTGATATCTATTGATTACATACCTTAGCACGCTGTCACAGGCTGGAGAAGCTGTTATTGGTTCATTCGTGATCAGACTCAGACTTTTAACACCAGTGCTCGCAAAGCCCAACGTTCCGGGGCTATGTGTTTTTCAGATGGGCTATCACCAGCTTGCCGGACGCGCGCGCACGTGTGTGTGTGTGTGTGTGTGTACGGTTCGTGGTTATATTCACTGATGATCGGGCAAAATTATACAGAAATAACATTACAATCAATCGCGGGTGGATGAGATCATTGTGTTTGTTTGATAAAGATATTTTGCGAGCCCTGGCTGTGGGCTGGGCGATTCATTCCGGTTGCCGTTTTCCACACGCTGTCACTGACAGAGGAGCAGAAGCTCATTAAATATGCAAATATTATCCAATCCTAGCCGTGGGCGTTTACTTCCAAGTCTTCAGTGCGGCACGCCCATCAAAACCGACCGTTTTTTAGAGAGACTCAAAACCAAGGCAGAAAGAAGCCTATTTCTTATTCATTATGATGTTTTTAAATGTAAAAACCACTTGAACGTCATAAGTTGACCTCAGACAACAGTATAAAAAATTTAAAAAGCCAGCACTTTAAGCTCAAGTTTCATGTTAAATGTAAGTACTACTTTTAATATAATATGCCATTTGAAGCAATGCATGTTTGTTAGATTTTAGCTCTTAGTGGTGTGCCGTGGGATTTTTTATCAAAACTGTGCCGTGGCAAGAAAAAGGTTGGGAAACACCACGTGCTGGTCTGAAAACCAGGTGCGTTCAGGCACATTGTTGGCGCGTTGCTATTTTGAGGCTAAAACCAAATGCCCCATTGACCAACTAAAACCTGCTCTAAAGTCAATAGTGCAGTATTTTGTGTGTTATTTAAAGTGCGTGTTAGTAATATGTGCCTATAGACAGGTGTACAATGTCCGTACACTCTGCTTATCACACACAAGGACGCGCAGCAGCACACAAACATTTTTAAATATAAAAAATAAAAGGATTCCTCTCTGGAGAAGCGTTCAGTCTTTCCACTCGCAAATTCCTCTATGTAAATAGTGAATCCGCCATGGTGCGAGCGCAACTGGCTTTTAAAGGGAATGGGAGATGAGACTCTGATTGGTTTATTGCACGCGATGTCCAAAAACACACCCATGACTCATTAAGAGACTAAGTACACTTTTGGACCATACGCCAGGCCGTTCCTTCCGTCGTTAAACTAGCAAAAGTGGATTCGGACACGTCCTAATGTGCTCAGATTGTTAAAATAGGGGCCTTTATATGGCCTCCTGAGGTGATGATGGACATGATCAGAGGCAAACATTCACGTTTTTATTCTGCTTTTCCATTCTGAACATTTGAACTTGAGAAGACAGTATCTCAATATCATGATTTGTACCTGCGTCTTTCCATAAAAGAATGCGGAGTCAATAGTGTCTGGCATTCTTTCCCCTGACAGGAGGAGGACACTCACAGCCAGAACAGGTAAACTGAGAGAGACAATGAGAGAGAACAGCAGACATCAGTGCCTTTAGATCAAAAAGAGACACAATTTGAGCTGATGAATCTTGACATTTTCATCCTGGAATATGGCCATGATGTGTCTTCCTACATGGTTGTTTAAGACATGAAAAGCTACACACTCCATCAATTAAGGTTAGAAGAACTGTTGCCAAACATATAACAAGGAGTTGCTAGAAACATCATAATCACTGCAATAATGATCTGCAATGCCTCATAGGAGCGTGAGGTCACTGCTGAGCTCTTAAGGCCTGTTCACACCGGAACGATTTTCAGGTGCGTTTAACGCCTCGTGACTAAACAAAGGGCGCCAATGTGAGTCTGCAGACCGACGCAAAAAAACATTTTTTTTTGTTTTGGCGCGGCGCGTTAAAAACTGGCTTTTGTTCACGTGCCTGGAGCTGCTGAAGTGACAGTAAAACACCACTTGGTGGCGCTCAAGCACAAAACGCTCTTGCTGAGCACACATTGATACGACTAAGAGGAAGTAAGTAGACAAAGAAAAAGATGAGCTGCTAATGCTGCTTGCCAGTTAGAAATAAGTGTGTGTGAATGGTTTTGGCAAGCGCGTAAATACTGTCTCTCTTCTTCTTCTGTGTGACGAGCGAGTGTCAGAAGCGTAAGTGCCGCAGCACCACCTTGTGTACCGGGAGCGAATCTACTGAATTTGCACGTTCACTCGGCGCATCGCCAGTGAAAATCGCTTGGGTGTGAACACAAAGATGTGCCGAAAAACGTCTTGAAAAACGCTGGCGATAAGCGCACGTGATATTCGTCCCGGTGTGTACAGGCCTTTATGCTGCTGTTCTCCTTTCCTTTTATCAAGGATACACTCTTAATAATAAAGTTTCCAAAGGGAACTCAAACGTTCATTGAAAGGTTACCCAAAACTCATTTTAAAAAAGTTTTTAAAAATTGAGTGAGCATCGGAGTGGTCCATCTAAAACCTTAGGACATTTGTCGTACCTGAACCACGAATACACACAAAATATTGACTAGATTTCGAGGAGTTTTGTGGTTGAAATTTTAAAAAAAGTAACAAATCCTTCCCTTACGGGACAATTTGACCCCCATAGGAATGAATGCAATGAGAGGAACGCTTCAGTACACATAGAAAAACTTAGAAATGCCTAACTTTAGGAACAACACAAACACAACCTGACTTTAGGACCCAGCAGAACAGCTCATCCGCTCCATATAGAGCTATAAGGCCATCTAGTGGCAAGAGTAATCTAGTAATCTTATATTATCATTCATTATTCCACAAGAGGTCGGCAAAGACACCAAACGTAAGATATTTTGAGCTGAATTAAAAGGGTTATGCATGAAATTGTGAGTTATTTTGAATTTAAGTTGAAAGAATGTGAAGAATGCGCTTAAATTATTATTTATTGATAAAATCTAATTAAAAAAGGTAAATAAAAAAGATCTAAACGAAATAAGCTTTCTGGACAAAAAACAATTAAGTATAAATTTAGGCCACGAGGGAAGGATTTGTTACAAAATAGGAAGTGCGGTGCGAGGGAGGGATGAAAGGGGTTTAAAAGAAAAACATTTTCTTAGAACATTTTAAAAATCTTTCACTATAACGAGCCTTCTGTGGATTGGAAAGGTTCTATGGATGCTAAAGGTTCTTCATGGACCCATCAATGTCAATAAAGAATATTTATTTTTAAGTGTTGTGTAATTTGTTTTATAATAACTCTACCTATTCTATTGCTGAACAATAACAGAGCTCATAGTAGGTCTTTCTTGAAAGGTTTACACAGCAGTAAATATTCAACATATAGAGTAAGAATCGGCTCTGTCTTGTTCAGCAGTATAACACTCAATAAGGGTCATGAAGTAAACATGTAGACTGCGACACTCACCCCCAGCCAGCGATCACAGTGAGTCCTGGCCTGAAGTTCACCTCCTCGCTTCTCCTCATGAGGAGCAGAGACAGAGCGATCAGACCTTCAACACACAATACAAACCATTAAAACACTTTAAACCCAAAAGTCTGTTACTTTGACAAACACATATCTTTTATATCATTTCAAGGATTTTCTTCAATAATAATTAGTGCAGTCAAAATTAGCGCGTTAACACATGCGATTCATTTGATTTTTCAGTTTAACACGTTGAAAATATTTAACGCAATTAATGCAGCATCCGTTTATTTCCCATCATCCAGTGGCCGTTTTATTGAGTATGCTCGCAAGCACAGTCTTAAATGAAGTCTTAACCCTTGTGCATCCTTATGGACATTTTAGGCTTTTTCAGTTTAGTTTTTTTGATAACTTTGCCTGTTGTAATGCTAACTGCATAACATTTTCCACAGGTGTGTATATTTATTGGAAGTTTACTATTTCACCCCAATTTCCTTTAAAAAAAATGTTGCACTAGGTACACAAAATACTTCCTCTTAGCATCGTTTGGACAACAATGTCCCCATTGAAACCAATTTTTAATCCCATTGCCATTTAACTATAAAATGATGCAATCTTTGTTAATAGGCTTTCATTCTGTTGGCAATTTTTCCTATTTATTTTACCAGATGGTAAAATTACCATCTGCATATTATAAAGCCAATTTGATAAATTATGCAGCTGTAACTGTGTGGGTGTGTTAGTATGGATGTCAGAGTGTGGTGTGTATGTATGTAATAAAAAAAATTGTGTGTGTGTGCTTGTAATATTTGAGAGAGAAAATATAACAAATCCAACCGCTGTATGTAGTTTTGCTGGCATCTAATGAGGAAAAGTCAAACAAAATCTTACTGAGAGCTCATTTCTTGAGATATCAACCTCAAATTTGGAACACATCTTGTTTAGATGTATGGCTTTGATTGTATAGCAGTTTTAGAGTTCAACATCTAAAATCATTAATTATTTTCATAAACTTAAACCTCTATAACTTTTTTTTTGTTTCACTTTATACATTTTTCAACAATAATCTGCCAAGGATCTTCTTTAAAATGAGACCAAACTTTTTCATTTTTTTATGACAGTTTTTCGACATGGACATTTTTGTCCTCTATTGACCTATGTGTAACTTTTTTTAATAGAGGCACAAGGGTTAAATGAATGTAAAGAGTTGTGAGAATGGGATGTGTGTCAGATCCGGGTCATGTGCGTCAGCTCTTAAAGTGACAGCAGCCTAATAAACCTGCTGATGTCTGTCATTAATATCAATCAAACAACTAAAGACAACAAGAAAATCACTCACTGCTCTTGACTGAATAACTTTTGTAGCTTTAATATGGATTAATATATATTTAATTTTTCATTTATGCAGTAAAGTCTGTGAAGTGTTTGATAACTCATTCATATTCAATGTCTATATATACCTGTTGGACATACCTAAAAATCCCAAAGCACTGTTTACAAGGTTCCATGGGTCAAAAACAAAGAAAACTAAAACTTTTTGAGCATTTTGACAGGGCAAGTAAAAATCTGAACTGGTCTGAAAAATTGAGCCCAGATATATTGAAGGGAATAGGTTGGCACTTATTATAATGGGTTTATGTGAAGATTGTTTCAAGTTCACTTAAATTAAAAGTTTTATATTTTTTTAAAAACTAACAAAACTTAAAATTGTAACTTTCAACTATACTGTAATGCTGAATGCCTATAATTAATGGCTAAAATTGATTTAAAAAAAAAAATTAATATAGAGATCAGTATCAGTATTGGTGTATCGGTGATACTAGCCTTCTTTCATAAAAAGATCCCATTACAACAAGTATTTAAAATATAAGTTACTGTATTTATGTTGTTTCTATATTCATTTGGAGATTAAATACATTAAAAACTTTAATTAATTCCGATTAATCGTAAATAACATTCAATAAAAATGTGTGACTCATTCGTTTTTTTAATCGATTGACAGCACTAGTGATAATCACCATACCCGTGTAAGAAAGGTTTAGCTGCTTATATTACAGTTTGTTGTACTTCTTATAAGCATAACTACAGTAGTTGCATTGCATTTGGGATGGGTGATGTTTAGTGATATTCTCTGATGACTCACCAGGCCAAATATAGGTGCTGTAGAGAGAACCGTACAGTAGAGTAAAGGTTAACACCTGACTCAGGAAGTGATTCTGGGCTGCCACGAATTTCCACGCTATCATACCAACACAGGCTATTAACTGCAAACACAGGACAGTATTAGTTTATGCAGAATGTGTGGAGGGAAAATCATCAGGTTGTTTGACTGCACTTTCAATAAACAAGTCAGAAAATGTTCCATTAACAGGAATTAATGGGAATAAACTGGAAATGCGCAAAATTGCAGGTTAACCTATAACAGGGGACTTGATGTAGTTGAAAAAAAAACGTCAGCTTTTGTGTTACTCTATGAGGGTGTTCACACTTGTAGTTCGGTTCCCTTGGTTCTTTTGAGTCGGACCAAAAAAGAAAATTATACATTTAGTCCTGGTTCGCTTAGTGCTCATACTATCATTTACAACACCAAACCTTAAGATACAAAAAAGGTAGCCTTTATGGCCTATATTTTGCGACTGAACTTACCAAACATCCAAAACAATGCTGTGGACTAAATGTACTGGTTTTATATGTGTACATATGATGGTGTTTTGACCAGCTGAGAACTCACAAAGAGCTTAAAAAATGTGTAAAGGAGTCAAAACAGCGGCAGGAATCCCACACAAATGAAGATTTGCTGCAAGACGACAGCAGTTCTGATGTAAACGAACCAAAAACATACACGTCTTTGGTCCGTGTTGTGTTCATATTTCATTGGAACTGCACCAGGGTTCGTTTTAATCCAACCAAACATGCCAAGTGTGAACACAGCCTTCATGTTACAAAATATCATATATCTATGATCAGTGTTGGGGAAAGTTACTTTTAAAGTAACGCATTACAATATTGCGCTACACTTAGGACTGCAAAATTCAGAGAATTTTCCATTAACAGGAATTAATGGGAATAAACTGGAAATGCGCAAAATTGCAGGTTAACCTATAACAGGGGACTTAATGTAGTTGAAAAAAAAAACATCTTGTAGCATAAAGGTGCTGTGTAATATCATTACGCCGCTGCACCCATGCTCAAAGTTCCTTGATTATTACCCAGGAATGAGAGTATAGTTCCTAGCCATATCGCCTAGAAAATCACAACTTTTCATTTTCCGTCAGTCTTAGTACACAATGTAACTACAGAAGAGTCAAGTTTTAAATTGGAAAAATACTGAAACTCTTTGGTCATTTTTTGAGCGAGATGCTAACGATCTAATCAGATTCAATGATCTATGCTAAGCTATGCTAAAAGTTCTAATAAAATGCAAACAAACATGTCCCTGCTCTTGATATACAATCACTGATTAACACATTTGGTTTTAATGACGAAAAAAAAAACCTATATGATGGCAGATTCGAAACCCAGAACCTCTAACATGCTTACTTATGGTCTACACTGCAAAAAATGCTTTTCTCACTTAGTATTTTTGTTTTGTTTTCAGTCCAAATATCTAAAAAATCTTACATTAAGAAGCATTTACTAGACAAGCACAAGTTTTTGTCTTGTTTTGGGGGGAAATAACTCAAAATTAAGGGAGTTTTTGGTTAAAATAAGCAAAATAATTTGAAAGTTTGAATTAAATTTATTTTGCTTACCCCATTGGCAGATTAATTTGCTTATTTTAAGTAATTAAAGTAATTCAACATTTTAATAATTTTTAGTTATTTTCCCCCAAAATAAGACAAAAACTTTTGCTTGTCTAGTAAATGCTTCTTAATGTAAGATTTTTTTGATATTTGGACTGAAAACAAGACAAAAATACTAAGTAAGAAAAGCATTTTTTGCAGTGTACGACCATTAATTCTCTGTAAATGTGGACTGAGTTTGCATTTCACAGTTTTAATTCATTTTAAGGAATACCAAATCTGTTTTTGTGCAAGTGAGATGAGTAAATGCTCTCGTTGACTCTAGATCTACAATAATCATTAGTGATGCACTGATACCGATACCAGATACAAATCGGGCCCGATTTCAAACTCATGTACTTGTACTCGCAAAAATAATACCCCCGATACCAAAGGCCGATACCTCACGTGACGTAACTGACAGACTTTTCTGGACCCAGAGACACCAGCGGCACAGCAGACACAACGTCAGCCTCAGGGGTGTGGAAGTACTTCACAATTAATGACAACAACATGCTTTTTGTTATTATGACAATGGTAATTATGCCCTTTGAAGGTTATTGGACAATGAAATTTGTGCTTTAAGCACATAAAAATAATACTTTTTTTAATAATAAAGAAACTGTCCTACATTCATTAGTTTCACTGTGTTGTGCTTGGAAAACTACCACATCACCAAAAAAAAGAAGAAGAAATTAATAGGTGTATAGGTATCGGTATCAGAGAGTACCAGAGAAACAAATATCGGTACTCGTACTCGGTCCTTAAAGGATTAGTTCACTTCAAAATGAACATTTCCTGATATTTTACTCACCCCCATCTCATCCAAGATGTTCATGTCTTTCTTTCTTCAGTCGAAAAGAAATGAAGTTTTTGAGGAAAACATTCCAGGATTTTTCTCCACATCATAGATTCAATGGCAACCAAAATGTTCCAAATCAATGCAGTTTCAAAGGAAGGGCTTCCGAAAACCAATCGAAACCGAAATTTAGAACCTCTAACGACGTAATTTTCCCATGTCGGTTATTTCGGTTTTCACGTGACTCCGCCCCGTCAGTCACATCAAGTGCGGTTTGCGGTCACAAGAAAAGATGCAGGAGCAGTTATCTTTGTTTATAGACGCCCAGAATCACTATGGTAATTGCATGTTTTACACAGTTTATATAGGTCAGTAAATCGCCGTTCTTATATGCGCTGATACACACAGATACGGCACGCACAAGCCCCGAAGCCAGATCACTTTCACTTGCGTCCTCATGAAGTTTGTCAATTAAATGAGTTAAAAAGCTTGCCAGTTTGAACATGTAAAGCGATTGTGCACTATTCAAGAACAACGTTATGGAAAACTTCTCCGTTCAGTTCTCAGCTTTTCTCTGACAACACGCGCGCGCCCTGAAGGCAGACTCTTTCACCTGCGTCCTCACAAAGCTTTGTCATTTGTATGTGTTTTAAGGCTTGCCAGTTTGAACATTGAAGCGATTTTAGTCCATCAGATGTGTATTATGTTGAACTAATGCCTGACATATTGAGACACGAACACTCAGACAGAAGCTTGCACATCACGTGAAGATTGCGTGCAGAGAGGAGCGCAGAAACACAGTGTCAACGCTGTCCTGTGATTTATCACTAAAGTAGCTTAGAAACTCAACCGTTATAGGCATAGGTTTTAATACCTTTTGAAGTAAGTACAAACCACAGCTTCATGAATAGAGACGGTATGACACACACACAATCACTCTCTCATTAATGCATTTAAATAAATGTAATGTAGGCCTACTGTGCTAATTTATCTGATGTACAACAAGCAGAAATCTGCCCCATAGACAATAACTGCTGAAAGTCAACCGTTTCTTTCAAGTATTTTAAAATCACAAAGAAATGCACTTTCATTATAAAAAATATCCCACCTTTAATAGTAGAACATATTTACAGAACAAACCTTATCAGTGAACTATGAGGGCAAAAAAAAAGAAAGAAGAGTCAAATAATCGCTTATTAATCGTCATCGATAGCCTGGCGTCGTCATACTCAATTCTTGTCCAAATATGAGTCTGCTCCTGCTCCGTTGGGCTGTGATTATGGGGCGTGTTTCAACCGAACCAGGAAAGACCTCAATTGGATAGACCTACAACCAATCAGAGCAACGGAGCGACGCATAGCGTTAGTTATCAAATGTCAACAGAACTCAACTGCACTGTGTTGCCAAGTCCGCGGGTTGAAGCGACCCCAATTATGTGATATACAGACCCAGGAATGCGAATTTTAGCTGCCAGCCCTGCCAAAATAACACATATTTCACCCCCAAAATGCCTTTTTTTCCAGGAGAACCCCCCCCCCCCCGGAAAGCTATTGGTTAGTTTTGAGGAACGTTAGCAATTGGGCGGGTTTTGTTGTAAAAACTTGGCCACCCTGTCTGCCCGCACGCTGGAATAAGCAACGGTAAACGATCTTTGCCGGTGTTGTAAATAAATAATTTAAGGATACACGGAGCACTTACCAACACCATCATCATTTCTGAGAGAAATAGTAAAGGTGAATGCATATACGAACAAGTTCTCCATTTAGAATTAGAACAAACTCAACCCAAGCACCTTTGATGACGTGGATGATTACGTTACTGTTGATCATCTGTCCATCATCGTCTAAAGCCCGTCCTGACAATTTCATTGGTCCAAAAAGTTTCTGTTCGGGTATAATTACTCCTCTACGGATCAAGTCCAGACCAAACTGCCCGAGTTAAAATGTTGTGGGCGGGGCTAGTTCGGCTGGCATCCAGGCTACGTAATCGAGGTAAAATGTTCAATTAATCGAGATTATCGATATTATTATTTTTGGTCAAATCGTTACAGCCCTACTTCAGAGGCTCTGCACGATCCCAGACGAGGAATAGGGTCTTATCTAGACAAACCATCGGCCATTTTCTAAAAAATAAATAAATAATTAATATACTTTTTAACCTAAATTGCTCATCTTGCGCTGCTCTGCGGCTCGCCAGTGATTGCGCAATCACGTCGGAAAGGTCACACTAGACGTAGGCAGAAGCACCGCCCCCGTGTTTACAAAGCGCTCGTGTGAAGACTAATACATAAGAATAGTCCATAATCGTGCTGAGCCTATGAAGCCCTTCCTTTGAAATTGCATTGATTTGGACCTTCAGCCGTTGGTTGCCATTGAAGTCCATTATGTGGAGAAAAATCCTGGAATGTTTTCCTCAAAAAACGTATTTTCTTTTCGACTGAAGAAAGAAAGACATGAACATATTGGATGAGATGGGGTGAGTAAAATATCAGGAAATTTTCATTTTTAAATGAACTAACCCTTTACAAAAATGGTATGTGTGCATCCCTAATAATCATCATGTTCACACACACACAGACACACAACGCCTCAGCACTTTCTCTCAACATGAGGACAGGAGAGACGTCAGTCAATACATGGGGAATCAAAATAACTTGAGTTACTTATTTGAAAAAGTAACTCAGATATTTTGATGTAAATTGAAAAGTAATGCTTACTTTACTAGTTACTTAAAGTAATCTGATTATGTTAATTTAATTACTTGTAACCACCAACACTGTCTATGATATTAATGGAAAGGTACAGTGTCTAAAACCCAGCAACTACTCAGCGAGCTCACCTGCGCCACAAAGAGGTTTATGGTGAAAATGTGAGGAACTCTGTGAAACTTTCTGCTCAGTAGCATGACTGCGACACTCCACACCTGCAGGGACAGGAACAGAGAAGGGTTCGTGATTTCAGAAGATCCAGAAGTTTGGACACTTTTAGCACATGCTCCATCACAACTTCTCAAAACCAGTTGAACTGGTTCAGAGAGTCCAAGTGTGCATGTGTGTGCTTGAGTATGGTCATATATAAGCTTTAACCAAACTTCTGTTTCTTGTTTTTTTTTTTTCAAGATAATGAGAGAGCAGGAAAGCAACAGGAAGGAAGTGTCAACAGATGCATCCGAGAAGAGCATGACACGTCTGACCTTTCAACCAATATCCACACTAGACACGCAAACACAGAACCTGCTTGAACCGGAGCCTTGATAACAACTTAAGATGAAAATGAGTGTTTACATGCATCTCGCAGCGATTATGCTTAACAACCCGACAACATGTGATCATGCAAACACTCTGAGAATGATTTGAGTGCTTTTCTTTTGTGATCGCTGCGTATCGATTTTTGCCTCTTGGCCCAATATTAATTAGCATGTAAAGACTTTTGCTGGCATCCTGGTGCTTATTGAGTGTGTGCACGTCTTTGCACACGTTCACTCATGTTTTGCTGTCAAAGCCAAAGAAAAAACCCATTGTCAGTTTTTATAATGAGCCGTTTTATTATCGTTTGATTGTAGGTGAACTCCATTTCAATTTGATTTCCCTGAATAATCTGATGGTTTAAAATGCATGTACCAATACATTTACTCTTTGTATGCATTTTTTTATGGTTTTGAAAACCTTGTATGCCCTTAAAAATATAAGTTTAAATTTAACAACTATAATAATGTATTGTCCTTATATACGTCTTCAATACATGCGAGTGCACATACATCTCATTTATTATTATTATTATTATTTATTTTTAAAATAAATTATTATTTATTAAAGTTATTAAATAATCTAATAAATTATTTATTTTAATAAATAATAATAAAGTAAATATACAGCACCGGTCAAAAGTTTGAAAGAGTCTCTTATGTTCACCAAGCCTGCATTTATTTGATCAAAAATACAGTAAAACTGTAATATTGTGAAATATTATTACAATTTAAATTAACTGTTTTCTATGTGAATATACTGTAAAATGTCATTTATTCTCGTGATCAAAGCTGTATTTTCAGCATCATATTATTAATGTTAAACACAGTTGTGCTGCCTCATATTTTTGTGGAAACTGTGATTTTTTTTTTGATGAATAGAAAGTTAAAAAAAACAGCATTTATTACAAATATACATTTATTGTAATATTTATTAATTGCATAAATGTATTTACCGTCTTTTTTTTAATCAATTTAATGTGTCTTTGCTAAATAAAAATATTCATTTATTTTTTATTTTTCAAAAAATCTTACAACCCCAAACTTCTGAATGGCAGTTATCATAATTTTTATACATAAAAAAATTAAGCAGCTAAAACGGTTTTCAACATTGATAATAGTAATACATTATCTTTATGATTTCTGAAGGATCATGTGACACTGAAGACTGGAGTAGCGATGCTGAAAATACAGCTTTGATCACAGGAATACATTACATTTTACTGCATATTACAGTAGAAAATGTAACATTTAAATTGTAATAATATTTCACAAGATTACAGTTTTCACTGTATTTTGGATCAATGCAGCCTTGGTGAACAGAAGAGACTTCTTATTTTAAAAAACAAAAACTTTTTTCTTCGCTGGTGATATCAGGACAGTTGTTGTTTTTTTTAATAAATGCATTTCGCATTTCTATAAATAAATACACTTTAATAAGTGTAATAATGTTTATACAGACAAAAAAAATGTCACTTTCTAATCTTGTCTCTGTCCCAAAAAACCCAAAACATTAGTTTGACATCATTCCAGATTTCCCACAGCATGTCCACATTTAATTTCTGGTTTCCACGACATCGCCAGCAATCCTGATAATAACATGGATTTACCTTCATCCCATAATAACCACCTGCATTAGAGAGAGGCAACACAAACAAACATGCGCTGCATGAGAATATCAGCACACTGTAACGATTGATGTCTTTAAGAGGAAGCAGAGAAAAGAAGAAAGAGCATGTCGACACTCACCAATGCAAAAAGGCTGATAATGCTGATGTTGAAGCTAACGTTCTGTAGCGCGGACGCTAGCGGCGCCGGGTCCATCCACGGGATGGTCAGCAGCCAGGCAGACACGTACATGATGGGAGCCGACAGAAACGTGCCGATCACCATACCTGAGGTCACCTGGCGGAGGACAAGAGGGATGAGCACAAGCATACTGTGGCGGGGCTTTGATCAACTACATGAGCCATGTAAAATGAAACATTATAAAAGGTTGAAAATAACACAAGTTTGCTATTGTGCCACAAGAGTGTGTAAGTGGTAAATAATGACACACATGTGGAATATTATCAGACACACAACCTAAGCTGAAAAAAATCTAACTCAACTTTAAAAAAACTGATCCGACTTACAGTTTTTGTTAAATGGACCATCAACAATACGAAAAAACCCATAGACTTTTGTACAATAAAATGTATAATAGAGTATTTAAGCTGTCTCTCACTAGCAAAGCTTAATGACTACCCTAGGACAACATGCTAAAATAGGGTGACCATATTTTGATTACCGAAAACCAGGACACTCGGCCCGGCAATGAGATACTCAAATGATACTCGAAGTTTACTCAAAGATTCCTTATTAATTACAATACATTTAAAGTATGCCTCCTCTGTATGGATAGAAAATTGTTATATTAGGGCCAGGACAGGACTTGAAAACAGGACGTTTGGTCACCCTATGCTAAAACATGCTAGCAACATGCCAATTCATTCTAGCAACATGCTAAATCATGCTAGCAACATGCTCTTTCATACCAACAAATAAAACATGCTAGCACATGCTAATTCAGGTTAACAACATGTTAATCAAGTTAATTCATTTCAGTAACATATGAAAGAATGCTAGCAACATGTTAATTCAATGTTAGTAACATATGAAAGAATGCTAGCAACATGTTAATTCAATGTTAGTAACATATGAAAGAATGCTAGCAACATGTTAATTCAATGTTAGTAACATATGAAAAAATGCTAGCAAACATGCTAAATAATGCTAGTGTTCATTGATGTCAACAAATAAAACATGCTAGCAAAAGGCTAATTCATGATAGCAAAATGCTAATTCAGGTAAACAAAGTGCTAAATAATGCTAAAACATTTTAATTCATGTCAGTAACATCCTAAAGCATGGTAGCAACATCATGAAAGTTGGAGGTGGAGTTCACCTCCACCTCCATCACCCTGAGTGTTGGAGCTCCACAGGGCTGTGTGCTGAGTCCCCTGCTCTACGCTCTCTACACCCATGACTGTTTGTCCACACACAGCTCCACCTCGATCATCAAGTTTGCTGATGATACTGTTGTCCTGGGTCTCATCTCCAACAACAATGAGACGGCATACTTGGACGAAGTGGAGCAACTGACATCATGGTGCCAGGACAACTGTCTCTCTCTGAATGTTAACAAGACCAAAGAACTGATTGTGGACTTCAGGAAGAGACAGCATCGGTCATACTCCCCTCTCATGATCAGCGGGACACCGGTAGAGAGAGTGAGCAGCTTCAAATACCTGGGTGTGAACATCTCCGAGGATCTGACCTGGACTACACACATCCAGACACAGGTGAAAAAAGCCTGGCAAAGACTGTACCACCTGCGCCAGCTGAGGAAATTCAGGGTTTCACCAGCCATCCTGAAAACTTTCTATCGAGGGGCGATAGAAAGTGTCCTGACTCAGTGCATCACAGCGTGGTACGGGAACAGCACCAGTCACGATGGCAAAGCCCTGCAAAGAGTGGTGCGCTTATCCGAGCGCATCTCAGGCTCAGCTCTCCCGTCTCTGCAGGACATCTACACCAAACGCTGCAGAGGTAGAGCTACTAAAATCATCAGAGACATAAATCACCCTGCAAACTCTCACTTCACCCTGCTGCCATCTGGTAAGCGCTTCCGTAGCCTGATGGCAAAGACTGAAAGACTCAGGAGGAGTTTCTTCCCCCAGGCCATCAGACTCCTGAACTCAGTCACGTGACTTCACTTCACCCCCGCACACACATAAACATCCAGTTTAAACATTAACATCCACATACTGCCATTGCACTGCACTTTACTTTCCTATTGTTACTGCGTAACAACCTGTAATAAACCTTGCACATTATACTTCTTTATATATACATATATATATATTTATGTTAACCACTTATTTCTAAGTCTACAGTTTATCTCACTTATCATATCCACTTATTTTTTTATTTTTTTATATTTTTATATTTTAATTTTTATATTTTAATTTTTATCTTATTTCCTATTTTTATCTTTTACTTGATTTATTTATAATTCTACTTATGTTAATACTTTTTATTCTAATTTTATTCTATTTCTATTTTAATTTCTTGTAACTGTTATTTGCACTGTCCATGGAGCGGACCTGTTTACATTTCACTGCCAGTTGTATATTGTGTATATAACTGTGTATGTGACAAATAAAACTCTTGAATCTTGAATCTTGAATCTTGAAAGTGGCATGCCCATTCTAGCAAAAGGCTAAATAATGCTACGTAGCTACGTGTTCATTAATGCCAATAAATAACATGATAATTCCTGCTAGCAAACTGTTAAATCATGCTATCAACATGTTAAATCGTGTTAACAATGTGCTAATTCATGCAAACAAAATGCCAATTCATGTTAGTATCATGCTAATTCATGCTAGCAGCACTTTAGTTCAGGTATCAAAATGTTAATTCATGTAATTTAAATGTTCAATCTTGTTAGCAACATGTTAAAGAATGCTAGCACAATTCTAATTCATCTTAGCAGTGTTAAAACGTGCTAAAACATGCTATAACATGCTAATTAATGCTACCAACCTGTTAAAACAGGCTAACAAAGTGCTAAAACATGCTAACAAAGTGCTAAAACAGGCTAACAAAATGCTAATTCATGTTAGCGGTGTTAAAACATGCTATAAACATGCAAATTAATGCTACCAACCTGTTAAAACATGCTAACAAAGTGCTAAAACAGGCTAACAAAATGCTAATTCATATTAGCAGTGTGTTAAAACACGCAAAATAATGCTAGCAACCTGTTAAAACATGCTTGCAAATACGCACATCCATGCTGGCAATGTGTTAACGTTTGAACTTCACTAAACGTAAAGCTTATAAAACTATCAAACTTTACTCATCTAGTTTATTCCAGTTTACTCCAGTCTTGTCACATGATCCTTCAGAAATCATTCTAATATGACGATTTGATGCTCAAGAAAGAAGCATTTTTCAGAATTCTTTGAGTTCAGAAGACCAGAATTTATTTGAAATAAAATGTAAATCTTTACTGTAACTTTTGATTAATTTAATGCATTTAACATAAAGTTTTGAGCTGTAGAGTAGGTATACACATCTACACGAGGTACACTACATACCACCTCCAGCTCCATGTTGTACTGCGATGCGTATATGGCCACACTAGGGGCCGTGGGGAAGACTCCATACAGAAAGGCGTAGTTTGACAAACTGGTGTGGTTGAGGGAGCTTCTGTTTCCACTGTCCAAAACCTCCACCATCCCTCTACAGATCAGGGGCATCACCAGCCTAAAGAGACCAGAAGGAGTTACGCATAATGTCATGAAACCGTCAACAACCCAAGATCTTCAGATCACAGGAAACACTTTCAGCGATATCAGAATTAGACTTTGATCTCGCTCATCGATAATGCCTGAATGCATTATAATAGAGAGGTAGAGTTCAGTAAACATCCAGGTAAAACTGATCAGTTCTTTTAAACAGTGTCTCTGTCCTCTAGCGAAGCTTGTGTGTTTAAAGGTCCCATTCCGCATGATCCCATTGTTCAAACTTTAGTTAGTGTGTAATGTTGCTGTTAGAGCATAAATAATACCTGTAAAATTATAAAGCTCAAAGTTCAATGCCAAGCGAGATATTTTATTTAACAGAAGTTCCCTTTCAAAGCCTACAGCGAACGGCTGGCTTGGACTACATCCTGGTACTTCCTTCTTTAATTACGTCAGTAGAGCAGTAGAACAGACTTACCTCCGCCCACAAAGAAACGCGAAAAAGGGGGCGCGGTCTTGTTGCTGTCCCACGTGGAGAAGCGGACGGTCGCGTGGAGAAAAGGAACTGTTGCGTTGAGTGTGTTTATCGCCATGTCGTCGAGACGCTGTTATTTTCATCCAGGAGTCAAATCACCTTTGTTTGGCTTTCCCAGGGACGCTGTAGAGATTATTGAACGCATACATCTCTCCGTTAAGAGGCGTGACCTTTCCAACGTGCGCTAAGCTGCTGTCGAATCATAACACAGGAACTGCTGGCACGTGCGCTAAGCTGCGGTCGAATTACAACACGGTAAGCGCTTGCACAATCAGAACTCGTTACGTATTTCTGAAGGAGGGACTTCATAGAAAGAGGAAATCACCAGCCGTTTTTAGGACAGTGGAAACAGCGGTACACAGATAAGTACATTGTGTGAAAAATACTGTGTTTTTTTACACGCGAAACATGAACACATGTTATATTGCACACTGTAAACACAATCAAAGCTTCAAAAAAACACGAAGAACGGGACCTTTAAAGCTCGTGGGTTTACTCTGCTGATGCCCTGAGGAACATTCCCATTGGACCAACACAGAGTTGTACTGTCGCCAAGTTACGCTGGATGCAAATTACTATTCAAATACCCCGAGGGTGTGAACATTAAATTAGTTTTCTTGCCTTAGTAAAACATGCAAAGCCCAGAGTGAGTGTCTAGAAGAAATGAAATGCATTACCAATGTACTGACAATTCACCCAAAAGTTGGCTCTCACATCTTATTTACTCTTGGACCTCACAACATGTTGTGTCAGGCTTGATGTCAATGCTTATCCTGTGTCCCATGAACAGTGTTGGGGGTAGTAACACATTACAAATAATGTGCGTCATGTAAACAGATGACCTTTTTGATGTAATGAGTAATGCATTACTTTATAAATTTCGTATTTTCTTGCCAAAAACAAGGTTTGTCCTGCGAAAAACATTGGATAATTTTGAAAACGGTGTTTCGCGTTGTAGTGTGGACTGTGAAAACGGAGGCATTTGAAAACATGACTCGTTTCAGTCGTGTGACGCATATTAAACCGAGAGATATACACCGATCAGGCATAACATTATGACCAGTGAAATGAATAACACTGATTATCTCTTCATCACGGCTCCTGTTAGTGGGTGGGATATATTAGGCAGCAAGTGAACATTTTGTCCTCTGAGTTGATGTGTTAGAAGCAGGAAAAATGGGCAAGCGTAAGGATTTGAGCGAGTTTGACAAGGGCCAGATTGTGACGGCTAGACGACTGGGTCAGAGCATCTCCAAAACTGCAGCTCTTGTGGGATGTTCCCGGCCTGCAGTGGTCAGTCTCTATCAAAAGTGCTCCAAGGAAGGACCAGTGGAGAACCGGCCACAGGGTCATGGAGGACCAGTGGAGAACCGGCCACAGGGTCATGGAGGACCAGTGGTGAACCGGCGACAGGGTCATGGGCGGCCGAGGCTCATTGATGCACGCTCATTTACGCTCTGTAAAACAAAGGAGCGCTGATAAACACTACATTATTAAGCATTATTCATTGGAACTTTGATAAAACCAATTTTTATGTAGCTCAACACTGAGCCAAGCATCACTGAATTTGCAGTTCCCTGGCACTAAGCTAGTTAAAAAGCTCCACATTATGTGCTCATTATGCAGAGCTGCCTGCACGTGATCACGATCCATCCGCTCATGCAGTATTTTTTCAGGCTTTTTTTACCGCTTCCTCCCCAATCAGTAGCGCTGTTTTTTTCTGGCTTTGGCAGTGCATACAGGCCAATTTTTTTAATAGCACCATGCTACTCTAACAAAATGTAGTTCACACTTAATTAAAGCACTTTCAAGGACCTATGTTTGTTTTCAAGTACTTTACTCCAGGCCTTGAATCCATGTGTCTGAAATTCAAGTACTTTCAAGAAGCGTGGGAACCCTGTGAATCTGTTTTTGTGCCAGTGAGATGAGTAAATGCTCACATTTAGTCTAGATCTACAACAACATGTTTACACAGTGCACACAACGCCTCTGCACTTTACTCACTATTTATCTCAATATGGGGACAGTAGGGGCGGATCTAGAAGATTATTTATAGGACACCAAAGCAAGCCAGCATTCAATCATCAATAATCTATACAAAAGATGCAGGATTCATTGTTAAAGTGCCCCTATTATGTTATTTTAAAATGTCCTCATTATGTTTTGGAGGTCTCCTACAACAGGTTTACATGCATCAAAAAACACTTTCATTTTCTCATAATATACATTGCACATCACCAGTGTTCAATGATTCTCAAACGACTCGACAGATGGATCAGTCTCTCTAAATCCCTCCTTTCCACGAGCCTACTCTGCTCTGATTGGTCAGATGGCCCAGTCTGTTGTGATTGGTCTACCGTGTACAGCGTGCATTTCTAAAAACAAATGCCCATTACCATAACTGAACTCCAGCTCCGTGCGATGATGTCGATATTACACAAATCCAAGTGCAAGTCCGAATCGATCATGAAACATTTGAAGAACTAGTTATTCAACCCGAATCTTGAGCAGGACGTTTCTCAGTGATGCTAGTCAATTTGAGGTACATTATGAGATGTTGCAACTGTACTTCCTCACCATCAGCATTTGCAAGTGTGCATCCACCAACAAACCCCCATGTATGTGTGTGTGTGTCTGTGTGTGTGTGTGTCTGTGTGTGCGTGTGTTTCTAATTTATTGCGGTGCACATGCAGGAACTGTATCAATAGCAGCGCATACGTTAGCCAAACACTAACGTGAATGACTGATGTAACATTAAAGTTTGCAAAACAAATCTTGCTCCATCCTTTGTCTGTCATTCTTACTACTTTGAGTTAAGATAATCTGCATTAACAGACTCAGTTTTAGGTAAAACTGCAGCCCACAGTTGATTTGCAGTAGTATTTCAGTGAGTTAGCCGGTTAGCCAGATACCTACACAATATGAAACACAATAAACACATTGTAGAGCACAGCGTCTTCGCCACATGATGCTATCCAGTATCCGCTGCAGTGTTTGAGGTGGTTCAAGTTTTCCCCGGCATTTGCACGCGCAATAAGTGGACGGACAATATGCGTCACAACGAAACGGCTTGGGATTCGTTTAAAAAGCGTTTCGTTTAATTGACTCAGAGTTGACCCTTACATTTGAGAGACAATAACTTTATATACGGTGCACTTTCAGATGTAAAACTTTGCAGGATGTTTTCATTCACTTAGAGCTATGTTACACACTACATGAAAGGCAATTTTCAAAAATCCATTATGGGGCACTTTAAAAGATTATGGTCATCTCGATTCAAACCCCCACACAATCTTATTTCTAAATGACAGCGATTCGGCTGTGTCTATTAAACCTTTGCCAAGTACGATCACAGTGAACATTCAGATCTGCGATGCCACTGAGCCAGAGAGAGCAGCTGTCATGTATAGATATGAAACCGCTTCACAAACAGTCTTTTCAACCACACAGTATCATTATTTGTCTTACAAAAATTCAAATGATCACAGAAGTCCTGGGATATAGAAGTTTATAGTTTGGTTATAAACACTGATGTCTGTCTACGGTAGCTTAAAACTGTTAACCTGTTTGATTAAAAGAGAGAGAAAAAGCCTGTATGAAATGTTTACTGTCATTATAAGGCATGTGATCATGATATATGTGGTGTAGGTGTGGACGTCTATTCAACATTTAAATTAAGATGAATCACGTGTCATAGGATGATACAGGACATTTTCAAATGAATGTGAAGATATTCATTAAAGGGGGGACGAAATGCGGTTTCATGCACACTGAGCTTTTTTCACTGTTAAAAGACTTGGATTCCCATCCTAAACATGGACAAAGTTTCAACAACAAAAAAAAGTACAACGTTTGAAGGAGTATTTCTGTGCCAAAAAATCAACAATGTCACCAAAGATTTGTGTTTTTGGTTGTCATGGCAAGAAAATCATGTTTTTTCCGGAGCAGCAACAGAGTTGTGCAAGTGTTTGTTTGTTCCCTGAATTTCGGCGACGATGGGATATAAACAAGATACAGTTCAACTCCGGATTCGTATAGCTCGTCTTAATGCTGAAAGAGTGAGCAGTCCCAGTGGTTAAAGTTCACGGTCGTGTGTTGGAAGCAGGCGGTGAGTAAAACTGCTTCAAATGTCTTTGTGCTGTTTGCTATCGATTCCATTGTTTTTCTATGTAAACATGCACAGCTCAACGCAATAGCTGCGCACACTCGCGACTCTTTAGCTCCGCCCGAGCGACACGCCCCCAGCCGCTCAGCTTTTTCGGAAAGACTCTGTACAGCGTATCTTTCTTTTATAAATATAATAAAACTAAAGACTTTTCGGAGATATGAAAGATGCAATACTACTCTATAGGTACTCAAGATTGACATTAGATTGACTGAAAATGAGTGTTTTATAATATATATATTTAAAAAGACAAATGAAATGGTAAAATGGTCATGTCTGGCAATTCACGTTACTTGTGTTACCCACAACACTGAATATAATAATATTATAAATATGTTTTTGAAAGAAAATGAAAGTCTATGTCATACAGGCTATGTTGTTGAATGCATTACTTTGTTAAACACTTGCAAAAAAGAACACACCTGCAAGGCCTAAAAAGAGAGCGAGCCTCTGACAGGTAAGAAAAAGCAACGCAAACATAACATTTCTTTCTATAGTTAGTTACTTCTTTAGGGTGTAACGCAATATGATTTGAAGGTCTGAATGTGCACAAATGTGAATCAATATTGAGAAATAACGTGAATGGAAAGATCAGTGAATAAATACTTCTCTTAATTCTGGTCTGTTCCAAAGACAAGGCTATGACTTGGGATACAGAATCAGTGTTGGGCTCGTTACTCAAAACATTTACTATATTACACATTACTAGTTACTCCTTTCAAAAGTAATATTACTTATTACGCCCTAATGACAGTAATTAATTACATTACAAGTTACATAGCCTGTGAATCCATGAAAGTTACAGATAAATGAAGAGTACAACCAAGCGGCAACCTCCCGCGATCTCTCGAATTCAACATGGAAGTGACTTAAACTGCAATTCATCGACTGGCCGCTAGAGACAGGCTCCAGAATGGAGTCAATCCCATAGACCCCTCCCATAGTTGTTTTTTTAAGGGCGTGGCCACTTGAGTGACAGGTTACAGCAACCAGGCAGCTCAGCTCCACCCACATCCCGCCTCTTTGCCCATAGTCAGTTATCCTGCAACGGCCGACTTTAGGCTTCAAAACTGCTCTTCAGAAACCTATGAGTGACGTCACGGACACTACGTCCATATTTTACAGTCTATGAGTAGATGACTCAAACTGATGACAAGCCACAATTTTTTAACAACTTCTGTTATTAAAGTTATAATAACGCAGCAACATAGGTTTTTTTTTTTACGAGTTTCACGTTGATGTGCTGTCCTAGAAGGTGATTCAGGAGATTTGAGGTGGAGTTGATCACAGTATACAAAGTCTTATGCCGAGTTCTTATGCCCCGATTTTGACTCTCCAAAATCGCAACAAATGCCCAAAATCATAGGCAAATCGTTGCTCTTGCACGTGGTGAATGATCAAAGACGCAATCAGAGAGAATCGCAGATGAGTCGCCGATGCCCATGAGATATTTGGCATGCTAAATATCTGGACCTGTCGGCGATTCAAACTCATGCTGTGTGAGATGAGTTCTGACTGAAAATTACATCTGCGATAACCAACAGCCAATGAGAGCGCAAGATACAGGGCAGCGGGAGGTTCAGGGAGGAGTTATAGACCAGAATATCCGTATTTTAATTGATACATTTACAGTTATATCAAACAGAAACAAAGCACAAACATTTGCTTGACCTGCCGCAGAAGTAGCACATTGAACAATTATTTATTTACCTCCAACTCTCTTTGCAGAACTCAATCATTGCTCCATGTGTTTCCCCAACCATTTCCTCCGCCATAATCTTATTTCTTTTTCTCCTTTTCGCTGCAAATCAGCGCACAGACAATTTGGATCGCAAGCTTTCTGCAGTTTATCGTTTTTAATAACAATTCCAGTCTGACGCTCGTGTGATCTCGCGTTGTTTCCTTGTCACTTCTCGCGTGTGTTTGGTTGTGAAACGTAGTTTGCGGACGGGACAGAGCTGTCGGCGATACCTCCTCTTCTACAGTCATGCAGTGTGAAACCCCCTGTCCTCGATCCATCGGTCAGTGTGAACACAGCAGTGACTGAATGCTGGCCCAAATAGTCATGAGCAGTGATCCTAAAAGTTTGAAAAATTGTGCAATCTGAACTCGGCATTAGTACCTTTACACAATTTACATAAGACATTGATGGTCCCCTACAAAATTAAACTAATTTCTGTATTTCTTGCTGCGTTGGTGACGTCACATGCGTACACGCACGACAACGATTATGAAATTTGATAGGGATGATTGGATTTTTAAATTTCAAATAATTAGCGATTGTGACAAAAAAAGTTACTAGCCGTTTTTTGGATGGTAACTGTAATATTAATTTTATTAGTAATTAGTTACACTACTAGTTACCAGGGAAATAAATATTATTACTGTAACGTGTTACTGCCCAACACTGTACAGAACCATTTTTATAATGTTTTGATGGTGTTTTTCTTGTCCATTTCGCAGCTTGACAGTTTGAAACACTGATTGAGATTCTGCTAAACATTCTCCTTTTGTGTTCCACAGAAGAACAAAAATCAATTTTGAAATGACAAATGATGACAGAATATTCCATCTTTTACTACTAACAATTTGCATGGTAGACTTACAGTTTTGCCGTGATGAGGAGAATGAGGGCTACCACAGTGGAGCGGGTAAGTTTTTTCAGCTGACCCACCATGGACAGACCCAGATAAAACAGTGCCGCTCCCCCAAATGAGTTTGCCAGACCATCTACAAACTCCTCCATGAAGGGCGGGATCTTCTGGCCCAGCAGAAAGTGAGAAATGAGCCCGATCACCACCATAAAGACAATGGGGTTCTTGACAACCTGAAGGACCACCAAGCCCAGCACTTTCAGCTTACTCTGCTGGTGAGGTTCTCCAGTCCTCCACCTCTGCACCTCACAGAACGCAAAGCCTAGCGGGTTTAGGACCATGAGGGAGACCGGAGCCACCAGGTAGATGTACTGAAGGTACTCAGGATGGGTGTTGCGGTACAGAGCTTCAACTGTGGAGGACGCAAAGGATCAACATTAACAGAACATTAAAATAATCATCCATTTACTTAAGTAGGTTTGGACATTCTTCAAAAAAATATCCTTTTGAGGAAGAAAGAAGATAATATGGGTTTGGAACGGCGTGTGCCGTCGATGGATAAAATGAGAAGTTGAATTTAGTACATTGTTGTGGAATTTTTTTTTTCAGTTCCATCTGACCTTTGGTTTACTCAATTTCTGGGTTATAAAACACCATTTACTTTATACATAATCAACCGATAATACTATATGTGTGTAAGTTTAAAGGCCACAACACTGCTATAACGATATACTAAGAGGAAAGACATTATTGGAATCACTTTAAGAGTGCAAAAAAACATTTTCCAATCAGAATCCACTTGACTTTCAAGAGCTTGAGCATTTAAAGCAGACGACACACATTGCAAAAAATTATCTGCCAATGGGGTGAGAAACATTATCTTGTCTCTGTTTGAATTAAGATTATTTGCCTTACCCCATTGGCAGATAATTTAGTTTGTTTTAATCTAGTGAACACATCTTGATTTAAGAATTTTTAGATATTTGGATTGGAAACAAAACAAAAATGCCAAGTAAGAGAATAATTTTTTGCCGTCGCAAAACTGTAACACGCAGAGAACATTATTGTGCATTGATTAGGACGCTAATATAGCTATCAATATAGTTATTGTTAACTATAGGGAGTGTGAACGGGCCTTAGGGCACATTCTCTGTGTTTATTTCTTGCAAAGCCATAAAGCAATTGATATACACTATATGCCAAAAGTTTTGGGACGCCTGCCTTTACACAAACTTTAATGTCATCCCATTCTTAATCCGTAGGGTTTAATATGGAGTTGGCCCACACTTTGCAGCTCTAACAGCTTCAGCTCTTCTGGGAAGGCTTTCCTCAAGGTTTAGGAGTGTGTTTATGGGGATTCTTCTAGAAGTGCATTTGTGAGGTCAGGCACTGATGTTGGACGAGAAGGTCTGGCTCTCAGTCTCCGCTCTAATTCATCCCAAAGCTGTTCTATCGGGTTGAGGTCAGGACTCTGAGCAGGACAGTCAAGTTCCTCCACACCAAACTCACTCATCCATGTCTTTATGGAGACGCTTTGTGCTCTGGTCAGTCATGTTGGGACAGGGCCATTCCCAAACTGTTCCCACAAAGTTGGGAGCATGAAATTGTCCAAAATGTCTTGGTATGCTGAAGCACTCAGAGTCCCTTTCACTGGAACTAAGGGGCCAAGCCCAACCCCTGAAAAACAACCCCACACCATAACCCCCCCTCCACCAAACTTTACACTTGGCACAATGCAGTCAGGAAAGTCCCATTATCCTGGCAACCGCCAAACCCAGACTCGTCCATGGGATTGCCAGACAGAGAAGCGTGATTGGTCACTCCAGAGAACACGTCTCCACTGCTCTAGAGTCCAGTGGTGGCGCGCTTTACCCCACTGCATCCCACGGTTTGCATTGCACTTGGTGATGTTGGGCTTGGATGAGCTGCTCGGCCATGAAGCTCTACACACTGATCTTGAGCTCATCTGAAGGACACATGAAGTTTGGAGGTCTGGAGCTGTTGACTCTACAGAAAGTTGGCGACTTCTGGGACCCTCAGCATGCGCTGACCCCGCTCTGTGATTTTACGTGGCCTACCACTTCTCGTGGCTGAGTTACTGTTGTTCCCATTGCTTCCACTTTGTTATAACACCACTAACAGTTGAACGTGGAATGTTTAGTATTGAGGAAATTTCTCGAAATGGACTTATTGCACAGGTGTCAGCTGATCACGGTCCCACGCTTGAGTTCACTGAGCTCCTGAGAGCGACACATTCTTTCACTAATGTTTGTAGAAGCGTCTGCAGGCCTAGTGCTTGATTTTTTACACGTGACCATGGAAGTGATTGAACACCTGAATTCAATGATTTGGAGGTGCGTCCCAATACTTTTATGAATATAGTGTATATTGACATTTCTACATTCATTCCCGGGTAATCAATGTCATGGATGAAGGTTGAATCACTGGTAAATTTTGCAAATAGTTTCAAACTTATTCATAACGCAATGTTGTTTCAACATCTTGCTTTTCACCATAGGTGATTTTGAATTTAAAATGTATATTTATGTACATTTAACCATTTCAATGTTTTTCAATGTTGAAATACCTGACATTTTAACTGGCTGAGGTATTCTGTGAATCACACCAGTGTTATGTGCAAAGCACTGGAAACAGTGCACTCAAAACAATGAAAATGAACCTCAAACTAAACTAAAAGCCTGTACAGCATATGGATTGTGTTTCCTACGAACTTATGCATGGAGAAAACTCTGAGCAGATGAAAGTGAAAGAACAAACGTGCATACAGTCAGAAATATGATCATCAAGTTTTTCATGATCTGTGGGCTTGAGGTTATTTTTGTATTTGTCCTGTGAACCATAACCATAGTTTTCTTAGAAAACAGGTTTATGACACATACTGTATATAATAATTTATTTAGGACTGGTCCTTTTCTACTCACCTATAGGGAATCCCAGGGCAAAGTCATTACTCTGTGTGGCAAATATCGAGAACAGGCCAGCTTTGGAGAAACGGCTCTCTCGGTTTGCCACCAAAAGTGTGAGTACACACACAAAAAAGAACACAGTCACTTTTGCCACCAGGATACTAAAGAAAAACGGCCAGATTACATCCCCGAAGTCCAGAAGCACCATGTTTTTAAAAAGCAGGGCTGGAAGCGCAAACTTGGACACAAAGCTGCCCAGTCCTTTGGCTTGTGTAGCTGGGATGATGTTTGTACGGCCTGCGACGTATCCGCAGAGAATTATCCCGAAACATTCCAGCAGGGCTGGCAGGAGTTTGTCAATTGACATGCTGGGTGGGACGGAGGGGGGGTCAGATCCATCCCCGCTGCTCAAGATGGAAATATTAACCGACAGATCATCCATCCTGAGTTTGACTACAGGCCTGTCAAAGGCCTAAAGTAACTAAACACTCTGAAAAGCAAAGAAAAAGAATCATTAGAATACAAAATATAACAGTCATACATATCTAGTGAATATGTATGTATTTTTCTAACTAAACGTTATATAGCACAGTGACTATTTGAATATATAAGGGTACTCAAATCCTGGTGTTAATAAAAGGGCTCTGAATGATTACTATATGTATGTATGTGCCATGGTATCATTCTACCAAGTCAACTATACTTTATAATGGAATATTATTACAAGTATAAATGGTTTGATGAATATCCGAGAATAGTAAATTTAACTCTCTTTCACGTCTTCTTGCACTTGAACGGACAAATTCCCACAAAATATGTCAAAATGCTCGGCGAGTATCCTAGTAAACACAGTTGGTTATGCCTTAAGTGAGTGTAAACAGTTGAGAAAACAAATGTGAAACAGTAGAATCGATCCGTGCAGCTCTTAAAGTGACAGCAGCTTATATAATCCTGCTGCTGAGTTTTTAATGTTAATAGGGCTGCAACGACGCGTCGACGTCGTCGATGACGTCGACTACGAAAATACGTGCGTGAAATGCGTCGACGGCACATTATTTACGTTCTAGAATGGAACAGAAGATCTAGAATAATGGCGGCTTCTGCTCCCGGGCATAGTGAAAATGATCATTTATCATATAAAGCCAGACCGCGACATTCAAAAGTGTGGGAGTACTTTAAACAGAAGCCGAATAAAACTGTGCTTTGTTCGCTCTGTAATGCCGGTTTCACACTGCGCGCGGTGGCAGAGCAGGAGATGTGTGTGTGGAGAGCGGGAGCTTTCACACTGCCAATCAGTGTTGCCAAGTCCCGGTTTTCTCCGCGGAATTGGGCTACTTCTACACTGTTGCCGCGGGCTGTGTCTCATGTCCGCGGGTTGAAGCGATCCCAACTATGTGATATTTAGCCCCGGGAATGAGAATTTTAGCAGGCAGCCCTGCAAAAAAAACACACATATTTAACCCCCCGAATGCGATGTTTACCGGAGAACCTCCCCGAAACGCGATTGGGCTTGTTTTGGGCTAGTTCTGAGTAACGAATGGGTGGGTTTTGTTGCGAAAACCTGGCAACCCTGCTGCCAGTGTTCGTCTCGCTGAACCGTGGCGCGTGTATTGCAACATTCGGTCACATTTTCTGGGGTTCTTCTCCGACCTCAGTACGTCTCGTGCTTTTATTTATTATGGGCTGCATAAATCCTGTTAATGCGACCTGGTTCCCCTCTGTCCCAAACACATATGCATAATAACAATATGCTGTATATAGGTAGTTTGCATGATTAAAGTAACATTAAAGTTAAGATATTCCTCTAGCTTTAATCATTTAAATGTGTCTTTGAAGTTTGGGCGAAAACTTCTGGCAGCTTTAGTCGTTGTTTATGCACATGTATCTTCAAAATAGACGACTAGTTATACTATATTAAAACTATGATGAAAGCTCCTGCATGTGAACCTTTTGCAGATAAATACAAGTGCATTTTCGTTTACTATTGACACAAATCAATAAGTAAATCATACTATAGTAAACAACTTTTCCTAATTAGGCCTACTCTGTATACATTTTATGATGAATAGTATCATTATATATTATGTTTAAAAAGCTTCTTGTGTTCATATATTTCATTATAAAATGGCATACTATGTACACTACCCTTCCTGAAATACAATTAATATTTTCATCATTCATTGATTTCATGTTAAAATAATATACAAATTCACTACCCTCTTTGAAGTACAATAATCAGTAAAAAAGAATCATAAGATTAATCCGGAAAAGTTAGATTAGTCGACTAATCGAAAAAATAATCGTTAGATTAGTCGACAGAAAAAATAATCGTTAGTTGCAGCTCTAAATGTTAAATCAAACAACAAAACAAATAAAAATTTGCGCACTGCTCTCAACTAAATAACTTTTGTAACTTTAATAAGGATTAATAAGTTTAATTCTGTACCTTAATACTGTTAGACCTACAAAAAAAAAAAACCTGAAAAGCAGTTATTACTGACTGTTTAATAGGCTAATGTTTTACATTTACATTAGTTAGGCTAGTAGTTTTAGCTGTTGTATCAAACTGAAATTGTGAATATTCACTGGTATCTAAAATGTTGGTGTCCTAACTGACTGTTTTTGCAAAAACAGTTTCATTGCCAGTAAAAAATATTTATGGACGGTACCTTTTCTTAAGTCACCGGCCATTGGCAGGTGCCTACTGTATCATATTTCATACATACATTTCTAACATTATTAAAACTCGAAAAACATTTCGTACACAATCTACTACATGTCTTCTGCCCTCGTTTATAGCTTGTACTTTTTTTACAAGTAAAAAGTCCTTTAATATAATTCTAAAAAAATTTCCTCCATCAGGTCGTGATACTTTTTGCTATTTTAATGTAACAATAACTTTTATATTGTTATTAATTAAGGATGCACGATATATCACCACCATATCGGTACCGGCCGATCTGTGTTCATTTTTAACGTTAACGTTATCGTTATCGGCCCGATAAGAAATTTTGCCTGATATATTAAAGCCGATAAAATAATTGATTATTTCCTTCAGCTGAGACACTTCAGATGCGCACGGTTCACCATGATGGGTTTGAATGGCTTGAAATATGATTGGAATCACTTCAAAAAAATTTAAATACAGTTAATGCAACATGTGCAGCGGTCATATAAATTATATTAAAACCTTATAATTGTGTGCTTGGGACATGGCTTTTAATGGTGAGACTTTTGTTTTTGTAATCAGGCTTTCAAAAATGATATAAAAATTTGTATTTAGATTTATCGGCCAATATATCGGTCATCAGCTTTCAAATATAAAGAATTATCGGTTATATCGGCCGAAATGTTCATATCGGTTCATACCTATTATTAGTAATTTTAAGATTAACTGCACTTTTTTTTTTATTGTTAAGGTAATTAGTATCAAATATGATCCATTTTGATAAACTTTTTTGGGGGTGGGTTCATCTCTCAATCATCATTTTATTGCGTTGCATTATTTGTTTTAAAAACTAAAGAGCTTTGATCATAAAACTAAGCATTTAAATGTCAGCTTACCAAGACATTAATGGGAGATAAAGAGCAATGACTGATATTTGTAAGCATTACTTTGATATAGATCTCATTGACTTACATTACAAACATCAGAATTAAACAACAACTGTACTAAATTGCATATTTTTGCTCAGTTTGGGTTATTTTTTTTCTTCCTCGAGTATGAGCTCCATATTCTCAGTATATCTCACCATATGAGCCATAAAAGCCAAATATGATACAACTTTATTTAGATTTTCTATAATATTTTGTCTAATAATATTATGTTTAGTCTATACTCTGTTGAAACAGAACACCATGACATGATTTTAATCTAATCCAGCATCTTGTTACACAGACAGAGACGTGGGTATAGTATAACAAGCACTTTACCAGTGATAGCATCAGATTTATGTATTTACTCCAAGATAACATCATGGTCTTGCCTGTCATGCTACCAGTTACCCATGGCACTTTCTGGTACTGGTCTAAATTGTACACAGTACGTCCAGTGCATGTACGTGCCAGGCGAAATATCCTTTAGCACGAACAGCAGAATGTATTTCAGATGTTCTGTATGTACAGTGAGTTGTTGACAGACTCACCGGATCAGCTGAATCCTGTAAATCCGACCTAGTGATAAACACACACAGACCAACACAAACACACTTTCCCTCATGTTGTCTCGTTCAGAGGATGACTCTCAGACCCGTGCCTGCTCTTCCGCATCGCCTCTGCTCTGTCTGTGCGCTGGGAGTAAGCGTGTGTCTCGTTATATCAGTACTAACACACACCGCTGCAGTCAAGTTATCGTTAAGAGTGTGCGCATGCGCATAAGAGCCCAGGGACCTTTCACGTGGTGCTTTGCATAAGAGCCCAAAACAGACTTGATATGGACACCTCCTTTATTAACATAAAAGATATGAAAACTCTAAAATCTATTAGAATAAGGCTTACATTTCATACACTCAATTTGTATTCATTCTGAACCATTTTGAACAGCTTTGCGAAATACTACCCAGGCAGATGTTCTGGCTATGGTCGATAGAGGGCAGCATTGCTCTAAATGAAGGATTCTCAATGCACTGCGAACTCCGTGTGAAAGAGAACAACACAGGCCTTAAAATGTGCATTTAAGCTGCTAAATAATGTCCTGGGCCAATGAGCATCTTTCAGTGATTTGACGTCTTTATATGGCAAATAGTCATTATTCCTTCCACCTAATAGAAAACTGAAGTGTATGATAGAAATGTGTATATTCGATGTGCATTTTCATACTCAGAACAACATTTTGGAATGTACAGAACAACATATTATATAGTTATTGATTTTATTAGGAAAATAGCACACATAAAAAAGAAGTGGCCTCAGTCATTTTGTAAATGGCTTTAAATGATATGTAAATCTTTTGGAACAAACTAAAAACAAAAATGCGATGAAAACATGTTATGCTTCGAAAGCACAGGATTTTATATTAGATTCAACTTTATTGTCATTACACAAGTACAAGTACAAGGCAACGAAATGCAGTTTAGGTCTAACCAGAAGTGCAATAGCAGCAAGTGCAGGATATATACAATGGTTGCGTAAGTGCAGGACATAAAAATGTTCTGAATATATATAAATATGTATAAGTAGAGAGATGGTTATTACTATAAGTAGAACTGAATTTACAGATGAATATATACAGTGAATAAATATACAGATGGCTATTACTATAAACAGAATTTACAGGTGAATATGTACTATGAATAAATATACAGATGGCTATTACTATAAACAGAATTTACAGGTGACTATGTACTATGAATAAATATACAGACGGTTATTACTTGAACAGAATTTTACAGTTAGAGGTATACAGTAATATGTTAGGCTAATATGAGGAATATAGCAGTGGATTAAGTTAGTACAATAAATTATGGACAGAGCTATCCGAAAGAAAGTGTAAAAGTGCAGTGGAAAGTGGTTGCATATTCCAGTTAGAAGTACGGTGCAAAATGCAAATGTAAACATTGTTACTGTAAATACAGTCGGCAGTGCAGATGAGCATTATCCAGTTACGGTATGGTGGTGCAGAATGCATAAGTAAACAGTTGTTACTGTAATAAACAGTCAGTAGTGCAAATAACAAAGTGAAGGCAGATGTGAGGTAGGAGAGTTATCAGTTTATGAGGGAAGTGGATCAACGGGGGTTTGAGTTCAATAAAGAGACAGCTCTGGGGAAAAAACTGTTCTTTAGTCTGCTGGTCCTGGTCCGGAGGATCCTGAAACGCCTGCCGGAGGGCAGGAGAGAAAACAGTCTGTGGGCTGGGTGAGAGGAGTCCTTGAGGATGCTGCGAGCTCGATGCAGACAGCGTTTCCTCTGGATGTGTTCGATGGCAGGCAGTGGAGTCCCTGTGATGCGCTGGGCAGTTTTCACCACCCGCTGCAGTGCCTTGCGCTCCGCAACAGAGCAGCTCCCATACCACACTGCCACACAGTTGGTCAGGATGCTTTCTATTGCGCAGCGGTAGAAGTTCACCAGGATGGCCGAGGAGAGCTGATTCTTCCTCAGTGTCCTCAGGAAGAAGAGGCGCTGGTGAGCCTTCTTGACCAGGCTGGAGGTGTTGGTCGTCCACGACATGTCCGCCGAGATGTGGATCCCCAGGAACTTGAAACTGGAGACACGCTCAACAGCCATTCCATTGATGTGGATGGTGTCGTGTGTGCCTCTTGACTCCTTCCTGAAGTCCACGATGAGCTCCTTCGTTTTGGTGGTGTTGAGGAGCAGGTTATTATCAGCGCACCATGTGGCCAGGTGCTGGATCTCTTCCCTGTAGGCAGTCTCATCGTTGTTGCTGATGAGACCAATCACCGTAGTGTCGTCCGCAAACTTGACGATGGAATTAGTTCCATACACAGGCTTGCAGTCGGAGGTGAAGAGGGAGTAGAGAAACGGACTTAGCACACAGCCCTGTGGTACACCAGTGTTGAGTGTGATGGATGTGGAGCAGGTGGATCCTGATCGAACATTCTGGGGTCTGTCAGTTAGGAAGTCCAAAATCCAGTTACACATTGAAGTGTTGATGCCCAGGTCTCCAAGTTTGGCAATTAACTTGGATGGGATGACAGTGTTGAATGCTGAGCTGAAGTCAACAAACAGCATGCGTGCATAAGTGTTTTTACTGTCCAGATGGGTGAGCACAGAGTGCAGTGCCATGGAAACGGCATCCTCTGTGCTCCTATTGCTGCGGTAGGCAAACTGGTGTGAGTCCAATGTGGATGGTATAGAGTCTTTTAGGTGTTCCAGGACCAGCCGCTCAAAGCACTTCATAATGATGGGTGTGAGTGCTACAGGGCGGTAGTCATTAGGGCACCTCGGGCTGGAGTGTTTCGGCACTGGCACAATGGAAGTGCGTTTAAAGCATGATGGTACAGCTGCTTGGGCGAGAGACAGGTTGAAAATGTCTGTAAAAACCCCAGCGAGCTGCTCCGCACATGCCCTGAGCACACGTCCAGGGATGTTGTCTGGTCCAGCAGCCTTGTGCGCGCTGATCCGGCTCAGTGCCTTGCAGACATCTGTGGTGGAGAGTGTGATTGGTGGGTGGTCAGCTGAGGGTTTGAGCTTGGTGGCAGTTTCTCTGTTGTCTCTTTCAAAACGAGCATAAAAGTAATTTAGCTCATTCAGGAAGTTGACATCAGTGGCTGCGGGGGTGGAGTGGGGGGGTTTGTAGTCACTGATGGCCTGGATGCCCTGCCACATGCGTCGAGGGTCAGAGTTGGAAAAGTGACCCTCAATCTTAAGCTTGTAGCAGTGCTTGGCCTTTTTGATGCCCCTCTTCAGGTTTGCCCTGGATGCGCTGTAGGCTTGTGCATCTCCTGATCTGAAGGCAGTATTGCGTGACTTCAGCAGGAGTCGTACTTCCCTGTTCATCCAAGGCTTCTGATTTGGGTATGTGGTGATCTGTTTCTGGGTTGTAACACTGTCGATGGTGGTATTGATATGATCCAATACTGAGGAGGTGTAGGAGTCAATGTCCGTGTGAGCGCCACTGGTGGCTTGAGAAGCAAACATACTCCAGTCTGTGTTTAGAAACCTTTCCTGGAGTGTGGAGTCTGCCCCCGCAGGCCACACCTTGATGGTTTTCATTGATGGCTTCACGCGGTTGATGAGGGGTGAATATTTGGGTCTGAGAAACAAAGAGAGGTGGTCTGACTGTCCCAGGTGGGGGAGGGGTGTCGCAACGTAAGCTCCGGCCATGTTTGTGTAGACATGGTCTAAGGTTTTGTTTCCTCTGGTGTGGCAGGAAACATGCTGGTGAAACTTGGGTAGCACTGACTTTAAGTTTGAGTGATTAAAGTCACCTGCAACAATAAACGCAGCTTCCGGGTGATCAGTCTGTTGTTTACTGATGGCTGCGTGAAGTTCTTTCATAGCAAGCTTGGCATCAGCATCGGGTGGAATATAAGCTGCTGTGATAATAGTGGAGGTGAACTCCCGCGGTAGATAAAACGGTCTACATTTAACCATGAGAAACTCCAGGTTAGCTGAACAATGACTCCCAACAATAGCAGAGTTTGTGCACCAAGCTTTGTTAATATAAATGCACAATCCACCCCCTCTGCTCTTCCCAGAGCCATCTAATGTTCTATCCGCCCGGAGTGTGTGGCGTCCCGCTAGCTCGATAGCGGTGTCCGGTATTCCGCTGTTTAACCAGGTTTCCGTGAATATTAGGACGTTACAGTTCAAAAGTTTCTTACTGTGTGTGATGCTGAGTCGAATCTCCTCCATTTTGTTCACTAGCGACCGTACATTGGCAAGGAAAATGCTGGGTAAAGAGAGCCGATGAGGAGTAAGCGTTAGCTTAGCACGCGTTCCTCCACGTCTCCCTCGCCTTTGTTTATGATCACGCCGCCGTCTGCGTGCACTTCCGCCCGGCCGGGTAGAGTGCAGAGTCACCGGTGTCTTAGCGATCTCAGGAAGGAGTTGTAGATTGTCCATAAAACTGTCGGAAATTCGCAAACCAATATCCAAAAGCTCAGCGCGGGTGTACGATGTAAAGGCACAACTGTTCTGTGCGAACAGACCCGAGAAGAACAGGAAAAATACCGCAAAATTGCAGAATCTGGAGAGACGCTGAGCCTCGCGATCTACTCGCGCCGCCATCTTGGCGCCGCCATATATATGAATTTCCTGTCTGCAGATGCAGGGTTGCCAACTCTCACGCATTTGGCGTAATTCTCACGCTCTCACGCTGCCCAACTTAATCTCACGCCAAATTGCCAAACCTGCTTTTGATATTAAACAAAGTCTAAGCTTTTAAGTTTTTTTAAGTTTTAAAGCAAAAATTGCGAAATAAATGCGAAATTCAAACAATAAGCGTTTTGGCGCTAATATGGCATAACAGCCATAGCTGTCAACATTGAACATTGAAAATAAGGGAGATTTCCCGGAATCCATCCACAAAATAAGGGATTTTTTTACATGATTCTTACCCACAAACTTAAAAAAAGTCTTTTGTTTGACATTAAACAGACAGCAGTAAAGGCTACTGCCCCTTTAAGACCTCGGATATGCGTCGTCTTTTCTGGACTGTATAAAGTTTACTTAAGCCATATACAGACTATGTCTGCTAGAATACTCATCAATATGGACATGTTGACACACTTTTTGCGTGAGTTTGTCCGTTCAAGAGCAAGACTTGAAAGAGAACTCAATATTTGCGCGCTGAGAGACGTGTGCGCGCTCTCGGATGAGTGCACAGACACATTTTCTCACAGCGCGCGTGACTTCTCATTCGCGTCTTCTGGCACTAAACCAGATAGTTGCGTGTTCTGAGTTAACACAATCAGAACGTAAAAATACGGGATATTTTACGGGGAAATACTAAACCGGGAAGACAACGGGAAAAGAGCTAAAATACGTGAGAAACCCGGAAAAAACGGGAGGGTTGACAGCTATAAAGCCAGAGTGTTGAAAAACCATTCGGAGTTGCGCCATGCTCTCTCATCTCGCGGGGGCGCGCGCGGTCACGTGCTTCACGGAGCTCTCAATACTTCTAGCGCTGGGTCAATGCATGTCAATGGCTTGATGCTCAACAGCTCCACTTTACAGGTGTTTGCAGCAAGTTTTGGTAAACACTACAGCATAGTGTGCATTGATTATTACGTCAACCATACAGGATCGTTTTATAATGGAGAGTGATGGAGATGCAACATTGTTAACATTAATGTTAATGTTTTTATTGTAGGCTATTTAGCCCTCAGGTATTCCATACTCATTGGTCACACTCATAGGCTACTCATTGATGGTCAAATGTGACCTTAACTATTTTTCAATTGAATAAATGTTCTATATTTTAGTTCAATAATATTTATTGAATATTTTGAGATATTTTGGTACTAAATACTATTTGTTCAATAATTATGGTCCATTAATGACCACTTAAAATATTTTTCTTCTAATATTTTTTTTATATTACAATTAGTATAGTAATTAAGGTTAAATTAGAGAATTCTTATTCAAAGAGGCAAATTAGAGTCATTTTGTGGCTCGAAAAATAATAATTTCCATTTGTAATGCCATTAGGTGCCTTTATGGCTCTTTAATCAATATACATGTATCTAATCTAGTTGCTCAAAAAAGTATTGCAGTTTTGCATTTTAATAAATATTTAGATATGATCAAACACAAGATTTCTTTAAATGTGAAACTTTAAAATGTTAATAACGTACATATCCTTATTTCCTTATATGTACAGTGGGCTATGAATTGATACTCAAATCGAAATCGATATACCGTCGTAAAAACCGCCAGCCCCTCAACACCCCTAAAAAAAGAAAATCTCACTCCAACCTGATCTTAAAAGTTGGCAACCCTGCTGATGTTAATGTGACATTGTGAGTATGTGATACCTCTTGTTCTCATGGCATTGATTAATAAATAAAAATAAAATAAAAAAATATTAAACAATTGCTAAGGCACTAAACCCCATTGAACCAAATTCTCAATAATAAATCACTATTTTTGCAAAACCTTAAATAAGTTAATGCAGTTAGACAATGTTTGCAAATCTCATGCACTCTTTGCACAAAAATATATTTAATAACTCAGTATTTCTTTTAGAGTTTTATTTGACCTTCTTGTCTTTTGCAGTTGGGCTGCAGTATGTTTACAGTACGCAAGTGCTGAGACTAATCAATATTCAGCACAATATTAAAATTGCAGTACAGTTTGCAATATATACTCCTTACTCAGTTGCAATTACTATACTTTTTTATGTAATTGCAAAAATTGTATATGATATATATTTTTTCTGTAACATTCCGGATGCTGTGTTCTCCATTTCTTGATGTGTAGTGAATGATCAGTAGAGCTTTTATTTCTCGAAACCACCGCCCACTTTCGCAAAACACACAAAATCAAAACTTCAAACTACACTGTAAAAAATAAATCTGTAAAATAACATTGGCAGTAAAAAGTACAGGCAGCTTTATTACCCGGACATTATCCAGTAAGCTTATGGACATTTCTGTGAACCTAACATTGAGGTTATTTGCAAATAGGCATTATTTCTTCCACCTACAGTTTTTCGTAATTGTTTACACACAAATACTGGGACTTGAGACACAATGACCACAACATGTAACTCATGCACCAACCCCCTGAACCAATGCTGCTAAACTACAAGCACAGTTCCCGCTATTGCAGGTCTAAAGCACTCTTTTTTTCAAAACACCACACAATTCTCTGCATTTGGCACAATTTCCATGCAGAAAATCTCTTGTTTTCACAAGGAACACACTGCCATTCAAATCAGCACACTGACTCTTCACATGGGCAAACACCCGTCACAGTTTTACAATCAGCAAGCAGAACTTTAGCATAAAAGGGCAACAGGTGAGCTCTTCTGTTTTGGAGCAGCATCGTTTTTTACTGTAAATACAGTAAATTCTTCTGTTGTTTTGTATGTAGACCACTGTATGTGCAACTTTGTGTTGGTTGGGATGTACACGGTGTACACTGTTTTTGTGGGAACAATAAAATATATTTGTTACCGTGTATTTGTGTGTTCTGACTATAAAAACAACATTCTCAAATATTTTACAACACACTCATTGTGATGAATGGAGAAGAAGTGTTTTACATTGAGCACGTCAGTGTTCAGCTGGTTCTTATAAATATCTATTCATATGATGGTTTGTGTGTGTCATTTGAAAACAAAATACCATTTTGAGAAGAAATAACATTGTTTTGAATGTAAAGGTTCATTTTGCAGGAGAATTGAGGGGTTTTGCCCATTGTGTGTGTGTTTTTTTGTTTGTGTGTCGAGTTCTGAGAGTAACTGTGTAGTCAGAAAATGTGTGTAAACATTCAAGAAAAACTGTAATGTTGTGAAAGATAACAAATAATAATAAGTTGTGCAATTTGAGCTCCAGTAGCTCGTCTGTTTGATCGGACCAGGAGATGCTCTGACCCAGTCGTCTAGCCGTCACAATTTGGCCCTTGTCAAACTCGCTCAAATCCTTACGCTTGCCCATTTTTCCTGCTTCTAACACATCAACTTTGTGGACAACATGTTCACTTGCTCCCTAATACATCTCACCCACTGATGAAGAGATAATCAGTGTTACAGTTTTTTTCAACTGCTTATACACATTTACATCAAAATTCTACACACAATTCCTAAAACTGCACACACAAAATGCAAAATGCCATCTCCTTCAAAATGTAACACCGCATTCAAAATGCCATAAACGCATGTCAGAATGAAGCATTTGCATCAAATGGCAAACACTTCTTTCATAATAGTACATTTGTGGATATACCATGTTAACACTGTTGTTCTAAATCTAAAGCTCTTTGGTCTTTCACTGGCTTATATCTACATTTCAATACAATGTTCTAGAGTGAAAATAATCAGCTGAGAGGGGTAACAAGTACACTCTAAACACCAATGCAATGTAGAAACAGAAAATATTTATTAGGCCAAACATTACTGTTGTATACATCAGCATACAGCAAAACCATATGTAAACATGTGAGGAATGTGTGTGTGACCTGGTGAACAAGTGTAGCATTTTGATTGGTTGTGTTTGGAAAAGGAAAGCAAGTTACTTCCTGTTAGATTTTTTTGTGTTTTGTAGAGAATTGTGTGTAGCATTTTGAAAAAAAGTGTATTATGTAATTGAAAGTTTTGCACTTTGAGTGAGGGGTTTCAAAAATTTTGTGTGTAAGCAGTTGGAAAAAACTGTATTCACTTCACCGGTCATAATGTAATGCCTGATCGGCGTATACACACACATAAATATTCAACATACATACATACATACAGTATATGCAAATATATTCATATTTACACTATAAACAGAAATGCAAGGGGGTAAACATTTTTTATTTATTTCTGAGTTTTGATCTCTAAGTGCTCATTTTATGTATGTGTGTTTTCACTCATGATCGATGGCTGTAGGTCATCAGTGGCATTTAAATGTCAGTGTTTTCTAGAGGAACCACAAGAGCTGCTAGTTTTGAGTGATGTGTGTGATCTAGGGAACTGTGTTTAGTGTTTTTGCAAAATGTTACAAATGCAAACTGAGTGTAAAGCAGATAATGTGCTTGTAGATTTGTAGACTTGGTCTGAAGATTATGAGTGAAATCTTTCATTGAGTGGCCTCAAATACCACTTTATTAGTGTGTTTATTAGTGTGTACGCATTTCTAATAAACTGCATTGACTCATGTGTGTGATCTGAAAGGACTGATTGGTTTCGAGTACAGGTGAAATGGTTTTGAAGCAATTTTTTGACTTTGCCAGAAGAGTCGATGGCTTTGTGAGTTTAGTTTAAAATTTGGAATTGTGTTTAATGTGAGAAAACAAGAGGAGCTTTCAAGAAATGTGTCTTAGCAATTGTGAAAAACTGATAAAAATAAATTCCAAATGGCCTGATAAAACACACGTATGCCCTTTCAGATAACATCTTTACTCGATGGAGAAGTTCTTCCGTTCACAGAGATGTGGTTGTGGTTGAAGGGAAGGCTTTCAGTGGCTTGGTCTGACAGAAGTCGGTATGGCTTAGTATTCACTTCCTTTCTCACAGCAGCTTTAATATATTATAAACTACCTCAGCAATTCATAAGATACGTATTTTACGAGGTGGCTAATTCGTAGGAATTTGATATTTCCTGTATATTATTTGTAGGAAAGTGTATTGGAAAAAAATACATTGAGGAGAGAATAACCATTTTCAGCTGAGAGGCACAATGTCCCCACTTCAGATGTGAACCTTGTTGTGCGCTTTAAAATGTACTTTTCTCTCTTTCCTCACCTGTTTTGCAACTTCACTTCTCTGTCTGTGTAATATTCTGGTTTACTGTTGACATCTGTGCCACTTTATGATAAATTGCTCACTGTTTTCCTCATGTATGTCAGATAAATGTGTCTATTGAATAAATACATGTGAACATCATTTGCAGGACAGGGTATTTTTGTAATTAGTGGAATGTATAGAACAATTATGCTACAATAATAATATAATGTATATATTATTGTTAATATAGCATCATTGCTATAATAATAAATCATATAATTTTCATAATAGAAAGACATACATTTTTCATAATTATTATCCACAGTAACCCATTATTAGATTAGATTAGATTCAACTTTATTGTCATTACACAAGTACAAGTACAAGGCAACGAAATGCAGTTTAGGTCTAACCAGAAGTGCAATAGCAGCAAGTGCAGGATATACAATGGATGCGTAAGTGCAGGACATGGATATGTACTGAATATGTATAAATATGTATAAATAGAGAGACGTTATTACTATAAACAGAACTGAATTTACAGGTGAATATGTACAGTGAATAAATATACAGATGGCTATTACTATAAACAGAATTTACAGGTGAATATGTACTATGAATACAATATACAGATGGCTATTACTATAAACAGAATTTTACAGATAGAGGTATACAATAATATGTTAGGCTAATATGAGGAATAGCAGTGGATTAGGGTAGTGCAATAAATTATGGACAGAGCTATCCGGAAAAAAAGTGTAAAGTGCAGTGGAAAGTGGTTGCATATTACATTTAGAAGTACAGTGCAAAAATGCAAATGTAAACATTGGTACTATAAATACAGTCGGCAGTGCAAATGAGCATAATCCAGTTAAGATATGGCAGTGTAAGATGCATATGTAAACAGTTGTTACTGTGATAAACAGTCGGTAGTGCAAATAACAAAGTGAAGGAAGATGTGAGGTAGGAGAGTTATCAGTTTATGAGGGAAGTGGATCAACGGGGGTTTGAGTTCAATAAAGAGACAGCTCTGGGGAAAAAACTGTTCTTTAGTCTGCTGGTCCTGGTCCGGTGGATCCTGAAACGCCTGCCGGAGGGCAGGAGAGAAAACAGTCTGTGGGCTGGGTGAGAGGAGTCCTTGAGGATGCTGCGAGCTCGATGCAGACAGCGTTTCCTCTGGATGTGTTCGATGGCAGGCAGTGGAGTCCCTGTGATGCGCTGGGCAGTTTTCACCACCCGCTGCAGTGCCTTGCGCTCCGCAACAGAGCAGCTCCCATACCATACTGCCACACAGTTGGTCAGGATGCTTTCTATTGCGCAGCGGTAGAAGTTCACCAGGATAGCCGAGGAGAGCTGATTCTTCCTCAGTGTCCTCAGGAAGAAGAGGCGCTGGTGAGCCTTCTTGACCAGGCTGGAGGTGTTGGTCGTCCACGACATGTCCGCCGAGATGTGGATCCCCAGGAACTTGAAACTGGAGACACGTTCAACAGCCATTCCATTGATGTGGATGGTGTCGTGTGTGCCTCTTGACTCTTTCCTGAAGTCCACGATGAGCTCCTTCGTTTTGGTGGTGTTGAGGAGCAGGTTATTATCAGCGCACCATGTGGCCAGGTGCTGGATCTCTTCCCTGTAGGCAGTCTCATCGTTGTTGCTGATGAGCCCGATCACCGTAGTGTCGTCCGCAAACTTGACGATAGAATTAGATCCATACACAGGCTTGCAGTCGGCGGTGAAGAGGGAGTAGAGAAACGGGCTTAGCACACAGCCCTGTGGTACGCCAGTGTTGAGTGTGATGGATGTGGAGCAGGTGAATCCTGAACGAACATTCTGGGGTCTGTCAGTTAGGAAGTCCAAAATCCAGTTACACATTGAAGTGTTGATGCCCAGGTCTCCAAGTTTAGCTATTAACTTGGATGGGATTACAGTGTTGAATGCGGAGCTGAAGTCAACAAACAGCATGCGTGCATACGTGTTCTTATGGTCCAGATGGGTGAGCACAGAGTGCAGTGCCATGGAAACGGCATCCTCTGTGCTCCTATTGCTGCGGTAGGCAAACTGGTGTGAGTCCAATGTGGATGGTAGAGAGTCTTTTAGGTGTTCCAGGACCAGCCGCTCAAAGCACTTCATAACGATGGGTGTGAGTGCTACAGGGCGGTAGTCATTAGGGCACCTCGGGTTAGAGTGTTTTGGCACTGGCACAATGGAAGTGCGTTTAAAGCATGATGGTACAGCTGCTTGGGCGAGAGACAGGTTGAAAATGTCTGTAAAAACCCCAGCGAGCTGCTCCGCACATGCCCTGAGCACACGTCCAGGGATGTTGTCTGGTCCAGCAGCCTTGTGTGCGCTGATCCGGCTCAGTGCCTTGCAGACATCTGTGGAGGAGAGTGTGATTGGTGGGTGGTCAGCTGAGGGTTTGAGCTTGGTGGCAGTTTCTCTGTTGTCTCTTTCAAAACGAGCATAAAAGTAATTTAGCTCGTTCAGGAAGTTGACATCAGTGGCTGCGGGGGTGGAGTGGGGGGGTTTGTAGTCACTGATGGCCTGGATGCCCTGCCACATGCGTCGAGGGTCAGAGTTGGAAAAGTGACCCTCTATCTTTAGCTTGTAGCAGTGCTTGGCCTTTTTGATGCCCCTCTTCAGGTTAGCTCTGGATGTACTGTAGGCTTGTGCATCACCTGATCTGAAGGCAGTATTGCGTGACTTCAGCAGGAGTCGAACTTCCCTGTTCATCCAAGGCTTCTGATTAGGGTATGTGGTGATCTGTTTCTGGGTTGTAACACTGTCGATGGTGGTATTGATATGATCCAATACAGAGGAAGTGAATGAGTCAATGTCCGTGTGAGCGCCACTGGTGGCTTGAGAAGCAAACATACTCCAGTCTGTGTTTAGAAACCTTTCCTGGAGTGTGGAGTCTGCCCCCGCAGGCCACACCTTGATGGTCTTTACTGATGGCTTCACACGGTTGATGAGGGGTGAATATTTGGGTGATAGAAACAAAGAGAGGTGGTCTGACTGTCCCAGGTGGGGGAGGGGTGTCGCAACGTAAGCTCCAGCCATGTTTGTATATACATGGTCTAAGGTTTTGTTTCCTCTGGTGTGGCAGGAAACATGCTGGTGAAACTTGGGTAGCACTGACTTTAGGTTTGAATGATTAAAGTCACCTGCAACAATAAACGCAGCTTCCGGGTGATCAGTCTGTTGTTTACTGATGGCTGCGTGAAGTTCTTTCATAGCAAGCTTGGCATCAGCATCCGGAGGAATATAGGCTGCAGTGATAATAGTGGAGGTGAACTCCCGCGGTAGATAAAACGGTCTACATTTAACCATGAGAAACTCCAGGTTAGCTGAACAATGACTCCCAACAATAGCAGAGTTTGTGCACCAAGCTTATTATGTACATGATATAGAACATAATATTTAGCAAGATGGTCCATTTTGTGAGTAAGATTTTATGATATTTGGTCATGTCTTAGACCAAAAATGTAAAATGTCAGTTAGTCACAGTCTCTCTCACACACACACACACACACACACACACACACACACGCACACACGCACATGCACACAGTTACACAGTCACACACACAGTCACACACATAGTCACACACAAAGTCACGCACAGTCACACACACACACACACACACACACACACACACACACACACACACACACACACACGCACATGCACAGTTACACAGTCATACACACAGTCACACACACAGTCACACACACAGTCACACACACAGTCACGCAGTCACCCAGTCACACACACAGTCACACACAGTCACACACACACACACACAGTCACACACACAGTCACGCACAGTCACACACAGTCACACACACACACACAGGCACACAGTTACACAGTCACACACACAGTCACACACACAGTCACACACACAGTCACGCACACAGTCACGCACACAGTCACACAGTCACACACACAGTCACACACAGTCACGCACACACAGTCACACACACAGTCACGCACAGTCACACACAGTCACGCACAGTCACACAGTCACACACACAGTCACACACACAGTCACACACACAGTCACGCACAGTCACGCACAGTCACACACACAGTCACACAGTCACACAGTCACACACACAGTCACACACACACACACACACACACACACACACACAGTCACGCACAGTCGCACACACAGTCACACACACAGTTACACAAACAGTCACACACACAGTCACACACACAGTCACGCACAGTCACACACACAGTCACACACAGTCACGCACAGTCACACACACAGTCACACACACACACACACAGTCACACAAACAGTCACACACACAGTCACAAAAACAGTCACGCACAGTCACACACACAGTCACACACACAGTCACACACACACACACACACACACAGTCACGCACAGTCGCACACACAGTCACACACACAGTCACACAAACAGTCACACACACAGTCACACACACAGTCACGCACAGTCACACACACAGTCACACACACAGTCACACACACAGTCACACACACACACACACACAGTCACACACACAGTCACGCACAGTCACACACACAGTCACACACACAGTCACGCACAGTCACACACACAGTCACACACACAGTCACACACACAGTCACACACACACACACACACACACAGTCACACACACAGTCACGCACAGTCACACAGTCACACACAGTCACGCACACAGTCACGCACACAGTCACGCACACAGTCACGCACAGTCACACGCACAGTCACACAGTCACACACACAGTCACACAAACAGTCACGCACAGTCACAAAGTCACACAGTCACGCACACAGTAACACACAGTCACACACAGTCACGCACAGTCACGCACACAGTCACGCACAGTCACACACACAGTCAAACAGTCACAAAGTCACACAGTCACGCACACAGTAACACACACAGTCACACACAGTCACGCACACAGTCACACAGTCACACACACAGTCACACAGTCACACACACAGTCACGCACACAGTCACGCACAGTCACACACACAGTCACACACAGTCACGCACACAGTCACACAGTCACACACACAGTCACGCACACAGTCACGCACAGTCTCACACACACAGTCACACAGTCACACACACAGTCACGCACACAGTCACGCACAGTCACACACACAGTCACACACACAGTCACGCACACAGTCACACACACAGTCACACAGTCACACAAACAGTCACGCACACAGTCACGCACACAATCACGCACAGTCACACACAGTCATGCACACAGTCACAAAGTCACGCACACAGTCACACACAGTCACGCACACAGTCACACAGTCACACAGTCACACACACACAGTCGCACACAGTCACGCAAACAGTCACACACAGTCACGCACACAGTCACACAGTCACACACACAGTCACACACAGTCACGCACACAGTCACGCACACAGTCACGCACAGTCACACAGTCACACACACAGTCACACACACAGTCACACACACGCACACAGTCACGCACACAGTCACACACACGCACACAGTCACGCACACAGTCACGCACACATACACACAGTCACACAAACAGTCACACACACAGTCACACACACAGTCACACACGCAGTCACACAGTCACACACACAGTCACACACACAGTCACGCACACAGTCACACACAGTCACGCACACAGTCACACACACAGTCACACAGTCACAAACACAGTCACACACACAGTCACACATTCACGCACACAGTCGCACACACAGTCACACACAGTCACAGTCACACAGTCACGCACACAGTCACACACACAGTCACACACACAGTCACGCACAGTCACACACACAGTCACACACACACAGTCACACACACAGTCACACACACAGTCACACACACACAGTCACACACACAGTTACACACACACAGTCACACACACAGTCACGCACACAGTCACGCACACAGTCACACACACACACACAGTCACACACACAGTCACACACACAGTCACACAGTCACGCACACAGTCACACACACAGTCACACACACAGTCACGCACACAGTCACACACAGTCACACACACACACACACACAGTCACACACACAGTCACACACACAGTCACACAGTCATGCACACAGTCACGCACACAGTCACACACACAGTCACACAGTCACGCACACAGTCACACACACAGTCACACAGTCACACACAGTCACACACACAGTCACGCACAGTCACACACAGTCACACACGCACACAGTCACACACACACACACACAGTCACAAAAACACACACACAGTCACACACACAGTCACGCACAGTCACACACACACAGAGACACACACACACACACACACAGTCACACACACAGTCACACACATACAGTCACGCACACACACGTTTATTACAGTTTTTTACAATCGCTATGACAATTATTTCAATACATTTAACAAATTTCCTAAACTCTTAACACAGTTAGCACAACATCTGTCTGTGTAGGCTATACAATTAACACATGTATTGTTGCTTTTACACAAAATGCATATAGTTAACACAAATTTTAAATGTTTGAACTTCTTTTACACACAAGCTCAACCAAGACCAAAACAATGGATTTTTACTGCCAAATTGACCAGTGTTTTAACACTGTGTGTCAGAACAGATAACACCATGTTCTAAACCTAACCTTATAGGCTAAAGTCGAGGTAAACAGCTGTTTATATTGAGAATTGAAACACAAATATATCCCCTGTATTTTATTCTATATAAATCACAGCTGATTCCCATCTAGAATTGTTCAGGTGTTGATGTTCTTTCAATCACATGACTATATGGTATAGGGTAAAAGAGGGCATCTTTGGGCTGCTCTTGTGTGAAAAAGCAACAATATAGAGCAACACAAAGCAAGTAAGAGAAATGCCTGCACAAGGGAGAGGAAGATGAGGATTTGGACAAGGGCAAGGTAGAGATTGAGGAGTTATAATGCATGGTGGCGCTCAAAGAAGGGCCAGAATTAGGGTAACTGATGAAATAACAGCTACTATCATAGACCATGTCATAAACCACAGGCTATCATACAGAGGGGCTGGTGAACGAGTACAGACAAATCTCAGCCGGGACACAGTGGCATCCATTATCCAGATTTTTAGAGAAACCAACAGGTAGGATATTGTACAGGGGCTTCTCCTACTACAAAGTGTAAATAATTTTACCATGTATTACAGTGACTGTATGTCTCTGGTCCCTAACTGTATTTTGTCTATCTAAGGATTCAACGTCTACCTCCCTCAGGGGGCAGAGGAAAGCTCCTAAATGAAGAACAGGAACTTGTTATTGTCAACATGGCCTGATAATGAAATAAAACTTAAGGGTATTCTATAAAGATACTCTGAGATGGGTCATTCATTTTTTTGTATTGAATTTTTGCAGCAAAAGAAACAAAATGCATGCATTTACTAAACCCAACAAAACACAAATGTGGAGAGTCTTCAAAAGATGCACAATCTATGATCAATAAAATATACTGTCTATTTTATACGGGCAGACCTGACACATAAAATGTTTTTATGACAGTGTGCTATGATTGTGTTAGTAAATTATTGTATTTTGAAAATTAGTTTTGGAGTTTAGTTTACAATGTGTGATTTTGAGCATGAAATTAATTGTTTTGGCAATTGTGTGATGTAGATGTGTTGGTGTGTTAAGAGTTTAGGACATTTGTTAAAAGTATTGAAAAAATTGTCATAGCGATTGTAAAAAACTGTAATGTCAGGTTTTATCATCCTGTTGTTGGGCCATTTGGACCTCACAATGCAAGTTAAACCTGTACGCACACAAAATGTCTTCATTTCAAACTGCAGAGGAAATGATTTAACAAAAACGTTCGAGGATGGTGACAGAATGCACTTTAATTGCCATATCTGGACATACATTTTACAACGATTTGAAATCCCCCAAAAGAAATAGGGTTTTTTAATAAAAAAATAAAACTGCTCATTCAGCAAAGGAAAATCCAGCTCATGTTATAATAATGCCAAAACATTTCATCTGGGAATTGGTGGCAAGGGTGGCGCTCCTCTGTCTCTCATTACTGAAAAACAAAGAGATATAAACTGATTATTCTGACATTAAAACACAGTGAAATATGCTATTAAAATATGCAAACCCTTAGCATGTCTATACTCTAAAAGCAGGAAAACAAAACCAATCATCAAATCCACTGTGGGTGGGCATTAGCATCATACTAGATTCACAACAACACACACTTTTAGGGTGCTTTCACACTAGCAGTTTTGGTGTGCACCTGGGTTCGATTGACGTCAGTGACATGCGCGCCCACGAACCGTACCAGAGTCCGCTTTAAAAGGTGGTCTGGGGTTCGGTTCATGTGAACTCCGGTACGGTTCGCTGCTGATGTGAACGTAATCGTACTAATGCCGTGTTCCAGGCTCCCCGTAACCCGTGTTTTTCAACCTTCTACCCGTGAAAGTGCACTGGAGCGGAAGTCAAACCCGTGACTTCCCACCCGTGAACTCGTACTAGATGGATGTACTCCCAGTTACGAGATCTGACGTCACATAGCCCGCGAAACAACAATGGCAGCCCCTACGGAGGCGGTGTTTATGAAAGTCGTACATTAAAAACCAAATAGTTTATTAAAATAAGGTATTGCGCTAACGTTATTTATCCGCAAATGTTAAGCATTATCAGCAGCTTTACTAGCGTTAGCTAGTTTTCAGTCCATTGAGTGCAAGAATAAATTAATACCAAATACATTTCCAAATATACAAACAACATAAAATAAAAGGTATAACAGCTTCTCTTGCCTTATGCGCCGTTTTTTCTCCTCCGTTTCCCTCAAATAAGCAGGAGTAAACACCTTTGTCGATAGAAATGATTGTAAATTACAGTGTAAATTTTGACAGCAAATTTTGATTTAGTTTTAGTCATAGTCTTTTGACTAAAATGCCATTTAGTTTTAGTCATATTTAAGTCTCCTGAATTGTTTTTAGTTTTAGTCTAGTTTTAGTCGACAAAATATTATAAGGTTTTAGTCGACTAAATCTACAGTAGATTTAGTCTCCTAAAATCGAATGAATTTAGTTCAGTTGTAATACATTAAGCATTTAAGCATTACATAACCGACTGTCACATTTTGTTTTTGACATAAAAAATACACGAAAGAGCTCAATTCACTTTTTTTGTCTGTTTTTTAAAAACAGCTATATAGTTTTTATAACTTTGTATTTCTGCTTTAGTTAGTAGGCCATATCAGGTTAAATAAGTTTGTTTATTTATTTTAATTTCAAGTAATGAAGATTTTTTTATGGTTTTAGTGAACTATTATAACCCTGATACTTTATTGAATATGTGTCAAATACTGGTCTTTCCTCCTGACTATGAATTAAATGGGAATTAAATTAAATACAGTTTATTGTGTAAGCAAAAACGAATATATAATGCGTGACTTTTAAACTCGAAATACACATTGACTCTTATTTTGAAATGTATGCGCCTTACTATTGCAGTTGCAGGAGCTCATTCAAGTTCAGATGAGGGAGATAAAATATGCATTGTTACAACCGTCTAAAACATATTACTATATAAACATCGTAAAGTAAACACTGTCATTATTCATCAGCATTAGTTCATAAACAATTGCCTGGCATAAATGTGCGCTATTCATTGATTGTGAGCCGCTCTGGAGCGCTGTACTGGGGATGCGTGAGGTCGTGTTTTCCAGCGGTTAGATCAGCTCAAATCAAATGTGCGCATCTGTTAAACAGGACATCAGTTCTGACTGGATCTCTTCCCTAATCGTCCCTCTCTCGTTTTTATTTGTTGACGAAAATGACAGTTGATTTTTGTCATCGTTTTTGTCATTCAACACTAGTTTTTATTTAGTTATCGTCTCGTTTTCGTCAGTCGAAAAAGGTTGTTGATGAAAATTATTCGTCAACGAAATTAACACTGGTAAATTAGCACAAGCCCCGTACGGTCCGCCATGCTTTGTTTACATCTAGCTACCACAATTCCTTGTGCTCAGGCAGTTTGGCATGACTTTGCCTGGAACGCTACAAAGTCGTGAGTCGTGGTCTGAAGTCGTGACTTACGGGCTCAAAAACCTGCCTGGAACGCAGCATTAATCACGGAAGTGTATCGTTATTAGGGCCCTATTTTAACGATCTGAAACGCAAGTGTCAAAGCGCGAAGCGCAAGTAACTTTGTGGGCGGGTCTCGGCGCTGTTGCTATTTTCCCGGCGGGATAAATGGCTCTTGTGCCCGGCGCAAATCTAAAATGGGTTGGTCTGAAGTAGCTTCATTATTCATAGGTGTGGTTTGGGCGTAACGTGAATAAACCAATCAGAGCGTCATCCAACATTCCCTTTAAAAGCAGGTGCGCAAGTTCCATTATGGATTGCTATTATTATGGCGTATTTACCAGGCGCACGCCAGGAGCGGTTCACAGCCGAGGAGACTGATGTTCTTGTAAGAGCAGTGAAAGACAGAGAAGTGAAGTTGTAATGTTGTACATTATGGTAAAGGTGATTTCACAGTCTTTTTTTTTCAGTTTTTCAGTTTTTTCAGTTTTTCAGTCGATTTTTTTTCCTGGTTCTTGACGGACAAACCAATTTGTCAGATGTCCTTATATACATATATGTCTTGCCACTATTGGGCAAACAGGTCTTATCCTTAATTATTACAATTAGCCTGAATAATTTGTAAGCTAGATTTATGCCTATTTTTTCACATCTTCGTGGCACACAATGATTTCCGTCATCTCATGTGTTAATATTTTTTTAGTGTAACAATTTATGATTTGCAAAAATAACTGTTGCATCTGTGTAGATTACATGAGCAAAGTGTATGCGCGTTGTGCACGCTATACATTATGGTCAAGCATGCGCCCTTAAAATAGCATAATGAACAACGCGCAACGCGCCACTGACTTTAGACTAGGTTTTTTCTGGTCAGTGGCGCAATTGTTTAATGGAACAGCAAAATAGCACCAGGGATTGTTTGCGCCGGAACACGCCTCCTTTTTTGCGCTGAACCGCCCAGGTAGCGCAAGTTCATTCACTAGTTTAGCGACGTGCTTCTGTGGAGGGAAAAGCGCGCTTTGCGCGGGTGCAAAATAGGAATGACACATGCGTCGGTGTACAAAGTCAATTGCGCTGGGTGCAAGATAGGGCCCAGAATGACGTATGATTTGATAAAAATGGCTGCGTCCGAAAACCTAGGCAGCTGACTCTTGCCTCACTGCCTTATCAGACAATGACAATGAGCGTTTGTGCATGAAGGCACCTCACAAAACTAATCTCGGACAGATTTCTTAGGCAGTGTAACCATTTAATGATCTACAGCAAAATAGACGAGCTTTGGTGAGAACTAAACAAATATTTAAATACTACATTAGTAATTTCTCGCTAGAAATTACATCATAAGTGGAAAATGTTGGTCGAAAACGTACATTTACACATAAAGTGACCAGCAAACGCAACTCTCGGACGCCATCTTTCTTTTCCAGCTCAACTGTCACAGAATGGAAAGCACAGGATTTTGGGATATCAAAGGCAGCAAAGGATACATCTATGCTGCCTTCAAAACTCGATCAGATGAAGGTCTCTCAGGAGACAGGAAGTGAAGCTAACATTAGATTCAGACGTGCCTTGATGCCTTCCTAGCTTGAAATGTGTCCTCCGAAAGGCAGCATTGTGTGAGTTTCACTCATTTCCCTGGCGAGTGTGACTGACGTACTGCAAGCAGAGAGCTGTAGATCTCATTTCTGCTCGTCTTCAGCGTTCTTTAGAGCATTTGCAGTACATTCGTGGCAGATAGACGCAAGTACTGAAGCTTTGGTAACAAAACCAACAAAAATATAAAAGTGAGTTGAGCAACGCTATGCATTCCGCCGCCTTCTCGCTCGCCGTCGTTACCAAGCAACCTAACAGCTTCTGCTTTGAGGACGCAAACACACCCCGGTTTGGACCCAAATAATATAATATGAGCACAGTCCAGCGGGGGCAGGGGAGCAATCGAACTCGGGTTCGGTCCAGGCAATCGAACCAAGTGTGAAAGCACCCTTAAAGAACTCATTACAATTCTGCACAAAACCCTGCAGTGCTGACCTTTGCCCCCGGACTTGCTGGGGTAAGACTTGGAGAAGGAGACGTACGGCTCTGGGGGAGGTAATTCAGACAGAGGATGAAAGGAGAATCTCATCCCAAACTCATCTAGAGGAAAAGAATACAATACGTCCAAACAGAGTCAGTCAATAGCAATTATATTAGCACATTTGATTCATTTTCATAGCCATACATAATGCCGCATCTGCTGTCTATAGACATTAAAGGGAAAGTTCACCCACAATGGAAATACGGTCATCATTTACTCGATCCAAACCTGTATGAATTTCTTCTCTAGAACACAGAAGATGATATTTTAGTTTTTTATTTTCAGTTCCCATTGACTTCTGTTGTATTTTTGTCCAAACAATGGAAGTCAATGGGAAATGAAACAATACATTCTTCAAAATATAATCTTTAAAATTTCACAGAAGACAGAAAGTAAGTCTTACGGATTTGGAACGACATGAGAACGACATTTACATTTTTGGGTGAACTATCCCTTTAAATTCCAAATGACCTTACAGTTTCTTTAAAATACTTTCTCATATCGAGAAAACCTACTTTATTTTCAATTCTGTTTATTGGCAAAAATGCAGAAATGTCTCTCTTCAAGTTTAATCTCACTACCTTTTGTATTGTTGACCTATAGGCGGCCATTTTCTCATCAAATATAAGATGTAGGTTCCAGTCTTAAAGGGACAGTTCACCCAAAAATGAAAATCCTGTCGTCATTTACTCTCCCTCATGTTGTTCCAAACCTGTAAGACTTTCGTTCATCTTCGAAACACAACTGAAGATATTTTTGATGAAATCTGAGAGATTTCTGTCCCTCCATTTGACGGCTACGCAAATGACACTTTCAAGCCCCAGAAAGGTAGTAAAGACATCAAAGTAATCATGTGAAGTTATGAAAACTGAATTTACCATTTTATTTACAAAATATTAATCTCCAACTCAAAAAATTGAGGTTAAAACACTGGAGTCACATGGATTACTTTATGATGCCATGACTCTACTTTTCTTTGGCTTGAAAGTGGTAGTTGCATAGGCTGTCAATGGAGGGACAGAAATCGCTCAGATTTCATACAAAATATCTTAATTTGTGTCCTGAAGATGAACGGAAGTCTGGCAGGTTTGGAATGACATGAGGGTGAGAAATTAATGACAGAATTTTCTTTTTTGGGTGAACTATCCCTTTAAGACCACGGAGATTGTCGTACCTGTGGCAGGAGGTGGAGGGCACTGGTAGCCGTTGATGGTGTTGGAGGGCGGTGCGGGAGGGAAGCTGGGCACTCTGGGAGGGTCCTGGGGCGGAGGGGGTCTGCCTGACCCACCAGGACGATTAGGAGGAGGTAAGGGGGGAGTCGCCCCACCTCTGATTCCTCCTCCTGTGGGTGGAGGTGGAAGAGAACCTGGAGGGAAGGTTCAGTCGCATAATGAGGAATCCACAAAATAATAAAACAATGTCTCGTTTCTAGTGTGTATGTCATCTCCACATTCACATTTCACATGTTTGAAAAATGTAGGACATTTTAAAAGCATATTACAGTGCAATTCCTACTATTACTAATTACTCCTTTGTGGTCAGTAAGATTTTTTTTTTTTTAAATAATACTTTTATTCAGCAGCAAGGATGCATTAAAGCTACACTATGTAACTTTTCCGTCCACTAGAGGTCGCCTGTTCAAAACAGAGGCGTAGTTTGATGACACCACGTTTGAGCGCAGAATCTTGGGACATGTGGTCTTTACCTCACAGCCGGTGGAAAAGTGTCAGGATAGGACTCGGGCAGAAATCATGTTCATGGATGCGATTATTAACGTTACTGTAGTCTGAAGCAGAGCAGGACCGAGTGTTGTGGAGCTGAGCAAGGCAGCAGGAGCGACTGAAGAGCGGGACTGTTATTATGGCATAGTCGCCGGCGGGACTTTTATTATGACATTGTTGCCGGAGCCACTTCCTCTTTTCCAGTCATGAGTCTGAGGTAACGCAACTCTGTTTATCGTATTAGATATATCTGAGTGTGTTGAAAAGGAAGTTATGACGTTCGCTCGGCGGCTGCTATGACACTTGTTCACACTGCAGTGAGAGTAAAGTGTTTCACTGAATAAAACCGGAAACCGAGGGTGACGCAGATATGATGTCATCGACAGGCGACTCCCTCACACGTCCCGGTTCCTTGGTTAAAATTGCAATTTCTCACGATTTACAAATAGTTGGAAACATTTGGGATATTCTAAGTACTCAACTGAACAAAATATATAACACTGGCCTAGTGGTTTCTGGATATTTTACTGCAAAAATCCTACATAGTTCACCTTTAAATTGATCAAAAGTGATAGTAAAGACATGTATAATGTTGCATTTCTATTTTAAATGAATACTGTTCCTTTGAACTTTCAATTCACTGAAGAATCCTGAAAAAATGTTTTATCATGGTTTCCACAAAAATATCAACAATAATTCAGAAATGTTTCTTGAGCAGCAAATCATTGACAACTGGAGTAAAGGCTTCTGAAAATTCAGCCATGCTATTACAGGAATAAATTACATTTTAAATTATAAAAAAGCCCTCAGCCCTGGTGAGAATTTACTTTTTTCAGAAACATAAATTTTACCAACTCCAAACTTTTGAATCATCAAAATCATATAAATACAATATTAACCTAAATTTTTTTAAAGATAGACGTCATATTAGTCATACAAGATGCATGTCACCACATGGCAAAACATGTTTTGGTTTTCATATGACCTCAATATCAATTTCCGTCCTGTCAGTGTTTTGGAACAAACATATAGTCAATCTGTAAGATATGTAAACCATAGAATTATATATAATATATACATAGATGCCTCAATAGCAGTTGTTTCTATACACAAGTTGTCCATCATATTTTGGAACGGTCAAAGCCGGTCTGTGAACATGCAGAAGCAAATAGACTGCGTTTACAAACATAGTTATATGCATTAATGAATATCTAGATCTGCAATAGACTTCAACAGATGATTTTTAGGATTTAGTTTTAACAGTATCCTAAGCTAATCATTAGTTTTACATAATTCTGCATATGCTAAAAAAACTGGTTACCATAGTTTAAAAACTTGTAATATTGAATTAATACACTGCTCAAAAAAAATTAAGGGAACACTTAATCATCACAGTATCCACCTGTTTCCGGGCGGCGCTACTGTAAAAAAGAATGTGGGTACAACTTCGGTGAGGCGGTGGAAGTGGTATACCGATGGTATTTTGTGTGCTAGTTCGTGAAGAGGCTAAGTGTTTATCAGATCATTGGCAAGGTTTCAAAATTATCATTTTTACAATTTTTTTTATCACATGGTGCCACAAGGGTTAAAGGGATAGTGCACCCAAAAATGAGAATTCTGTCATTAATTCCTCACCCTCATGTTGTTCGACACCCGTAAGACCTCCGTTCATCTTCACAACACAAATGAAGATATTTTAGTTGAAATCTGATGGCTCTGAAAGGCCTCTATTGGCACAATGGCACGGTTCACTCTCAAGACCCTTAAAAGGCACTAAAGACGTCGTTACAAAGTCCATCTCACTACAGCGGTTCTACAATAACTTTATGAAGCGACGAGAATAGTTTTATATAGTGATGACCGATTTCAAAACACTGCATCATGAAGCTTATATAAATATTGTCTATGCGGCTAATTTTGCCCTTCATGACAACTGTGAGGGGGGTGAATTTTTTTAACTCATTCGTTTACATTATATAAAGCTTTAAAGTTCTGCATAATTAAGGGCGTGGCCACTTTGAGTGACAGGTGGATAGCCATTTGTCTGCTGTCTGTTAGTCATCGCATCACTTCAGCTCCGCCCACGTCCCGCCTTTTTGCCCATTTTCTGTTATCCAAGATGGCAACGGCCAGCTCGACCCTACTTTGCGCTTCAGAACGGATCATCACAATCCTATGGGTGACGTCACGGACACTACGTCCATATTTTTTTACAGTCTATGGTACTTATCAAGCACATATAAAGCCTTATTTTGCATGACCATATTCAACATCCCTTAATACCTAAACTTAAAACCAATATCTAAACTTAACAACTACCTTACTAACTGTTAATAAGCAGTAATTTGCAGTTTATTGAGGCAAAAGTCATAGTTAATAGTTAAAATGAGAATTGGACCCTAAGCTAAAGTGTGACCTGAAACTTTAACATCATAATTTGTATGAAACAATGTGTATTAAGTGCCATACAAATAAATTTGATTCAATATTGTGACAATAAAAAAATGACTTGCAAAACAGTGATGACCTTCCACATACCTGACCGCATGGAGGGGCTCCTTCCCGATGGAGGCGGCTTCTCATTGGGCGGTGGTGGCAGAGGGCTGGAGCGTCCCGGTGGCGGTGGAGGAGGAAGGCTGTTCCTCGGACCGCCTCTAGAGTTGGGTTCCTCCCTTGGGGATGGTGGGATGGGTGGCGCCCCCGCTCTTCCTGGAGGTAAGGATGGAGGCAGATTACCCATAGGCCTCTGAGAACTCAAGGGTTTACCCTCGGATGATGGTGGTGGTGGGAGTGGGCCATCTCGAGAGAACGACGCTCTGTGTCCTCCAGTGGGTGCTGGAGGGGGAGGGAAGTCATCTGAGGGCCTGCTAGGGATCGTGGGTAATGGCGGCCGGGCGCATGCAGCCATTGGTGGCGGAGGGAAAGAAGACTGGGACTCCCTCGGGGCGGGAGGAAGGCTTGTACGTCTGCCCGGCTGGCTTGGGGATGGTACAGAAGGTGAGGAACCTGACGGCCGGCTTCCAGGTAGAGGTGGTGGGCCGCCAGGAGAGCTGTGCTGGGGTGAGCGTGCTGAGTGTGGGACAGGTGGTGGTCCGGCCCTCCCAGGAGGAGGTCGTCCGGAGACTGGGAGTGGGGGTCTGCTTCCTGCTGGGCTGCTGGGAGCTGGGAATCTCCCGGCTGTGGGAGGCATTGGTGCTCTTACAGTTTTCACAGCACCAACTAAAAAAGAAGAAAATTTTGAATTCAGTTTTTGTCAATGGAAAAAAAAAAAATAGTATAGTCCAGTACAGTATATGTCATAATGCAAAAAAATTATAGGATCAAATTATATTAAACTATAATAATTAAATGATAAAATATTCTTATGTAATATTTATATTTCATTTTTATTTTATTTATTTTTAGAGTTTTACCCCTTCAATTTAAGGTTTGACTGTAAAATAATAATAAATATGATGATTACCGTTGTTGTTTCCTGGTGATCTCAGTCTTGGCATTCCACCCTGAAACAGCCCACCCATTCCACCTCCACCTCCTCCCCCTCCTCCGCCTCCCCCTCCTCCCCCTCCTCCGCCTCCTCCGCCTCCTTTGGGCTCTGTGTAAATAAAAAATATAAATTAATAATTATATAAATGAATTGTTTTTATTTACTTATATAAAAAGATATAAATTTATTCCTCTGAATGATTTTGGCTTAAAGTCACTATGAAATCAAAATTTACAATTCATATTTTTTATGGAATATAGCAGTCTTTGTTATAATAAATGATTTATCTGTGCACATCATTATGTAAGGAATAATTGATGACGGGCCATTGATTTATTAGAAAATAATGCACACCCAAGGTGGTAATGTTCTCTAGTATGTTATAGTAATTCAATAATTCTGCTTATACTACGGTTACCACATCTCAAAACATAGTTCAGATGATGTATTCCAAGACATTTGTCAGGTTTTTGTACTTAAAATGCTCTAGTGTGTGGGACTCATTTCTTACACATCTCATCTCACCTCTTGGTTGCTAAATGCAGTTATTAATGTAGTTATTAGAGAGAGAGAGAGAGAGAGAGAGAGAGAGAGAGAGAGAGAGAGAGAGAGAGAGAGAGAGAGAGAGAGAGAGAGAGAGAGAGAGAGATTAAGCATCTCTACTGTAAGTTTATCTGCTTCAAGAACAGCCGGTATTACCTCGCTAGTGAGAAATGTCATGTAGCTTTTAAGTTGCTAAACTATTTTACTGATAAAATCGTCACAGCTGACAACATGTTTCTGTATGAGTGTGTGTCCGTAGCTACTGTATGTATGTGTGTGTGTGTGTGTGTGTGTGTGTGTGTGTGTGTGTGTGTGTGTGTGTGTGTGTGTGTGTGTGTGTGTGTGTGTGTGTGTGTGTGTGTGTGTGTGTGTGTGTGTGTGTGTGTGTGTGTGTGTGTGTGTGTGTGTGTGTTTGAACTAAGGAGCTTTGAAATAACTGAAATCATTTGGCGCAGGGATATGGAGCTGTAATGTGGTCAAGGCCTGCTGGAACTACTTTATCTGTGCGTTTCCCTGAACACACCTTAGAACGTTTGCCAACCAATGAGAATCAAGCATTCAATAGCCCTGTAGTATTTCTTTTTATTAATGTGCCCTCTGTAGTGCCTGAGACAGATTAGACACACAATTATTTGTTATATTTAATAAATAACCCACAATTCGTCCATAATCGTCCAACAAGAAAACTTTCAGTGGAACTACACCTAAACTGCAACCAACACCCAGATGCAGAACCAGGCAGTTTTTCTCTTCCCAATCAAGTTTCATATGCAAAACACCCTGCTAGAAGATACTAAATGTGTAAATGTGACACGCTACATTTACATTACGCATCCACTGTCGTTTTGCTTTTTATAGAAATATAAACAATTTAATTCCAGTAGATAACGGTCGCTTCAATTCCATCAGCTCATGCAACACGAGCTGTTCGAGTCGACCATAGCGTGCAGCACTGATCACGTGACGAGAAAACCGACAGGACCGTGGCGGAGGATTCGTTGTGCAACAGAACCGTCAGACAAATGTCTTATATTGTAAATTTGAGCATTCAGCACCGCCGCTCCCTATTTACAGAGTACGCATGATTGCGAAATTGAAAGTGAAAGTAAACAGGAGCGCGCATTCAAACACGATTTCAATGCGTTACCGCTGTTTGAAAGCGACTCTATGAGGCATGCGAATATCTCCCAATATGAAAACTATCTTAGGCTGGGCTGTGTAGTTGTAATCTCTTAACCATCTTAAAAATCGGTTTCTATTTGCACTTTGAATATTGAGATAGTACTTTGATTATGGTTGCACTTATTGTTTGCTCTTGATCTATGATCTATTTGAGGGAAGGAGTTCAGTTAGGAGGTCAAACGTTGTAGAAGCATAACATTGAGAAACGTTATGTTTATTGTCCGGCCCAAATGTTAAATGAAATTTACGCCCATGGATACTGAGCTAAAAGCCTTCGCAGGACCCAGAAGTTTGCACCAGGTTTTTCATGTATTTCATCATTGAGGATTTCTTAAAAAATACTGTGTAAAAATCTTGTCTCATCTCGTTCTCGTGAACCCAATTTCGTGTATCGTATCGTCTCGTGAGATAAGACAAGAGATAATTTTGTAACAAGTACAATTTTGGCTGTATTATTTGTGTCCCCTTCAAAAATTGCCCTTGATAAATGTTATGTTTATTGTCCTGCCCAACTGATAAATGATCTTTCCGATCCTCGAAGACCTTCTGCATTAAACCATTGTTTTGTTCATAATTGGAGCCCCTAATCATGTCGATCACAACTACATCCACTTAGAAATTGTTGGATCAGCGTTTGGATATTATTGCCTATGGCCAAGAGAGTAATATCCTGCTAATCTATAGACGTTCTCACTAAACATTCCCTGGACGAGTGTTGTTGGGACGTTTGAGACATCGATTCTGTCCGGCATCCGTCAGGCATCCCGCCCAACATTTGTTCCAAGTGTGGTCTCTGCTGGATAGTAATAGGAGTTACTACACTCAAAAAAAATGATGCTATATGGCACTAAAAGTGGTTCTTGGCTCGTAATCATAGGGGAACCACTTTTGGTGTTATATAGCACGTCATCCAAAGAACCGGTGAAGAACTGCTGAAGAACCGCTAAAGCACCAAGATTGGTGCTATACAGCACTTAAAGAGGTTCCCCTTTTAGTGCTATATAACACCTTTTTTTAGTGTGTAGATCAGTGGGCGTGGCCATAAACAGAGGGCCGTTTTCCACTGCGTTACCTGATTTGCCTACGTCACAGAGTGGGTAGGGTTTAGGGGTGGGGTCGGGTGAAGGGGATCATTTTCATTGCATGATTTATAAACACCCATCAGTTTGAAAAACACCCACAAATTTAGAAACGCTTTTGTTCCGCAGAGACCCCATACTCATTTGTTCTTGTTCGAGAAGCTGTTTCACTCAGATATACCTGTACATCACAATAGGGAAGTAAAGACTATTGCAACTTCTGTTTAAAATAAAGTTTCCAAAAAGGATATTTCACAGAAGAACCACTTTGGTTCCGCAAAGAACTGTTTTTCTTAGTTTGAAGAACATTTTGTGAAATGGAAGAACGAATGGATTTTAAAAGTTCTTCATGGAACTATGTAACATATATTGCACAAAACAAGTGTAACTCACTGTCCAGAATTGGGCCGCTCCGATCATTGGTGGTTGTTTTCTTCAGTCGAGCCCCTTTGCCGATATCTGAGAGTAAAGCATTTCTCCCTTGCTGCTGGGATCTGTTCAGATTGGGCTTCTCTGTGTTTGCCTAGTGAAAGCAAATGTAAATTAGAGATGTTACATAAACAACACAAAATAGATGCTGAGCCTTGAATACCTACAACTTTGAATATACAGTGTATGCTGCATTATTAGACGTTATATAACGCCCTATTACATGTGTGCGTTTGTGATCACATGGTTAAACAGAAATAAGAAAGTACAGTCTTTCATCAGTATTTAATTGATGTCATCAGGCTCAATATTTCAATGTATTTATGGGAAGCTAATTTTTTTTTCTTGGCATAAAAATGTATACAATGTTATTTGTTAGTTATTAGCTGTAACGTTCAACATCCAGAATTTTGACATATTCAAAACTCTCTCCAGTGCCCATTTAAATTGTATAAATTAAACTTACTTTTGGAACTGTTGTCTAATCCCAGGAGGAAGAAGGTAGATGAAGTAGATCCAAATATAAACGTGATTTATTAATAGTAATCTCAGGCAGTGTAATATCAACGAACACAAACGAAACAGTGTGCCATGCACAAACAGCACACAATACCGGATAATGAATGGGAACTAAATAGGAACTTAAAGGGATAGTTCACCCAAAAATCATCATTTAGACAGTTGACACTTGCCATTGACTTCCATAGTATTTCATAGTCAGGTTTGGAACAATTTGAGTGTTATTAATTGATGACAATATTTACATTTTTTGGTGAACTATCCCTTTAATTACACAGTGATGATGAATCAAATGCAGACAGGCGTGCTCGTTAATGAATATCCATGGTAAAAAATGACTGGCGCAGACTAAGCAGACTTGTGAAAATAAAAACGAAATTGAATAAAACAGAAATATTGTAGTGCATTAGCTTTTTTAATGATAAATAACATCTGGTACTTGGTGGAGCAAGGCTATAGACTGCTGCAGAGGTTATGTATTTTTGTAGACCAAAACCCAAGTATTTTAGCATTTGCGGTTCTATCGTCCTGCGGTCAGGACTGGGAAATGGATGGATGGATGATTCAGCTGCGGGCACCGTCTTCTGGTCAGACGCGTGACTCTTACAGTGCATTATGGGTATTCTCTAGCCGTTGAGTGTACGTATGTTGTACACTTGTCGTTGTGGGATTGTGGTAGTGCACTTGATAACGTCCACTATGGTTTCGGACACCACTACGAATGCCTGTCCCCTGAAATAGTGCCCTATTTAAGGGTATAGGGGGCGATTTCAGACACAGCCCTAGTCTCGTGTAGACTGACGGCAGAAGGTCTGGACTCCATAGCATCTTTCATTGGCCAAGGTCTGATTGACATTCGTGTGGATTTAGATCTCGCTCAGGATGCCAGCTGTCAGAGGAGGCCTGACTAACCGCTCCTACTTGTAGCTGAGCTGACGGCTCACATCTGGAAACTCCATGACTACAATAAATACGGGAGGTGTCAGGCCTCTTGTAGGGCTGAAAAGCCTCTCACTCTAATGACCAGGTCAAGGTGATGTGCATTGTGGTGATTGATGCGACATGACGTCACTTCCAAAGGACCAATGAACATGTCCGACCAATTTCATGGAACGTGAAAACAAATCTCATTGGCAGAATAAATAACATTTCAATTAAACTGGGAATCAGCGCAATTCAATTGGTTTGGTAATAGCAAGGGAAATAGAATGAATCTCCAAAAAACAAGTACTTTTTGACTGTAAATAAAATTGTAAGGAGTAAAAAGTACTTTAAAAAAATGTGATTAAGTAAAAGTATTGATTTTGAACTGTCCTTAAGTAAAGTAAAAATCTCCAAAAATAACAATTAAGTACATTAAAGGGTTAGTTCACCCAAAAATGAAAATTCTGTCATTAATTACTTTCCCTCATGTTGTTGGACACCCGTCAGACCTCCGTTCATCTTCAGAACACAAATGAAGATATTTTAGTTGAAATCTGATGGCTGAGAAAGGCCTCCATTGGCACAATGGCACTTTACACTCTCAAGACCCTTAAAAGGCACTAAAGACGTCGTTACAAAGTCCATCTCACTACAGTGCTTCTACAATAACTTTATGAATCAGCGAGAATAGTTTTTGTGCGCAAAAAAACCCTAAATAACAACTTATATAGTGATGACGATTTCAAAACACGGCCTCATGAAGCTTCGAAGCGTTATGAATCAGCGAGTCGAATCATGATTTGGATCGCGTGTCAAACTGCTGAAATTTGGCGATTCAAACTGCTGAATCGACTCACTGATTCATAACGCTTCGAAGCTTCATGATGCCTTGTTTTGAAATCGTCAGCAATATATAAGTCGTTATTTAGGGGTTTTTTTGCACACAAAAACTATTCTCGCCGATTCATAAAGTTATTTTAGAACCACTGTAGTGAGATGGACTTTGTAACGACGTCTTTAGTGCCTTTTAAGGGTCTTGAGAGTGTAAAGTGCCATTGTGTCAATAGAGGCCTTTCAGAGCCATCGGATTTACACTAAAATATCTTCATTTCTGTTCTGAAGATGAACGGAGGTCTTACGGGTGTCCAACGACATGAGGGTGAGGAATTAATGACAGAATTTTCATTTTTGGGTGAACTAACCCTTTAATCAAGTAAAATTACTTAAGTACTTTACACCTCTGCTTTAAGTCGTTTTGACACTTTTACTTGTGTAAAAAGCTTGAGTTGATACTTCAACTTCTACAGAAGGCTTTTTAAACCCTAGTATTTATACTTCTACATGAGTAATGAATGTGAACACTTTTGACACCTCTGAAGTCACGTGATTGCGGTGGTGTAGTTCCTTTAAACAATGTAAAAATAAGTGATTAACCTGGTTGCCATCAAATGTTGAATTCATTAAAAATTTAATTCAAGTTAATACAATGAAGGAGATTGGTTTAATCAACAGAAACAAAACATATTATGTTATCTGAACCACGTTCATTATGTAAGTTGATTTGACAAAAGAAAAAAGTTGTGATAGCAAATAATGAAAATCATTTTTTAGTGTAGCCCAGGGGTGGCGAACTCTGGTCCTGGAGAGTTTTGCTTCAACCCTAATCAAACACAAGAAGTGAATCAAGGTCTGAAGGTTTACTAGGAAACTACAGGCAGGCGAGTTTGATAAGGGCTGGAGCTGAACTCTGCAGGACTGAGACTCTCTCCAGGACTGGAGTTCGCCACCCCTGGTGTAGCCTGTTAGCTTTTTGCTTCTGCCGATTGTATTTACGCTTCAAAAATAATACAATTTGTGTTCATTTGTGAAAATGGACCCTTTTCACAGACCGTGATGATGTTTCCACAATTATCAACATCGCAAATTTATTCAAATTTGAAATATTTACATTTAAAAATGTAAATATGTATAATGCTATTGCTATACCTTGTGTTATTACCTTTGCATTGAATTACAAAAAAATAATTAGCACTGCTGTGAGGGTATTTCTAACACATTTGACTCTCTCTCTTCTGACTGCTGTTATCAATCTCTCTAAAGTCGTGGAAATGCTTCCATGTTTTTCTTCTGCTATTGGAGCAAATGGAAATAAAAAGATGATATTTGCTGTCGTCTCTCGTTCACCGCTACAGAAGTTCACTCAACTGTGACGACTTCTGCTTCTGAGATCCCCGGAAATGTGAAAATGGTCCATTATTAATCATGATGAATAAAACGTGTATGAATCTTGAACTTTTGTTGGTCACAGAGATTATTTTCAAAAGTCAATGGATAAATCCTTCTGGGTTTTTGTCGAGGATGGTGATGCGAACGTACGGGTTGGTCTACAAAAATACGGCATCACTGCAGTGCTCTATAACCACATATTCAAGATGGGAGGAAACAGTTAAAGGATCTTGTAAAGCCCATATCTGTTGACCACTGATCTCGAAATGCCTCGTACTTCGAGTTGGCAAAATACAGTATCTTCAGCAGTAACTTTGTTTCAAAAACCTTCAATATTCAGGCACAAAATGGGACCATTTCCCGAAAATGACCCATGCAAATGATCAATCTATACACTGCATATCTGATTCCAATATCTGATCACTTGAACATTTGGTGTATGTGATCCTGTTCTATTTCATACAAAATATTAACATAATCCTCATGAAAATACTTTCATTTGGTACAGTATAAATATTTCGATATAATTCCACCGGTTTCACAGACAAGGCTTAAAGGTTTAGTTCACCCAAAAAAGAAAATGATCCTGTGATTTACTCACCCTCAAGTCAACCTATGTGTATATGACTTTCTTCTTTCAGACGAATACAATCAGAGTTATATTAATAAATGTCCTGGCTCTTCCAAGCTTAATAAATTGAATATGGAAGGCAGTCTTACGGAAGCTATATATTTTATAACATGTTAAATCTGGATATTTTTCTTACACAAACCCATTGATTCAATTCAGAAGGCCTTTATTAACCCCTGGAGCCGTGTGGAGCAGTTATATGATGGATAGATGCACTTGTTGGGGCTTCAAATTTTGGGCTGCCATTCACTCCCATTATAATGCTTGGAAGAGCCAGGACATTTTTTAGTATAACAACGAATATATTCGTCTGAAAGAAGAATGTCACATACTGACTTGAGGGTGAGTAAATCATGGGCTAATTTTCATTTTTGGGTGAACTATCCCTTCAAACTAGTCCCAGACTAAAATGCATGTTTGAGCTGTTTTAACTGAAAGCAGTATATCTTAAAATATGTCAGTGCTATTGTTTTGTCTCCAGATCCACACAGTAATTTTTTTTTTTTTTCTAAGACATGTTTATAAAAGCTACTTAAATGTCCTTATTGAACTAAGGCCTAATCCTGGTTTAATCTAAACCCTGTCTGTGAAACTAGGACTTTACGAACTAAGTTAAGTTATTTATCAAAATATGCAGATCTGAACAATGTTGTCATACCACTGAAAAGGTTGGAGGGGGAGCAGGAGGAGGCGGTGGTGGAGGTCCAGGCATAGTTTCTCTTCTGTCGTGTTTCGTGTCACTTTTAACCTAAAAGACTGCGAGAAAACACAAAAACACATTAGCAACAACTGATCAACAACTGATCAACAACAGCCGAGCAGAGAAGTACGTTGAGGAAGTGTCACACGTCTGAAGACACATACCTCATCTACAATTGTTTCCTTTCCAACTTCCGTCGAGTTGCAAAGTGATTTCAAATAATACGCACATATTTACACACACACACACACACATATTGATACATCAAACTTACACTTTTGTAGTTTCAATACCCATGTGAAAAAAGTGTGCAAATCCTAAAAAGCTGTGCTTGCAGATAATATATCAATGAAATGAAAGTGCACTTAAAGAGAGTACACTTTCATGATTATGTTTCTTAACACACTTTTAGTGTTTTAGTTGCATTTTGTAGTAAAAGTTTTACTTTTAAATGTTTTAATAATGCTTTAAAGTACACTTATTTTTGATGTGTTGACTAACATACTAAAGCACGTAAAGTACTTGATCATAATTTTAACTGTAGTGTATTCAGTATTACATTTAAAATTATTAACAAATATAATTGCCAGTTCATCGTTACAAATGTGTAATTACAAATATTACAAATATGTTTAAATACATGACCTAAGTTTCAACAGAAATTGCATTAAACAATATTTTTGTTCACCGTAAGTAATAATTATACATTTATTTTGTATAGCACCTTTAAAATTTGATTTCGTCCTGCAGCTCAGGCTGGAAACCTGTACATATTTCTATCCTCCTTCTGTTACAAATTTGCGGGGACCAATCACAAACCGGCTTATCCACCTGGCGCGCTATTGGTGGGTTTAACACAATGACAGATAGAGAAGTGATGGATCGTTGGTCTGATTGGTTGAAGGACTATCCAATTTCGTACAGAGTCATTTGAACGATGCCCGTTGATCATGCCTCTTGTGCAGTAGAAAATACAGAGCAGACTCCCCAGACCAATGTTCAATCTTAAAACATCAAGCTTAGTCTGGTGATAGCCAGACAACTTTACAAAACAAGCAAGCAATATAAACTTAAACACAAAATACAAAACGACACACTAAAAAAACAATGAAATAAAAAGTTTTAAGACGCGTTTTAAAACTCACTAATGAATTTGCTTCCCTGATGTCAGGCGGGAGAGAATTCCACAATTTGGGGGCATAAGATGATACAGCCCCATCATCCCTAAAGCGAAGCCGAGGTTTAGGAACAACTAGAGCCCAGTCTGAGAAGAACGCAGGTTACGACTAGACGTGTATGGTGTTAAAAGCTCGGTTGAGTACTGAGGAGCCAGACCATGCAATGCCTTATATGTTAACATAAGAACTATAAAATCAACACAAAACATTTTTACTGGTAGCCAATGCAATGATGCCAAAACAGGGTTTGCAATATCTGAGTTTTGCAAATATTGAAGTTTGTTGAGACAGGATTTGGAAACTCCGACAAGAAGGGCATTACAACAGTCTATCTGCTAAAAAACTAATTCATTAATCAACCTTTCGGCAACAGAAAAAGAAAGCATAGGACATAGACTTGCAATATTTCTGAGATGAAAGAACGAGGTCTTAACAGTGTTCTGCACAAAAGGCTGAAATCAAAAATAACTCCAAGATTTTTCACTTTACTTTGTAACTCCAAGGCAACACCATCAACAGACAAAGCTAAAAAAAACTAGCAGTGCACAGTTGATGAAGCATGACTTCAGTTTTAGAACTATTCAGACATACACTCTAAAAAAAAAAGGTTCTATACGGCTCCAAAAATGGTTCTTGGCTCGTAATCATAGGGGAACCTTTTTAAGTGCTATATAGCACCAATTTTGGTGCTTCAGTGGTTCTTCACCGGTTCTTCACCGGTTCTTTGACTAAGGTGCTACATAGCACCGCTACCATATACAGAACATGTTAAGATATGGTGCTATATAGCACCAAAAGTGATTCCTCTATGATTACGATGAAGAACCATTTTTCGTGCCATATAGAACCATTTTTTTTAGAGTGTAGGAAGTTCTTAGACATCCAAATCTTAATCTCTGAAATACAATGTGTCAGATGGGATATGTCCACGTCTTGACCCGGTTTTGAGTGGATGTAAATCTGGGTATCGTCAGCATAAAAATGATAGTTAAGATCAAGAGATCTTAAAGGGGTGATGAATTGAGAAATCAACTTTCCCTTGAGCTTTTGATATATAAAAGGTCATGGTAATATAAGAATATCCTGTACGTTTCGGAGCTGAAAACGTACTTGTTAATCAAAGAAAAGCTTTTATTGACACCAGACCCAGCAAACGATCCATCTCAGAATGTGCAAACCCTTGACGTCAGAGTGTGGTGAAACACCGCCTCAAAAGAAGCTGTAGCCCCACCCACGGACTCGTGCCTGACATAAATAACATCGGCCTACGTGGAGCTAAACCAGATCGAACTTCCAAGCAATAAACATGCCGCATAAGCTTCATTTGGAGTCCAATATTATGAATGCATGGATTAACTTTATTTTTAATGAAGATCCAGCTCACGTGGGGAAGACATTGCGCGTTTGTTCCTTCATTTAACCACGGATTCGTTTGTAAACAAGAGACTGGATTTGCAGACAGGATGAGATTACATGTTACGGGTCACGGTTGCCGTTTCTCCACACGTTTTCAAAGCAAATCCTCACGTGTACTCACCCGAAGCTCATTAAATATGCAAAGCTTATCCAAACCTAGCCGTGGGCGTTTACTTCCAAGTCTTGAGTGCAGCACGCCCATAAAAACCATGAGAAAGGCGTTCCATGAGAGAGGCTCAAAACCAGGGTTGAAAATAGCCTATAACTTATTCATTATGATGTTTTTGAATGTAAAACCCACGCAAACATCATTGACCTCAGACAACAGTATAAACAAATTAAAAAGCCAGTTCATGACACCCTTAATAACTGACAAATTGGAAAAAATATAAGTGCTAAACAGCAAAGGACCAAGAATTGAGCCCTGGGGGACACCAGTACTAACAGAACCAACATCTGACCTGTGGCCATCCATAAAAACAAAGTGTCTGCGGTCAGAAAAAGAGCAGTCTCAGTAAATGCTCAGTGCTTAAAGACAATAGAAGTAATTATTAAATTACTCACAAAAATGTGCTTAACTTAAGTGAGTCAAAAGAAACACTCGAACTGCATTTAATATCAATGTAAACGGTAACACTTTAAAATAAGGTTTCATTAGTTAATGTATTAACTAACATGAACTAACCGAGCGATACGTGTGTTACTGTATTTGTTCATCTTTGTTAATGTTAGTCAATAAAAATCTTGCTGTTCATTGTTTGTTATTTTACAGTGCATTAACTAATGTTAACAAATGCAACTTTTGATTTTAATAATGCATTGGTAAATATTGAAATTAACATTAACAGAGATGAATAAATGCTGCAGAAGTGCAGTTCATTATTAGTTCATGTTAACAAATGAAACCTTATTGTAAAGTGTTACCGTTTATATTAAATGCAGTTAGAGTGTTTGTTTTGAGTCACTTAAGAACATTTTTATATATTTTTTTTATATATATAATTGAATTGCAATTAACTTGGAACTAAGTGTCAAGTGTGTCATTCAGTTTGCACTAACTAAATGTCAATTTTTAGATGCTACCCTGTCTCATTCCTATGTAATGTGTCCAAAATTACAAAATTTCTGGAATAACATTTTTCAGGTTTTTACAGACACATTGGGCATACATTTTTTACCAGAACCTATATTAATTATATTTGGAATCTCCAAAGAATTGTTGAGACTTACACGGATACAACAACATTTTGTTTCATATGGGTTAATCTCTGCCAAAAAACTTGTTCTTTTGTTTTGGAAGAAAAATATGGCTGACAGAGTTGTCTGGTACACTATACATTTAGAAAGAATTAGGTATACCCTAAAATACAAAATTTTGTTATTTGAAAAAGTTTGGTCACCTTTTATTTCTTTTCTGCAAACTTGTGATTAATGTTTATGATTTTATTTTATTTATTTTATTTTATTTATTTATTTTACCTCTAGACAGCACCTTTGGGTTGTAGTTTTGGGTGGGGTTGGATGGGTTTTCTGTAGATTTTTATTTTTATTTTTCATGCTTTTATTTTTATTTATTTATTTTAATCCATATTTGTTAGGATGTTAATTTTATTTGTTTGCATTTAAAAAAAAAGTGTACTTACAAATGAGTGTCTGCTGAAATTCCAAATAAAAACCATTTAAACACAGTTTGCACTAACTGTAAGTATATTCTTTTAAAGTATATTTTCAATAATAAGTACTCTTTTTAAAAGTATGCTAAAGTCTACTCCTTTTTCCACAAGGGTAACCACTTGAAAGTAACAAAACAGCAGGTGTTCACTATTTTAGGGTCACCCATGTGAAAAATAAAAATAAAAAGGTTATGCTGCACACGATTATCTTTAGCTCAAGTTTTACCCTATTTGCATGTTCATGTCTTTTGACGGATGTTGTCCAGCTGTGACCTGATTACTCATGTGCATCACTGTGGATATTTTGCACAGGCAGTGAAATCATGACATGCCGTGTTGCTCCTGTCTCTTAAACTCAGTGTGGCTCTGGACGAATGCTGGCACAGTCCCACACATTTCCTTACAACAGCAGAAGTGCTACTGAAAAAAACACAAGAACCACACAAGAAACCAAAACCCAACATATACCAGCAGCACCCACTAGCCTCTCAGTCGACTTCTAACGCTCTCACAACCATCAAGCAACTCATCAGTAGACCTTATAGCAGCAGCATAGCAAATACTGGAAGAGTAACAACATGTGACCAATAGATTTGTATGAGCAAGCAACACTCACATTTCAGTCTTCAGGAACGCAACAACTCGCCTTCTTTATCTGTGTGATTTGTTATCCAGAGGCAAATATTTGACCTGCTTCAAGCTGTTATACTCGCTTTTATCTGCTTCTCAAGTGATCACACTGTGACCAATGACTTCCTGACACCAGCAGAAATAAACACAGAGAGCAGCTCACCATTAAACACAGCTCATTTTACAGTAACAGACCAGTCTTTTGCTCTTTATAGTATCACAGTATCTCTTCAGTGGCAAATTTATGGCAATATAAATCAGGGGTGAGAGAAAAATATTCAAGTTTTTCATAAATTAAACACCCAGATGTTGTAAATAACCATTTCTGAAATATGTTTAGCTTTGAATGCAGCTGCTAGAGTTCTTACTAGGTCAATAAAATATGATCACATAACACCAATTTTATCATCTCTACACCTATTAAGTTTCGTATCAATTACGAAACTGACCAATAAGGCCCTAAACGGGTTAGCTCCTGTGTATTTAACTGATCTTCTATCGCCTTAAAACCCATCAAAATCTTTAAGATCACTAAACTCTGGGCTTCTGGTAACACAGGATATCTAAGTCCACTAAATGAGGAAGAGCGTTTTCATATTTGGCACCTAAACTACATTTATTTACATTTATGCATTTGGCAGATGCTTTTATCCAAAGCTATTTACAGTGCTCTTATTACAGGGACAATCCCCATGGAGCAACATGGAGTAAAGTGCCTTGCTCAAGGACACACTGGTGGTGACCGCTGGGATCGAACCAGCAACCTTCTGCATATCAGCTCTATGGTTTAAACCACTGGACCACCATCTCACAAACTATGGAATCGCCTTCATAATAATGTTCGGGGCTCAGACTCACTCCTCCAGTTTAAATCAAGATTAAAGACGCATCTCTTTAGCCAGGCATTCACATGATGCATCTCCTAACCTTGTACTCCAGTTATATCAGTGCACATGATTGTCTTTGCCTAATGCTTTGAACAGCAGCTATGCTAATTATTTTCCTGTTCTGTTTTATCTCGGGACGCCCATCCTGAGGTAACCAGAGAGTCCGTCAGCTCCAGTCTGGATCCAGCCTCTCGTAAAGACTTCAGATGACCAACACCTGTGAAGAGACGACTCAACTCCTGCGACGTCTTCAGATGCATCAACACACACCCATGCTCATTTCTATATACCCTATTCATTAACAACCTGTATTCTTATTTCACTTATTTCTGTGCCTTGATTATTAGATTGATTAATAATACATTGTTAGCTAATCTGTGTGCTTTGTATATGTGCATTTCTGAAATACACAATGTGGACAAATCACTTCAAATTGTAATGTAGACGCATGCACTTTCTGTGAAGCTGCTTTGAAACAATGTATTGTGAAAAGCGCTATACAAATAAATGTTGGAGTTGGTGGTCCAGTGGGTTAAACTATGGAACTGATATACAGAAGGTTGCTGGTTCGATCCCAGCTTGAGCAAGGCACTTTACTCCATGTTGCTCCAGGGGGATTGTCCCTGTAATAAGAGCACTGTAAGTCGCTTTGGATAAAAGCGTCTGCCAAATGCATAAATGTGAAATGAATCCTTTTATTGACCATTCAAAAATGTGGGTTCTGTAAGAAAAAGTCGGTTGCACTTTATTTTTTACAGTATGTGTAATAGACTTACCTAAGAAAGGTAACTACGGGGGTTAAGGTTAGGTTTAGGTGTAGGTTCAGGGTTAGTACCTAGTTATTGCACAGTTATTGTAATAACTATAAGTAGACTCTAAAAAATGCTGGGTTAAAAAAACAACCCAAGTTGGGTTGAAAATGGACTAACCCAGCAATTGGGTTGTTTTAACTTAAAGCAACCCACTCACTGGGTTAAAACAACCCAATTGCTGGGTTAGTCCATTTTCAACCCAACTTGGGTTGTTTTTAACCCAGGACTTTTTAGAGTGTAGTACATATGTATATGGGGAACAGGACTGTAAAATAAAGTGCTACTAAAAAGTCTCTTATCAAGGCTGTATTTATTTGATCAAAAATATAGCAAAAACACTAATATTGTGAAATATTATTACGATTTAAAATAACGGTTCTCTATCTGAATATATAGTCAAATGTATTTTATTTCTGTGTTCAAAGCTGTATTTTCAGCATCATTACTCCAGTCTTCAGTGTCACATGATCCTTCAGAAATCATCTTAAAAACCCTTACATTTTTAAGTACAATAAACTTGTATGTTTAAATCATTTAAACTTAAATTACATTAAACTAACTTAACTAAGTCAAATTAATTGAATCTTGTATAAACTTATAACAAAAAGTTGAAAATTGCTTAACTTATTTTGATGAGATAAAGCAATGTAAAAACCAGCCTGATCTCATGAAAATGTGTATCTATAGCACAAATTGTATTTATTTTGTGATTTTTACACTGGTAAAAATGAGGTGTTGGATTTACTTAAAATATATATACACCATTTTTGCATCACATTTTTTAAGTAAATCCAACTTGGAATCATTTGACTTAAAATTAACAAGAAAACCTTTATTTTTTGAGTTCACTCAACATTCTTTAATTAAAAATATATGTAACACGATAGAATCTACTAAGTAATGTTAAGTTAACACAACTTGCACATGCTTGCATGTTACATATATTTTTAAGTAAAGAATGTTGAGTGAACTCAAATATTTGAGTACATATAACAAAGGTTTTCTTGTTCATTTTAAGTAAAATTATTCCATGTTGGGTTTACCTAAAAAGTGTGTTGCAAAAATGGTGCATATATATTTTAAGTAAATCCAACACCTCATTTTTTCCACTGTGCACTGTATCAATTCACTTTTATGTATACAGATTTCAAAGCAGCTTCACAGTGATAAACAGGAAATTAACAGAATCAATATTTAGATTCTGCTCTAGAAGACAATATAGTGTCATTATTCAGCGCAAATCAAGTTAGTTTTATAAAACATTAACAAAGGTTTATAACTGCTGTAAAGATATTGTTATAGTTCATATTTGCTAATATACTAACTAATTAAACGAACTAATTAGCTATTATACTAACTAATGTTAACAAATGAGACCTATTGTAAAGTGTAAAGGCCCGTTCACACCAAGGATGATAACTATAACAATAACAATAAAGATAAACGGCAAAATGAGTTTTTACGTGCATATGATACGCACTTTATAACGTGTATACCCCACATCACTAAACCTATACCCAATGAGGTGACAATGCGTATCATATGCACGTAAAAACTAATTTTTGCCATATAAATCGTACGATAAATACAATTGGTGCTATATATACGCATTTCATGAGAACATGTTGGTAAAAACATATTTTGTCATACATTATTGATCATATAATTTTAGAGTTCATTTGCTGCTCAAGAAAGATTTATGATTATTATTTATTATTATTATGTTGAAAACTTTCATATTTATGTGAAACCCGAATGCATCTTTTTTCCCAGGATGTTTTAATGAACTGAAAGTTTAAAAGAACAGCATTTATTTAAATTAGAATTATTTTGCAACATTCGGAGTGTCTTTACTGTCACTTTGGATCTATTTAATGCATTCGTGCTGAATAAAAGTATCAATTTCTTAATTTTAATTTAAATTTTTATATTAATCTGACTGACCCCCAAACTTTGAGTATTTTCTACATTGCTCTGTAAGGACAAGTGCGCTGCTATAGGATACCTACGCCTTGCTTAATTTGTTGAGACTTTTGCATTCAAATTCAAATGTATCCTGTTGCTAGCTATCCAAAAAGAACAGTTATAACATTACATCATGATTTGCATTGAAAATTAAGTTTTTATGAGAAACGTAAGATAATACGGTTGTTCAGTTGTTGTTACGAAGCTGTGTGAAACCCCAGCGAGCGAGTTACATTTCCTCTGTAGAGTTTCCTCTGTGGTTGAGCTCAGTGAGAGAAGCACAAGCTTAAAAAGAAACACTAACAACAGATGCTCGCTAGCCTTTACCAGGACACTTCATCGCTCCATCATTTCCACACTTAAACAAACACTCACCTGTGTCTGGACATTTGGAGCCACCAGATCCAAGGTTTTGTTGAATGTTGTGCTTCACTTCCTATCCGTGAGTCCACAGACCAATCAGAGTTTGGAGATGTGCTGCGAAGAGCTTTTCACGCAGCAGAACGAGCATGCAAACGAATGTGACCACATGCATTTCCTCACACAACGTCTGTGTCAGAGTGAGATTAGCCTGTTATGAACTCCAATGACTGAGAACATTAACAGAAACAGGAACTACAAGTGACTAATTTGGAGAAAATAGATCTGACTGCGCTTGTACTTCAGATCGACCCTCAGTCGACATTTAAGTGCAAATCTATTCTAAGTTTATGGATTTAGTAAACCACTGGAGTCAGCATTGACTCAGATATGTAGTGAATGTGTGACTGAATTAAGCTGTTGCCTAAACAAGCACATTTCTGTATAATTGAAATCTGGGATACGATTATGAAAGGAGAGATTTTGTGCAAATTCACAGAAAGAATTTGCACGCTTATATATCTGAAAAAGTGTCTTTTCTCTGAACTAACTTCACTTTTCTGACTCATTTTTGCTCAGTGACTTTTAATCAGCTGGTGTCAAGTTTGCTGAATTTGGAAAAGCATACCATAATCAGTTTTTGCTATATCTGTAGTTCACACAGGTGACCTAGCAGAGCATAACTACTGGTGTAGAGAATCACGTTCATATACAGTACACGAGTGCCTTTCAAAAGTTTGGGGTTGGTGATTTGTTGTGTTTTTTAAAGCCTCATGTCATTTATTCCTGTCTTCAGTGTCACATGATCCTTCAGAAATCATTCTGCCGGCTACAGATTGCGATTTCGGCAATCCTATAAGATCATTACAAATCACACTTTAATAAACTTGTGTACGACATGTATGATGACGACACCTATTGAATCATAGGCTACGACGCAAGGCATACACAATTTCATACACAATGGTATTTCAAAGTGCTTTACACAGAAAGGGGATACAAATATTTATAAAATCACAGCTTATGCATAAGAAATTAACCCTCTATGGGACACATTATGTTCTAACCATGAAATACACTCACCTAAAGGATTATTAGGAACACCTGTTCAATTTCTCATTAATGCAATTATCTAATCAACCAATCACATGGCAGTTGCTTCAATGCATTTAGGGGTGTGGTCCTGGTCAAGACAATCTCCTGAACTCCAAACTGAATGTCAGAATGGGAAAGAAAGGTGATTTAAGCAATTTTGAGAGTGGCATGGTTGTTGGTGTCAGACGGGCCGGTCTGAGTGTTTCACAATCTGCTCAGTTACTGGGATTTTCACACACAACCATTTCTAGGGTTTACAAAGAATGGTGTGAAAAGGGAAAAACATCCAGTATGCGGCAGTCCTGTGGGAGAAAATGCCTTGTTGATGCTAGAGGTCAGAGGAGAATGGGCCGACTGATTCAAGCTGATAGAAGAGCAACTTTGACTGAAATAACCACTCGTTACAACCGAGGTCTGCAGCAAAGCATTTGTGAAGCCACAACACACACAACCTTGAGGCGAATGTCGCAGCAGAAGACCCCACCGGGTACCACGCATCTCCACTACAAATAGGAAAAAGAGGCTACAATTTGCACAAACTCACCAAAATTGGACAGTTGAAGACTGGAAAAATGTTGCCTGGTCTGATGAGTCTCGATTTCTGTTGAGACATTCAGATGGTAGAGTCAGAATTTGGCGTAAACAGAATGAGAACATGGATCCATCATGCCTTGTTACCACTGTGCAGGCTGGTGGTGGTGGTGTAATGGTGTGGTGGATGTTTTCTTGGCACACTTTAGGCCCCTTAGTGCCAATTGGGCATGGTTTAAATGCCACGGCCTACCTGAGCATTGTTTCTGACCATGTCCATCCCTTTATGAGCACCATGTCCCCATCCTCTGATGGCTACTTCCAGCAGGATAATGCAACGTCACAAAGCTCCAATCATTTCAAATTGGTTTCTTGAACATGACAATGAGTTCACTGGACTAAAATGGCCCCCACAGTCACCAGATCTCAACCCAATAGAGCATCTTTGGGATGTGTTGGAACGGGAGCTTCGGGCCCTGGATGTGCATCCCACAAATCTCCATCAACTGCAAGATGCTCTCCTATCAATATGGGCCAACATTTCTAAAGAATGCTTTCAGCACCTTGTTGAATCAATGCCACGTAGAATTAAGGCAGTTCTGAAGGTGAAAGGGGGTCAAACACAGTATTAGTATGTGTTCCTAATAATCCTTTAGGTGAGTGTATATTTTCAAATAGGTTTTATCACATGAAATAGCTTTAATCATACAAACCAAAAAAGCTAAGGGTGGTACTAAGGGAAACGCTGCCATGAACCACAATGGGAAATGGTCAAAAAATGTGTTTGTTTTTTTTCTATTTAAATGCAGATTTCTTTTAGAAATTGATAGTTGTATAAATTTGGGACTCATGGAAACAAAAAATAAATAGATGCCCATCATTTAATCCCTATTGTTCCCTATAATAACTCATAACTCTCATCACATTGGAGAGCTAACTCTGCGCTCTTCCTACTGCCCTTTCCGTAAAATATTGCTGTATTAATTTTCTGAAAAGACGAAATCATTTTGTTACTTATACATAAGCACAACTATACTACACTAAACACTTAAATAACTGCAATGTTATTGTTGATGCTGTTCCCAATCCCAATGGGGAAATACATTACAGCAATTCCACTGTGGGACAGCGTTGCCAGTTGGCAACACTGACATTTTCTCAATTTACAGTAAAACTATGTTAGACAAAGTTGATTTGTGAATAAAAATATCTAATTTACTTATCAAAGATGCTGCAAAAAAATCCCCCTTGAGAAGAGATGTTTAGAAATTAGGTTAATAGAGCAATTTCTGGAGCACGTCAACCGGTGTCTTCCGTTGACGAAAACAGAACTTCATTGGCTGCTTTAAAGGACAACTCCGGTGAAAAATGAACCTAGGGGTAATTAACACATTGTTTTCATGAAAATCGAATGTAAAGAGTTTTATCTCTAAAAATAGATTAGCTTATAACGCTAGTCTATGGGGCATAGAGTAAGTAAAATTAAATTGCTAGTTAATACCACTAACAAGGCTCAAAATAGCCTCACGCTAACACGGTAGCATAATGAGGGTCCCTACATGCAAACCGAAGCATTAAGAATGTTGTAAGTGTACAAACAGTTTAATAAGAAGATACTTTATAAAGACAGAACATTACGCGTATAGGGACAAGGAGCCATCTTGGAAAACAGTCTCGACAAGTTGAGCCACGAACTCTGTGCTAAGCTGCGATACATCTACCAGCTCACTCAGCGTTCGTGGCTCAACTTGTCGCATTTTTATTGGCCAGTCAATAGACGCAGGTCATAGCAGCAAAAACGCTGTGAGATGATCATGCTAAATGAATCGCAGGCTATCTTTGGTCACATGACCGTGACAACGGCCGTCTTTAAACCTCTCTCACTGTACGACGACCATTTAGGAGCCACGACCACAGAAATCACCACAATTGGTCATATTTCGTCTGGGACAGCACAAAATCACACAAAATGTGTACCGGTTAAAGCTAGCAACGTTTGCGACTAATAAAAATGTTTAAGTTGAAATTACATGATATTTTTAAGTTGCATGTATGAATTAGCTTACTCAGATATTTCAAGTTAAGGGCAATTCAAATGTGTGAGTACAAAATAAAAACCTGCCAGTTCTGCTTACTTAAACTTACTAAAAGTTTTGATGGTTTGCCAAATTTTTGGTTTACAGTGTGTGTATGTCCCAAAATACTTGCATCACAGTACCAATATTAGACTTGTGCTTGAAAGACAGTTGGGAAATATTAGGGAAGTTCTTATGAAGATGAACTGGTGTTAAGTAAGTCTCGTAAATTAACTTAAACTTTTGCTCATGATTTGATATTGAAGCTGCTGGAACAGAGAGATAACCACTTCTCCTCACTGAAGATAAATCCAATGTATTTCTTCCATAACAAAAGAGGAAGAACCGACATTAGACAGTAGTATAAAAAAACTGAAATCTTCATTTTGAGAGAAAGGAGAACAACTGTTTCTATTGCAGAGAGATCAAAGCATATGCTACCTTCCTTTAGAAGAGCTTCCAAGAGATGTCGCAGTTGCAGGAATTTGTAAAAAAATAACAACTGAAAACAAATAACTGCTCCAACTCCTCTGGGTCTCCATGTCCGGAGGCCAATGTTCTGGATAGCTGGAGGCGCAAATCAGGTTTGAGCGAAATAGAGGATTTTATATACTTGGAAAATACATAATGGAATGTCCAAGTATTTCTAAACATCCTTCCCGGAGAGTGTTTGCCACCGTGAAAATATTGGACAACATTGAAAAACATCTCGAAGACTCGATCCCAACCCACTGAGAATCAGTTCTGCTAAGAGACCGATTTTGCATGTTTCATTTTAGCAGACCCAAAAATATAATTGCAAGTTAGGAAGTGAAACCTCCTACTAGTTCCCTGATTTTCATCAAAGGTTTTGTTCAACAGGGACCACCGGGTTGAAGGTCCAAATTGCTGTTTCAATGCAGCTTCAAAGAGCTCAGACGAGGAATAAGGGTCTTATCTAGCCAAAAGATCAGTCATTCTCTTAAAAAATAAAAATGTATGTACTTTTTAACCACAAATGCTCGTCTTGCACTGCTCTGCGAGGCATGTCCACGACTTCACACATTACATAATCATGTTGGAAAGGTCACGCATGACGTAGGTGGAGGTACCGACCCCGTGTTTACACAGCGAACGTGCAAAAGTCAAACGGCCTTTACCAAAAAAAGGTAAGATAGCGATGTTGGACGATTTTGAAGTTGCAATTTTTAACCCTCTGGGGTTCTTCGGGTAAAAAATGACCAGGATGCAGAAAAAAAGGACTCAACAGTGAAGGGGTGAATCTCTAAAACATCAAGAGTGCAAAACAGACAAAAAAACACACACACACACACACACACACACACAAAAACACAATTAGCTTTTGGAATGGCACGCGTTCATTTGTGTGTGCGTGTGTTATTGTGTGTATAAGTGTGTGTGAGTTTTTTTGTCTGTTTTGCACTCTTGATGTTTTAGAGATTCACCCCTTCACTGTTGAGTCCTTTTTTCGCATCCTGGCTGATTTGTAGATTGTATGCACAAAAAAACTCTGTATTTTCATATTTTTGCCAATTTCCCATTCATTTCCTATGGGGGTCATTTTTGACCCGAAGGTCCTGAGTGTGACTATTTTTTTTTTACGACCACTTAGGCTTTTCAAATCCTGTCCCCAAGTATACCAAGTACCAATAAAGTCACCAAGTTTCGGACCATTCCGATGAAGCTACGATTTTTAAAAATGTTTTTATAAAACGCAAGATCCACTATAGTGGTAAAAATGTGCTATTGCGTGATAAAAATGCTCAATGTGTCATTTAAAAAATTGCTTTCATGAGGCCTAGGCTTGACTCTAAAATGAAATAATAAAAAATTTAAAAAATTATATTTTATATATAAATTATATTTATATATATATATATATATATATATATATATATATATATATATATATATATATATATATATATATATATATATATATATATATATATATATATATATATATATATATATATATATATATATATATATATATATATACATTTTTATTATATTCAATGGGAAAAAATGGGTCATAATTATTGCATAATTTTATGATTTATAATTAATATTTATCTCAAAACACCAAAAAAGAAAAGAAAAAATTTTACTGAACAAAAATATATTTCATTGATTTTACTCAAATCTTTTTTATTTTAATCCCGTCCTCCGGGTCATTTTTGACCCGAAGGTCCTGAGTGTGACCCATAAATGAAGAACCCCAGAGGGTTAATGTGTGAAGTCGTGGACGCGCATCGCAGTGCAGGACTAGCATTTTTGGTTAGAAAGTGTATAAATGTTTAGTTTTTTTTTATTATTATTGACGATCATATGGCTAGATAAGACCCGTATTCCTCAGCTGGGATCATGTCGAGCTCTTTGAAGCTGCATTGAAACTGCAATTTGGACCTTCAACCCGTTGGTCCCCATTGAAGTCACTATATGGGGAAGAATCCTGGAATATTTTCCTCAAAAACCTTCATTTCTTTACGACTGAAGAAAGAAAGACATCCAAAACATCTTGGATGACGTAGGTAAATTATCAGGAAATGTTAATTCTGAAGTGAACTAATACTTCAAGACAGAAAGTTTGAGTCTAGGCTTTATTATTATTATGAATTTTGATATAATAAAGTTTAACTTTTTGAAGTTTCCTGCCAAAAAAAGAGATTGGACCAACCAGACAGGTTGATATATATAGAGAGAGAGACAGACAGGCAGGCTGATGTTTCATTTTACGACACACTATAACATAGGCCTATTATATAATAATGTAATATTGTCCTTTGCATAATGGTATGTATAATGGTATACAATGTTTAACTATTATACAAATACAGTGTACCTGCTTGTCATCCAAAGTAGTGATGGGGAGTCGACTCCAAAAGAGTGTATTCCTGGACTCTGAATAGCCCCAGAGTTGTTGACTCCAGCACAGGAATCGACTCTCGGTGTCGACTCTGTTGCTGTGTCTGAAATCACTCACTTCTTTACTGATTCTCTAATCCCTATATAGTGCATGGCAGTTGAGTGCACTATATAAACAAGGAGTGAATGAAATGAAGTGAAGAATTAAAAAAAAAAATTCTGGAATCGAACACCCCTAATCCAAAGGAACTTCTATTTCAACACAAACATATACTGAAATTCTCTCAAAAGAAAAGTCAAATCCACTCTACATTATATCGGGAGCCTTTGTACTTGCATACACATTTATTGTTACAGTGTACTTATTGTGTTGATTTTGTGTTGTATTGCAGAACACTTGTGCTGCTATTGAGGTGATACGGGTGAGATCAGTCCAGGTATGAGGTTTAAGGGAAGGTCAGCGGTGTGATTATTGATGTAATTAATTACAGCTGCAATTACATGCAGGTATTTTTTTATACAAGTACAAAAATGTACACAATGTAGCAAATTATTTTAAAGTTAGTACACTCTAAAAAATGCTGGATTAAAAAAATTGGGTTGAAAATTGACAAACCCAGCAATTGGACTGTTTTAAGCAAACATTTAACCCAATCGCGGGGTTAAAACAACCCATTCACTGGGTTAAAAACAGCCCAACCGGAGGGTTTAAACAACCCATTCACTGGGTTAAAAACAGCCCAACCGCAGGATTTAAACAACCCATTCACTGGGTTAAAAACAACCCAACCACAGGGTTAAAACAACCCATTCACAGGGTTAAAACAACCCATTCACTGGGTTAAAAACAACCCATACAGTGGGTTAAAAACAACCCAACCACAGGGTTAAAACAATCCATTCACTGGGTTAAAAACAACACAACCACAGGGTTAAAACAACCCATTCACTGGGTTAAAAACAACCCAACCACTAGGTTAAAAACGACCTAACCGTAGGGTTAAAACAACCCATTCACTGGGTTAAAAACAACCCAACCACAGGGTTAAAACAACCCATATACTGGATTAAAACAACCCATTCACTGGGTTAAAAACAACCCAACCACAGGGTTAAAACAACCCATTCACTGGGTTAAAAACAACCCAACCGTAGGGTTAAAACAACCCATTCACTAGGTTAAAACAACCCAACCGCAGGGTTAAAACAACCCATTCACTGGGTTAAAACAACCCATATACTGGGTTAAAAACAACCTAACAGTAGGGTTAAAACAACCCATTCACTGGGTTAAAAACAACCCAGCCACAGGGTTAAAACAACCCAGCCGCAGGGTTAAAACAACCCATTCACTTTGTTAAAAACAACCCAACCACAGGGTTAAAACAACCCATACACTGGGTTAAAAACAACCCATCCACAGGGTTAAAACAACCCATGCACTGGGTTAAAAACAACCCAACCACAGGGTTAAAAACAACCTAACCGTAGGGTTAAAACAACCCATTCACTGGGTTAAAAACAACCCAACCACAGAGTTAAAACAACCCATACACTGGGTTAAAACAACTCATTCACTGGGTTAAAAACAACCCATTCAGTGGGTTAAAAACAACCTAACCACAGAGTTAAAACAACCCATACACTGGGTTAAAAACAACCCAATCACAGGGTTAAAAGCAACCCAACCAGAGGGTTAAAACAACCCATTCACAGGGCTAAAAACAACCCATTCACTGGGTTAAAAACAACCCATACACTGGGTTAAAACAACCCAACCACAGGGTTAAAACAATCCATTCACTGGGTTAAAACAACCCATTCACTGGGTTAAAAACAACCCATTCACTGGATTAAAAACAACCCAACCACAGGGTTAAAAAAACCCATACACTGGATTAAAACAACCCATTCACTGGGTTAAAACAACCCATTAACTGGGTTAAAAACAACCCAACCGCGGGGTTAAAACAACCCATTCACTTTGTTAAAAACAACCCAACCACAGGGTTAAAACAACCCATACACTGGGTTAAAACAAACAATTCACTAGGTTAAAAACAATCCAACCACAGGGTTAAAACAACCCATTCACTGGGTTAAAAACAACCCATACACTGGGTTAAAAACAACCCAACCACAGGGTTAAAACAATCCATTCACTGGGTTAAAAACAACCCAACCACAGGGTTAAAACAACCCATTCAATGGGTTAAAAACAACCCAACCACAGGGTTAAAAACAACCTAACCGTAGGGTTAAAACAACCCATTCACTGGGTTAAAACAACCCATTCACTGGGTTAATAACAACCCAACCACAGAGTAAAAACAACCCATACACTGGGTTAAAACAACCTAACTGTAGGGTTAAAACAACCCATTCACTGGGTTAAAAACAACCCAAACGCGGGTTAAAACAACCCATTCACTGGGTTAAAAACAACCCAACCGCAGGGTTAAAACAACCCATTTACTGGGTTAAAAACAACCCAACCACAGGGTTAAAACAACCCATACACTGGGTTAAAACAACTCATTCACTGGGTTAAAAACAACCCAACAACAGGGTTAAAACAACACATTCATTGGGTAAAAACAACACATACATTGGGTTAAAACAACCCATTCACTAGGTTAAAAACAACCCAACCACAGGGTTAAAACAACCCATACACTGGGTTAAAACAACCCATTCACTGGGTTAAAAACAACCCATCCACAGGGTTAAAACAACCCATTCACTGGGTTAAAAACAACCGAACCACAGGGTTAAAACAACCCATACACTGGGTTAAAAACAACCCATCCACAGGGTTAAAAAAACCCATTCACTGGGTTAAAAACAACCGAACCACAGGGTTAAAACAACCCACTCACTGGGTTAAAAACAACCGAACCACAGGGTTAAAACAACCCATACACTGGGTTAAAACAACCCATTCACTAGGTTAAAAACAACCCAACCGCAGGGTTAAAAACAACCTAACTGTAGGGTTAAAACAACCCATTCACTGGGTTAAAAACAACCCAACCACAGGGTTAAAACAACCCATACACTGGGTTAAAACAACCCAACCGCAGGGTTAAAAACAACCTAACCGTAGGGTTAAAACAACCCATTCACTGGGTTAAAAACAACCCATTCACTGGGTTAAAAACAACCCAACCACAGGGTTAAAACAACCCATAAACTGGGTTAAAAACAACCTAATCGTAGGGTTAAAACATCCCATTCACTGGGTTAAAACAACCCAACCGCAGGGTTAAAAAAAAACAATTGCTGGGTTTGTGCATTTTCAACCCAACTTGGGTTGTTTTTAACCCAGCATTTTTTAGAGTGCAGTACACTCAGCTGCCAGAAAAGAAGGACAGGAATGTTCACTAGTCCTCATGTTTAACTGACAGTGTCACTCCTACACTTTCAATCCTCCTGGAGTAATTCTGAGGTTAAGCGCTCATGGCACAATATTATATTGTTTAAAGCACAGCCTTCTGATTATAAATCCTTACGCCACGCACAACACCATTGCTCAGTGTTCAACTGCAGGTGGCAGCACTGAGTGGGATATTATCACTAGGTAGTGATAACACAACATGTTACTAAACATTGTTTAATTTACTGTGTGCAGTATGCAAATCATCTCTGAATGTTATGTATCCCACGCCACAGTGCTCTCGGTTTTACATTACACAGGAAGTAACATTTGGAAGTAAACTTGATTTTAACATCTTTCCTTGACTCACAAAATTGGTTTAAAAAGGCAAAATAACTAACAACACACCACTCTTCTTCTTATTGTTATTATTATACTGAATATTATTTGACATACCCTGTTAACTAAAAAAGCAGTGTAGCTAGAGTTTGTGTACGTGTACGTGTACGTGTAGTTTGAAGCTAGCCTTTTCGATAAGAATAGAATAAGGAAGTGTATATAGTAGAAGAGACGGAATGAAAAGGAGAATGGAGACACACTGAGGAGGATGTAAACACACAGACAGTCTGCCAGAGGACGGCTTAACACCGCCCTCACTGCAACCCGTGCCAGCCAACCAGCGCCACCAACCGCACAGGACCCGTCGCCAGGGAGAAAAAGCCCCGAGCGCGCGCGCGCGTGTGTGTGTGTGTGTGTGTGTGTGTGTGTGTGTGTGTGTCTGCGCGCATACTGATGGAGTCGTCCAATCCCATACACACCGAACAGAGCTGAACGCTAATCAGCAGTGCCTGTTTATGAGACATCGCTCGGGTTTATGTCTAATCTGAGCTACAGAATCCAGTCACCAAACACTCCTGCACTCTCTGATCTTCTGGATCTGTCCACCGGCCGCTGGGATTCACATTCTCCCACTGCTGAAGGCGACAGGAAGGATCCTCTAATCACAGGGAAGAAGAACAAACACTGTTTTGGACTCCGAATATTTTATTCACTTTGAGGATGTTTATAGGATTGCCAATAGAATTTCTGTTCTAAAGTATCCTTAATAATCCTTTAATTATTTTACCAGAATTTCAGTTTATCCAGTAGCAGATTATAATCTTAGAAGATTCTTTGTTGATCCTTCTAGAATCTGTTTCCATTAGAAATTGGGGTGAATTCAGGGTGATTGGGACACTTTTTGCCATTGAGATGACTAGGAAAAAGTGTCCCATACAATCACCCTGAATTCTCCCCTATACTAGAAATCCTTTGTTTTGACTACACACTGAGATAAAACGTTGCTTAGTGCACACATCCTTCATGTAGACATAGATAGACAGACAGACAGACAGACAGACGATAGGCAGACAGACGATAGATAGACAGATAGATGACAGACAGACAGACGATAGGCAGACAGACTTTAGATAGACAGACAGACATCCATGATAGGCAGACAGACGATAGATAGACAGACAGACGATAGATAGACAGAAGATGGGCAGACAGAAGATAGACAGAAGATAGATAGACAGACAGACAGACAGACGATAGGCAGACAGATGATAGACAAGACAGACGATAGATAGACAGACAGACAGACAGACAGACAGACAGACAGACGATAGGCAGACAGACGATAGATAGACAGATAGATGACAGACGATAGGCAGACAGACGATAGATAGACAGATAGATGACAGACGATAGGCAGACAGACGATAGATAGACAGACAGACATACAGACGATAGGCAAGACAGACGATAGATAGACAGACAGACAGACAGACGATAGGCAGACAGACGATAGATAGACAGACAGACAGACGATAGGCAGACAGACGATAGATAGACAGACAGACAGACAGACGATAGGCAGACAGATGATAGATAGACAGACAGACAACAGACAGACAGACAAACAGACAGACGACAGACAGACTTACAGACGATAAGCAGACAGACGATAGATAGACAGACAGACAGACAGACGATAGGCAAGACAGACGATAGATAGACAGACACAGATGACAGACAGACAGACGATAGATAGACAGACAGACAGACGATAGGCAGACAAACGATAGATAGACAGACAGACATACAGACGATAGGCAAGACAGACGATAGATAGACGATAGGCAGACAGACAGACAGACAGACAGACAGACAGAAGATAGGCAGACAGAAGATAGATAGACAGATAGAAGATAGATAGACAGACAGATAGATAGACAGACAGACGATAGGCAGACAGACGATAGATAGACAGACAGACATACAGACGATAGGCAAGACAGACGATAGATAGACAGACAGACATACAGACGATAGGCAAGACAGACGATAGATAGACAGACAGACTATAGGCAGACAGAAGATAGATAGACAGACAGACAGACGATAGGCAGACGAAAGATAGATAGACAGATAGATGACAGACGATAGGCAGACAGACGATAGATAGACAGACAGACCGACGATAGGCAGACAGACGATAGATAGACAGACATACAAACGATTGGCAAGACAGACGATAGATAGACAGACAGACCGACGATAGGCAGACAGACGATAGATAGACAGACAGACGATAGGCAGACAGATGATAGATAGATAGACAGACAGACAGACAGACGATAGGCAGACAGACGATAGATAGACAGACAGACAGACGATAGGCAGACAGACAGACATACAGACGATAGGCAAGACAGACGATAGATAGACAGACAGACAGACGATAGGCAGACAAACGATAGATAGACAGACAGACAGACGATAGGCAGACAGACAACAGACAGACAAACAGACAGACAGACAGACAGACAGACGAAAGACAGACAGAGAGACAGACGATAAGCAGACAGACGATAGATAGACATACAGACATACAGACGATAGGCAAGACAGACGATAGATAGACAGACAGACAGACAGACGACAGACAGACAGATGATAGATAGACAGACAGACAGACGATAGGCAGACAGACGATAGATAGACAGACAGACATACAGACGATAGGCAAGACAGACGATAGACAGACAGACGATAGGCAGACAGATGATAGACAGACAGACAGACAGACAGACGATAGGCAGACAGACGATAGATAGAAAGACAGACAGGCAGACAGATGATAGATAGACAGACAACAGACAGACAGACAGACAGACGATAAGCAGACAGACGATAGATAGACATACAGACATACAGACGATAGGCAAGACAGACGATAGATAGACAGACAGACAGACAGACGACAGACAGACAGATGATAGATAGACAGACAGACAGACGATAGGCAGACAGACGATAGATAGACAGACAGACATACAGACGATAGGCAAGACAGACGATAGATAGACAGACAGACAGACAGACGATAGGCAAGACAGACGATAGATAGACAGACAGACGAAAGGCAGACAGATGATAGATAGACAGACAGACAGACAGACGATAGGCAGACAGACGATAGATAGACAGACAGACATACAGACGATAGGCAAGACAGACGATAGATAGACAGACAGACAATAGATAGACAGACAGACAGACAGACGATAGGCAGACAGACGATAGATTGACAGACAGACAGACAGACAGACGATAGATAGACAGACAGTTAGACAGATGATAGATAGACAGACAGACAGACGACAGACAGACGATAGATAGACAGACAGACAGACGATAAGCAGACAGACGATAGATAGACAGACAGACAGACGATAGGCAGACAGATGATAGACAGACAGACAGACGATAAGCAGACAGACGATAGATAGACAGACAGACAGACGATAGGCAGACAGATGATAGATAGACAGACAGACAGACAGACAGACAGACAGACGATAAATGTTGCTTAGGGCAAACATCCTTTATGTAGACATGACCAGAAATGTAATTAAAGATGTTAGACTATTTTAGATTCTGACTGGTCAGTCGTGCTATTATGTGGTCAAATATTTCTGGTATAATAACATCACTATAACTATAACTGATCAACACATCTCCTACACAGCTGTGGCCGTTTATTTAAAAAAAGATAACACAAGCACAATTTCATGTCCATTTATTTATTAGTTGTTAAGTGCTGCGTGCGCATTACATTGCATTTGTTATGGCCTATATAAATACTAGAAAACATCATATTTAGCCCAGGTAAAAGCTCTGTCTGGGGACGGTGCCCTCTGGTGGTGGGGCGGTGGTGTGACAGGGACAGAGTCACACTGATACACCTCCAGTGTTTGAATCTCTAACTGCTCACAGATATAATTACACACATCATACACCATCAGCATTACACACAAAGCTTTCTAATGTGGCATAATATAAATGAAAGTATATGATAGATAGACGATAGACAGACAGACAGACGATAGATAGATAGACGATAGACAGACAGACAGATGGACGATAGGCAGACAGACGATAGACAGACAGACGATAGGCAGACAGACGATAGGCAGACAGACGATAGACAGACAGACAGACAGACGGACGATAGGCAGAAAGACGATAGATAGACAGACAGACAGACGGGCGATAGACAGAAAGACGACAGACAGACGGATGATAGACAGACAGACAGACGATAGATAGATAGACAGACAGACAGACAGACGATAGGCAGACAAAAGATAGACAGACAGACAGATAGACAGACAAATGATAGGCACACAGACGATAGATAGACAGACGATAGGCAGACAGACAGACAGATAGACAGACAAATGATAGGCAGAGAGACGATAGATAGACAGACAGACAGACGATAGGGAGACAGACGATAGATAGACGGAACGACAGACGATAGATAGACAGACAGACGATAGGCAGACAGACAATAGATTGACAGACAGACAGACAGACAGATGATAGGCAGACAGATGATAGACAGACAGACAGACAGACAGACGATAGATAGACAGACAGACAGACGATAGGCAGACAGATGATAGATAGACAGACAGACAGACAATAGATAGACAGACAGACAGACAGAGAGACAGACGATAGATAGATAGACAGACAGACAATAGACAGACAGATGATAGACAGACAGACAGACAGATGATAAGTAGACAGATGATAGACAGACAGACAGACAGACAGACAGACGATAGGCAGACAGACAATAGATAGACAGACAGACAGACGATAGGCAGACAGACGATAGATAGACAGACAGTTAGACAGACGATAGGCAGACAGATGATAGATAGACAGACAGACAGACGATAGATAGACAGACAGACATACAATAGGCAGACAAAAGGTAGACAGACAGAAAGACAGACAGACGATAGGCAGACAAAAGATAGACATACAGACGACAGACAGCCAGAAAGACGATAGGCAGACAAAAGATAGACAGAAAGACAGACAGACGATTGGCAGACAAAAGATAGACAGACAGACGATAGGCAGAGAGATGATAGGCAGACAAAAGATAGACAGACAGACAGACAGACAGACGATAGGCAGACAAAAGATAGACAGACAGACGACAGACAGACAGACGATAGATAGAAAGACAGACAGACGATAGATATACAGAAAGACAGACGATAGATAGACAGACAGACATACAGATGATAGACAGACAAAAGATAGACAGACAGACAGACGACAGACAGACGATAGAAAGACAGACAGATGATAGATAGGTAGACAGTAGGCTTGCTACGATAGTCGGTGTTGCCGGTGTTACCGGTGTCCAGACTCAACACCGGTTACATCACTTGCCCATCGTGGCACCGCCCACCGTCTTTTTGATTTTTTTATAGTAATAAAATAATTTAGTTCAGTTAGAGAACAGACAATACAAATAAAAACTGAACGTATCTGCTTAATAAAGCAGGATCCGACCGTGAGTCTCGGCTGCGGCAGGAGTCATTCATCAGATTTAAGAGTGAGGAGCTGACTGAGATGATCGCGGAAGATTTGGTTTCAAAGCGAAACGTAAAAGCGCCTATTTATGGGAGTTTGTCATTTGTTTTGTTGTTGTGTTTTTCATTAAAAATAATAGGCTAATGAACCCACAATGCAAGCAACCCGCAGCCGAATTGGCGCTAATTCAAAACCGAAAGTAAAATGTGCACGGCCGCACAGAGCGTGCATTGTTTCCTTTCGCCTGACTCTGCGCTATGCTGACTGCGCGCATTTATTTTTGCCGCGCGCACCGAGTATAAACAAGGCTTTACGGACGAACTGTTATTCATTCATGGCGTGCATCTCAATCATAGACTGATCAATGCTTGACCAGTGCCCTGACTACTGAACTAGGGAACTGATTGAGACGGCCCCATGGCCTCACAGAGCGCGCATTTACAGACGAGCTGTCATTCACGGTGTGTGCGCACTGGCGCGTTTTCAGTTCAGAGCGGTCGTGTGCATGTTACTTTCGGTTAGATAGAATTAGTGATTAAAAAGCCTCCGCCGGTGATACCGGTATTACCGGTGTTGTCACACATCAATTAACCGGTGGAAAAATTTCCTCACCGTCACATCCCTAGTAGACAGACAGACAGACGATAGGCAGACAGACCATAGATAGACAAACGATAGATAGACAGATAGATAGACAGACAGACAGACGATAGATAGACAGACAGACGATAGATAGACAGACAGACGATAGATAGACAGACAGACAGACGATAGGCAGACAAAAGATAGAAAGACAGACAGACGATAGACAGACAAAAGATAGACAGATAGACAGACGGATGATAGGCAGACAAAAGATAGACAGAAAGACAGACAGACGATTGGCAGACAAAAGATAGACAGACAGACAGATGATAGGCAGAGAGACGATAGGCAGACAAAAGATAGACAGACAGACAGACAGACGATAGGCAGACAAAAGATAGACAGACGACAGACAGACAGACGACAGACAGACAGACAGACAGACAGACAGACGATAGATAGACAGACAGACAGACGATAGGCATACAAAAGATAGACAGACAGACGACAGACAGACAGACGATATGCAGACAGACGATAGATAGACAAACAGACAGACAGACAGACAATAGGCAGACAAAAGATAGACAGACAGACGACAGAGAGACAGACAGACAATAGGCAGACAGACGATAGGCAGACAGATGATAGATAGACAGATAGATTGACAGACAGACAGACAGACGATAGGCAGACAGACGATAGATAGACAGACGATAGGCAGACAGACAGACGATAGGCAGACAGACTATAGATAGACAGACGATAGGCAGATAAGACAGACAGACGATAGACAGACAGACAGATGATAGGCAGACAGACTATAGATAGACAGACAGACAGACGATAGGCAGACAGACGATAGATAGACAGACAGACAGACAGACGATAGGCAGACAGATGATAGATAAACAGACAGACAGACAGACGATAGGCAGACAGACAGACAGACAGACAGACAGACAGACGATAGGCAGACAGACAGTCGATAGGCAGACAGACAGACAGACGATAGGCAGATAGCCATTGTAAGACTGAAAGTGCCCATGAAGTGTGCCATCTGGGACAGGGCCTGTATACTCGACGCGTCCGCACAAGCGCGATGGTGCTCGCGGCTAAAATGCCGTCATCGCCTCTCTCACACGCGCTGGCTGCTAGATCTGACTGCGTCATCAAAAACCTCATTGTTCGGTAAAATGTATTCGGTCTTTTCAATTCGGCTGAACATTGAAAATGCAGTTTTTGCTATTTTCCGCCGAATAATTTCGGTTGCCGAACATTCGGTGCATCCCGAAAAAAATGGTTTGTATTTTAAAAAAGATATATCACGTCGTTATGTGTAGTGAGCGGTCTCACGCGATTCAAGTGTCATGCTTCAGAACACAGTGAGCATCGATGTTCCCTGGTTTTCACTGAGCATTGTTGGACTTTTTAGGGAGCGAACGCTTCAGTGCACTGGAAGGATTCTGCGATTGAGACACAAAATGGCTGATTGAGACTCTATGTTTGTACAACACTAAATGATTCACTCAAATGATTTGTTTATTAATATAAGATCTATATTGGTTTGCATCATCCCTGCTGACATCCCTGCTGAAGAACTACACTCTTGCTCATGATGTGAAAAAAAGAAACATATTTGCTGAAGTAATTTGTCGTTGCTAGCAGGCTGTGTTTGGGATGCTGGTGTGCTGTTCTCAACACAAAGCTGTTCCTTTAGTTTAACCAGCAAGACACCAATCATAAACCAGCCTGGATTAGAATGAAAATGTATACTGTTCTGGACTGTTCAGCAGGGGTGACATATAATACTATGGCATATGAATATGATAATCATAATATATATTCATACCCTGGACCATTACAGCACATTCTGTGAGGGTTTTGTCTTTGCCATTGAAAGGGTTCTTTGTGTGTGAATATATTTATTTGAATGGCCGTGTCTGGCATGTAAATGCGTGGACACACACACACACACATGCGTGCAGGTGGAAAATTGTATGTCCTATTCCATTACCTCATGAAGGTGATTGACTGGAGTGATTTAGATTTTGGTTCTCCAGATAGCCGAGTCTGACATCCATTTCACCGCGTCCCGCCTCCAACAGATTCAACACAACCTGCCCCCACCCGCAGACCCGCTGCCCTTGCTCAAACACCTTCCAAAACCACAATATCACTGGCTGATGATCCCAATAAACGCACAGCCAACCACCACCAACTTAAATCTATTGCTTTTTACCTGCCAAACGGCAAATCTCCACAATGAAAGAACTCCCCCCACCCCTGCAGTGTCTGAAATCCTCCCCCATCCCGCTGAGCTGCTGATGGGGTGAGCTTTCCCCGTTCCTCCCCTTCACAGGACACGCTCAACACCATGCTTCATTCATCTTACTTAGACCCAGACTGACACATTTGGCAACCTCTGAATTAAGAGAGATCAGTAGTCCACCCGCCCTTCAACACCCTGTGCCGCATGGATTCCAGCCCCCACACGCGTCCCCTGCAAATATTAAAGCCATTCGACCTTGACCCGAAAGGAGAGGAGAACAGAGGAGTCAAACGCTTTCTAAAGCCCAGCACCAGAGCCCGGCGTCCCCCGGCGTCCCCCCTTTTCTTAATGTGCTTTTTACATTTGATTACCGGCCTTGTAAAAGCTCACTCTAAACATGGGGAGCGTGCTGAACATCTGTTAGCCATGCTGGAGAGCCGAGCTCGCCCCTGTGCTTCTCCTGTCCTGCGAGCATCAGGCTCAGTCTGGATTATACTTTACTCTGAGCATTGGTGTGTAATTGGATATTTCTCATTATTGGTTTTTCAAAGCCTGTCAACATCTACTATTCGGAACATTATAAATACGTTAATAAACCAAAGTATTTGATTGTGTAGACCAGGATATATGAGCTTATATGCAATGTATATACACTAATCAGGCATAACATTATGAACAGGTGAAGTGAGTAACACTGATAATTTCTTCATCACGGCTCCTGTTAGTGGGTGGGATATATTAGGCAGCAAGTGAACATTTTGTCCTCAAAGTTGATGTGTTAGAAGTGGGCAAGCATAAGGATTTGAGCAAGTTTGACAAGGGCCAAATTGTGATGGCTAGACGACCGGGTCAGAGCATCTCCAAAACTGCAGCTCTTGTGGGCTGTTCCCGGTCTGCAGTGGTCAGTCTCTATCAAAAGTGCTCCAGTGAAGGACCAGTGGAGAACCGGCCACAGGGTCATGGAGGACCAGTGGAGAACCGGCCACAGGGTCATGAAGGACCAGTGGAGAACCGGCCACAGGGTCATGAAGGACCAGTGGAGAACCGGCCACAGGGTCATGAAGGAACAGTGGAGAACCGGCCACAGGGTCATGGAGGACCAGTGGAGAACCGGCCACAGGGTCATGGAGGACCAGTGGAGAACCGGCCACAGGGTCATGAAGGACCAGTGGAGAACCGGCCACAGGGTCATGAAGGACCAGTGGAGAACCGGCCACAGGGTCATGGAGGACCAGTGGAGAACCGGCCACAGGGTCATGGAGGACCAGTGGAGAACCGGCCACAGGGTCATGGAGGACCAGTGGAGAACCGGCCACAGGGTCATGAAGGACCAGTGGAGAACCGGCCACAGGGTCATGAAGGACCAGTGGAGAACCGGCCACAGGGTCATGAAGGACCAGTGGAGAACCGGCCACAGGGTCATGAAGGACCAGTGGAGAACCGGCCACAGGGTCATGAAGGACCAGTGGAGAACCGGCCACAGGGTCATGGAGGACCAGTGGAGAACCGGCCACAGGGTCATGAAGGACCAGTGGAGAACCGGCCACAGGGTCATGGAGGACCAGTGGAGAACCGGCCACAGGGTCATGGGCGGCCGAGGCTCATTGATGCACATGTGGAGTGAAGGCTGGCCCGTGTGGTCCGATCAAACAGACGAGCTACTGGAGCTCAAATTGCTCAAGAAGTTAATGCTGGTTCTGATAGAAAGGTGTCAGAATACACAGAGCATCTCAGTTTGTTGTGTATGGGGCGGCACAGCCGCTGACCAGTGCCCATGCTGACCCCTGACCCCACCCAAAGCACCAACAGTGGCACGAGAGCATCAGAACTGGACCACGGAGCAATGGAAGAAGGGCCTGGTCTGATGATCACGTGTTCTTCTACATCACGTGGATGGCCGGGTGTGTGTGTGTGGCTTACCTGGGGAACACATGGCACAGGTGCATTATGGGAAGAAGGCGTGGCGGCGGAGGCAGTGATGCTTTGGGCAATGTTCTGCTGGGAAACCTTGGGTCCTCCATCCATGTGGATGTTACTTTGACACGCACCACCTACCTAAGCATTGGTGAGACCATGTACAGCCTTGGAAACGGTATTCCCTGTGTCTGTGGCTCTTTCAGCAGATAATGCTGTACAGCCGAATCAAATTCTGTTGCATTAATTTCCTGTTACCACAGGAAGCTGCTTTGAAACAATCTGCATTGTAAAAAGCGCTATATATATAAAGGTGACTAATGCGCCACCACAAAGCAAAAATGGTTCAGGAACGGTTTGAGGAGCACAACAACGAGTTAGAGGTGTTGACTTGAGGTGTCCGAGGTGTTGGATCCATGGAGGCCCCACCTCGCATCTTACAGGACTTAAAGAATCTGCTGCTAACATATTGGGGCCAGATACCACAGCACACCTTCAGGGGTCTAGAGGAGTCCATGCCTCGACGGGTCAGGGCTGTTTTGGCAACAAAATGGGGACCAACACATACTAGGTCATAATGTTATGCCTGATCGGTGTATATATATATATATATATATATATATATATATATATTATATATATAAAACAATCTGAGCATTTATGCATGTAATTGGCAATTCTCAGAATTGTCTCTCCGTATCATTATTTTATATATATGATATATATAAAGGATTTTGTCTCAAATGTGGCTTTTATTGATATTAAAACATTGTGCTTTCATTGTCAGTGTAGTTTTTCCCCCCAAAATTATGCATTTTCTGAAAAATAGTTATAGCTTAATTTTTCTGACGTTATATTTGAGAAAGTAGTATCATAAAATTCAATTTTTTTACCACCTGATTTTTTTTCTAGCAGAAGAAATCTGTTTTTCATTTTTAATAATTTCAACATTTCAAAGGGGGAAAAAATCATATTTTCAATATTTTATGGGAAAACAGGAATACTTTACAATGTGATTCCATTTGTTACGAAACACTTCTACAGCATTTATTAATTTGAGTTAGTTCATCTCAACATTTATTAATGCATTATTAAAATTTTGTTAACATGTTAATGCACTGACCTAACATGAACGAATAATGAACTATTATATTTGAACTCAAATTAACCGAGATTAATAAATGCTTTATAACATATATTGCTCAGTTCATGTTAGCGAATGCATAAATCAGTGTTGAGGACTGAAATCTTATTATAAAGTGTTACTGGAAAAACAAAAACAAAAGATATTGATTGTGAATAAAGTGGAGGGTTAGTAACAATAAATACTTTTTTTGCAAGGCTGCTATATGTTTATAGGATTGGGGGTAATAAAGAATTAGCCATTGAAAAATATACATTACAACTAACTAACTAACTAACTAACTAACTAACTAACTAACTAACTAACTAACTAACTAACTAACTAACTAACTAAATTGTATGTCCAAGAGTCACATGACATCAGAGCACTTGAGGTCTCCAACACCTCCGGTTATTTCAGTATTTGCACATGGAAAGTCTGAATCAACGTCTCTCAGCCCTCAGAGAAAGGTCCCTTATTTCATGGATCACACACAAACACAAATACATATTCCTTCAGATTGTAATTTATTATGGTGCTGCCGCCGTGGCACATGTCATTTGGCGCGTGCGGAGCGTTATTCAAGCATTATGACATTACCTTCACAGCAGCCTGGCGGAAATCGCCTTTTTATTCAGCAGACTGACTCTTTACTAATGGAGATGGATTACTAATTTAGACAATAATTCTCACCATAAATTATACTGTTGGGTCCATTTTATATAAAGTCAGTGGTGTGAATCAGAACTGTGAAAATAATCTATTCACACTGTAGCTGGAGAATGATGTAGTCAGTCGGGGGGAAAGAGGGACAGACTGCAGGATATTTCAAGATAGGAGTGTGGGATCTCATTTCATCTAAGACAGGGGTGTCCTCCTGGAGGTCCTGTAGAGCAGCCTCACCACACCTGCATGCCTGTGTGTCCAGTACACCTCATCCCTACTAAAGTAGGCGAAAAACACTGGGACAAAAGAAGCATGTCCGAATTCACAGTGCTCATAAAAGAGTATATTGTAACACAGTAAACTAATTTTGTACATATAGTAATCACAGCATACAGTAGTAAGGTGAATATATTGTATACTGTATGCACTGCAAGTGTAGTATTGAACTGAATATTGTACAGTATTGACTGTTTGTATATTCAGCACTTGCATAATGTGAAAATACAGTAACCCAACTGCAAAAGCCAAAGAGGTTAAACAACTCTAAATGAAAAGCATGTTATCCACAAAAGAGCTGGCAACTGCAAAATCACAGTCAGTGAGAGACTGCTTCTGCCTCAGCATCAGGTCCTCATGCACAGGCTTCCTCAGAGGAGATGATGGGAAACCTCTGCTGGATCTGGCCTCTCTCATCCTCCTCATCTCCTCCTCTTTACTGTCTCCTGTGCAGCCCAACCGGCTCATTTTGTACAGTTGGTTAAGTGACATCATTACAAAGTGTGAACAATGTTGAGTCGTGTGTAAACGATGACAACTGTGCTTTAGTTGTGTTTAACTTTTGCCTGCGTTTAGTGTCCTTTACAGCTTACACTCTAAAAAATGCTGGGTTAAAAGCAACCCAAGTTGGGTTGAAAATGGACAAACCCAGCAATTGGGTTGTTTTAACCCAGCGATTGGGTTGTTTTAAGCAAACATTTAACCCAACCGCTGGGTTAGTCAATTTTCAACCCAACTTGGGTTTCTTTTAACTCCTTAAGCTTCATGAGCGCGTGCACGGGTTGAAGCGCTATTTTTAGCACGAGTGTAATGTTTGTTAATAGATTTAGAGTGTGCATTTTTTAGAGTGTGGTTTAAGCTGGTCATGAGCTGGTTTAAGCTGGTTGTTAGCTGCTCATTAGCTGGTTTAAGATGGTCATGAGCTGGTTTAAGCTGGTTGTTAGCTGCTCATTAGCTGGTTTAAACTGGTCATGAGCTGGTTTAAGCTGGTTGTTAGCTGGTCATTAGCTGGTTTAAACTGGTCATGAGCTGGTTTAAGCTGGTTGTTAGCTGGTCATTAGCTGGTTTAAGATGGTCCTAAACTGGTCATGAGCTGGTTTAAGCTGGTTGTTAGCTGGTCATTAGCTGGTTTAAGATGGTCCTAAACTGGTCATGAGCTGGTTTAAGCTGGTTGTTAGCTGGTCATTAGCTGGTTTAAGATGGTCCTAAACTGGTTATGAGCTGGTTTAAGATGGTTGTTAGCTGGTCATGAGCTGGTTTAAGCTGGTTGTTAGCTGGTCATTAGCTGGTTTAAACTGGTCATGAGCTGGTTTAAGCTGGTTGTTAGCTGGTCATGAGCTGGTTTAAACTGTTCATGAGCTGGTTTAAGCTGGTTGTTAGCTGGTCATGAGCTGGTTTAAGCTGGTTGTTAGCTGGTTGTAGCTGGTCATGAGCTGGTTGTTAGCTGGTCATGAGCTGGTTGTTAGCTGGTCATGAGCTGGTTGTTAGCTGGTCATCAGCTAGTCATCAGCTGGTTTAAGCTGGTTGTTAGCTGGTCATGAGCTGGTTGTAGCTGGTCATGAGCTGGTTGTTAGCTGGTCATCAGCTAGTCATTAGCTGGTTGTTAGCTGGTCATGAGCTGGTTGTTAGCTGGTCATGAGCTGGTTGTTAGCTGGTCATCAGCTAGTCATTAGCTGGTTGTTAGCTGGTCATGAGCAACCAGTTCCTTGTTTTAAACAGGGGTATCACAGTATGATATGTGTTTTAGTGAGTGAGAATGTGTTTAGAGCTCTGCAAAAAGAGTGCAGGAGATTTCCAGATGGTGTCTAAACTGCCTGAACTTGTTAAAGATTTTACAGAGTGAGTGATTTATTCAACAAATTGGTTTAGGCTATTGAGAATGGGGTTCAGTGTTTTAGCAATTCAGAAAAACTAACATATAAAAGAGCACCAGTCAGTGTCCAAATCTTTTACTTGAGAACGGTCAATTTCCAGACACGTGCAGATCTGACTCTGTGTGTGTGTGTGTGTGTGTGTGTATGCTCAGACCCTGTCATGGCGCTAAGCACTTTTCCATGTCAAAGACCGTTTTTATAAATATGAACGTTGGCGTGGATCTTAGCGCTCACTCTAAGTGCCTGCACACGTTTTATAAACGAGGCCCTGAACACCGTGAGCTTAATAGACCGGCTTTATCTGTGATAAATACTGAAATGGCAGGAAATCTATTTTTATCTAAAATAAACAGTAGGCTACTGACCCCAAACCGTTGAACGATTTATTGTTGTCTGCAGAATTTGTATTTTTACATTCATATGACAACTCTTAGTTTACCATGACAACCATGAGGGATAATATTCAAACAAACATCAAAAGGTCACACAATCTATAAACCTGGCTCGTCAAGCTTCATGGATCTTCATGACTGCACCTCTGGTGGCCATTCCACAGTTACCAGCCCAAAGAATGGGAGATAATTGAATGGGATTTCATGGAAAATGAAGGCTTGCAGCTGACAGAAGGGTCATGACTGAGGGACAGCCGACTGACCTGAGCCTCAGAAACTCAACCTGCGCTGATGCTAATGAATGAGGACGTGCTCTAAAGGCTGTTCCTGCGGGACGAAGCCATTCACTGCTATGTAAATCTCCTCTGAAGCTCTAGCAATTAAAACAAGGCCGTAAATGGGAAGAGGGGCCGCCGCTGGACCCCTGATGTCTGTGTTCCTCTCTAAACACATCAGCATGATTGAGACAGATCTGGAGGGCTGCGGGCTCTTCAAATCAACTGTCACTCTAGATATTACACACACAAGCCCTGCTTTATCAAGGTCATGTGCCATGACTAAAAGAACACAACACACTTCCTCAGCTATTCTCATGGTACTGTGGGGTACACAATAGACATGTTCTTTTCATTTTCAACAAAGGGTCTGTAAAAGGAAGAGTTTTTTTTCAGGACATCAAATGAAATTATATGAGCTGCTTTATTTTCAGTTTCTTGTATATGAGGTCGGCAATATATTTTCAATCCCGTTGCCAAAATTTGGGACAATTTTGAGGTTTAAAACCCTGATGTGTGTGATTTTCTAAAAATAAACATGAAAATTGCCTGACTATAAAACAGTAATAAAGTCAGTGTAACAGGATTGAAAGTAACAGGGCTGCAGATTTATTGAATCAGACTAGCTAGTTTGCGACCAAATATTATGATGAATATATAGGCATATAAATATGTACACTATATTGCCAAAAGTTTTGGGACGCCTGCCTTTACATGCACATGAACTTTAATGTCATCCCATTCTTAATCCGTAGGGTTTAATATGGAGTTGGCCCACCCTTTGCAGCTCTAACAGCTTCAGCTCTTCTGGGAAGGCTTTCCTCAAGGTTTAGGAGTGTGTTTATGGGGATTCTTCTAGAAGTGCATTTGTGAGGTCAGGCACTGATGTTGGACGAGAAGGTCTGGCTCTCAGTCTCCGCTCTAATTCATCCCAAAGCTGTTCTATCGGGTTGAGGTCAGGACTCTGAGCAGGACAGTCCAGTTCCTCCACACCAAACTCGCTCATCATGTCTTTATGGAGCGACGCTTTGTGCTCTGGTCAGTCATGTTGGGACAGGGCCGTCCCCAAACTGTTCCCACAAAGTTGGAAGCATGAAATTGTCCAAAATGTCTTGGTATGCTGAAGCATTAAGAGTTCCTTTCACTGGAACTAAGGGGCCAAGCCCAACCCCTGAAAAACAACCCACACCATAACCCCCCCTCCACCAAACTTTACACTAGACACAATGCAGTCAAGTCCCATTCTCCTGGCAACCACCAAACCCAGACTCGCCCATGGGATTGCCAGACAGAGAAGCGTGATTGGTCACTCCAGAGAACACGTCTCCTCTGCTCCAGAGTCCAGTGGTGGCGCGCTTTACCCCACTGCATCCCACGCTTTGCATTGCACTTGGTGATGTTGGGCTTGGATGAGCTGCTCGGCCATGGAAACCCATTCCATGAAGCTCTACACACTGATCTTGAGCTCATCTGAAGGACACATGAAGTTTGGAGGTCTGGAGCTGTTGACTCTGCAGAAAGTTGGTGACTTCTGCGCACTGTGACCCTCAGCATGGGCTGACCCCGCTCTGTGATTTTACGTGGCCTACCACTTCGTGGCTGAGTTGCTGTACCCATCACGGCACCACGCTTGAGTTCTCTGAGCTCCTGAGAGCGGCCCATTCTTTCACAGATGTGTGTAGAAGCGTCTGCATGCCTAGTGTTGATTTATACACCTGTGGCCATGGAAGTGATTGAACACCTGAATTCAGTGATTTGGAGGGGCGTCCCAATATTTTTGGCAGTGTGTTGAAAAATACAGTACAACTTACCGAAATGTATGTCTCATATAATCACTCAATCAGCGTTTCAACCGTGGAAAGATGTCAATAGAACAGCTCGTGAACAACATGTCACAATATTGCATTTACCTCAGGAAAGTTATAAAGTGTTCACAGTTTGTTAGTTACCTAAAAAAACACTATAGAGGATCTTAAACTTCAGAAGGCCTTTATTAACCCCATGGAGCCGTGTGGATTGCTTCAATGATGGATGGATGCACTTTTTTGGGCTTCAAATCTAAGGCACCATTCAGTGCCATTATAAAGCTGGAAGAGCCTGGATATTTTTTAATATAACTCTGATTGTGTTAAGCTGAAAGAAGAAAGTCATATACACCTAGGATGGCTCAAGGGTGAGTAAATTATGGGATAATTTACTTTTTTGGGTGAACTAACCCTTTAAAGTGACAGTAATGCATTAACAGTTGAAAAATAGCGACATTAAAGCAGACTCTATTTGACCCTATGAAGCTCCCGTAGTTCAAGCCAGGCCTGTGGTTTTTCCCTACACAAAACATTATTTGTAGAGCGCCTCGCATCCAATAATCACAAAGAGCTTTGCTGCTTCTGATAAGAAACAATCTCAGCTTTCAAATTCTGTCCATTTTATCACGAAATGGTGTTTTGACGGGCTTAAATGTGACGTGAAGTCTTTTCTTCCACTTTAATACTTTAAGTTAAAGCACTAACAAGCATGCATGAACATCAAAACATGCGTTGGAAGATACAGTACAACTTACCGAAATGTATCGTCACAAATGTAATCACTCGATCAGTGTTTCAACCGCAGAAAGAGGTCAATAAAACCGCTTGGGAACAACATGTCACAATATTGCATTTACCTCAGTAAAGTTATCCAGTGTTCAGTTTGTTACCTATAAAAACACTAGCGAGGCACTTACTTACTGTTAATTATATGCATGTTTGAATAAATCTGTCATGACGGCAAGTGTTTATGAAAACGACCTCAGTTTATGAACTACTCAGTTGTTCATTTTAACCTCTAATATTATAGTAATGAACCAAATGAGAGGATAGGCTTATAGTTTACAGCAATAGTTGGGAAAGATTTCCAGAAAGAAAATCAAACTAGTAGATATCATTCTGAATAACCGACTATCGTATCGCCATAGAAATGCATTATCGGTGCATCTTTTGTTTTTTATGAATTAAATGACTCAGAACACAATACTAAAAGTACATTTTAATAAATTAACTTATTCATGCTCAAATCAAATACAAAAAACACAGAACCAAAAACATCCACCAGTCATGTTGAGAGTGTAAGAAGGTTCTCTAAAGTCTAGATCAAGGATTGTGAAATGTACATGGAATGCAAATATTCTTCCTGAACGTGTGTGTGTGTGTGTGTGTGTGTGTGTGTGTGTGTCTACAGCAGAAATAATTCCTTCAGCTCTCGTGTGGAGGTCTGGCGTGTGAAGGCAGAACAGAGTCAGATCGACCTGACGGAAGGAATACAAAAACAACCGAAGAATAAAAACAAATCACAGATTTTGAAAAATCACCGGTGACACTTTACCTGCAGAGCCAGAGCATTCATCGCAGACACATACGTGAGGATTGTCTAAAGAGTGTCAAATGAGGAGATCGTTACGCCTGCACCAAGCCACCGTCTTGATTTACGGCTCTTCAGATAAAGTGTCTCCAAAGTTGACGATATCAAATTCACAATGTTTTACAAAAACAAAACAAAAACGGCCGTTCGGAACAGAAGCTCGATCTGTCGGTAGATGAGACGGCCATCCCATAATAATGCTGAAGTAAGCCACGCCCACTGTGTTGAGCTCCGCCCTTCAGCTTCAGCGACCCCCGACAAAAATGGGGAGGAAGACATGCAAGATACAGGAGCATAACCCATCAGACGGGGAAAAGAAGGGTGTGTGTTAGCAAGTTCTGCTCCAAAAACAACAAAAAAAAGGTCCTTCATCTTCAAGTCTGGACAGCGGCGGTAAACAGTAAGGTTTGTTCACCACAGCGATGCTAAAAGAGGATGTCTTCATTCTTGATGAGCAGCTCCACCACCTGCCTCTGGTAGCGGATGTCGTTCAGAGCCGTCATGGCGTCCAGGTCGGGCGCCCGCATCAAAGTCGGCCCGAACACGATCCCGAGGTTCTCAGCGTTCATCAAGTTATCCTTCTCGTTCTGGGTTACCCTGCACACACACACACACACAATATGTGACACACAGTACAACTAGGGGTGTCACGATTCGATACAAACCACGATACTCACAATATGATACTATCGTGATATTTTCAGCCAAAATAGAGGTAATTATTATTATCAGGACCCACAAATATTCCCCCATAGCATTATTATACATTATATTCAACATTATATATAGTTTAATGCAGTAACGTCACTGAAACTTGTGCTTTCAGAGCAGGCATTGGTTGGATCTCTTCTGCTATTAATGCACTGAACATTTATGAATAAACCATCTAAACGCTTTGAATAATCATACTGCTAAAGTAAATGTGATCTGGAGATTTAAGCGATGATCAATGCGATCAATCACAGCTCTAATCGCAGGAAAGCGTGTCAAAATGACTCTTCCCAGACATGTTTAGTTCTGCATTCACACACTCTCATGTTGTTTTCACACGTCACACAAGCATCTGAACGTCAGTGTTTACTACAGTGTGTGTGTGTGTGTGTGTGTGTGTGTGAATCTGTTCATCATATAAAGCCCCCGTGTCTCTTCAGAAGACTGGATTAGATCACTCGATTGGTTATTTTTATGATGCCTTTATGATTTATGAAGTTTTAGAGGGTTTAAATGGAGGGACAGAAATCTCTTAGGTTTCATAAAAATATCTTCATTTGTGTTTGGAAGTTGAACGAAAATCATATAGGTTTGAAACGACATGAGGGTGAGTACATGATGACAGAATTGACTTTTTTTGGGTGAATTATACTTTATAAATACAGTAAGCTGAGCCTTGAATAAAACAACTCTATCGCAAATCACATCGTTTACATCACAGATACATATCGTTGCATTTTTATATTGTGATATATCAATATAACCCCCAAGTACAACTAGGGTTGCACAGATATTTTCCATGGGAATTTAGGAAATATCCCAAGTTGGAAATTTAACAGGAATTCATTGGAATTAATTGGAAATTTGGGCAGATGTATATAAACATACACAAGCAAATCTAAATATTTTGTTTGGTCATAAGTGGACACATTAATTTTTTTTTTTTTTTTTTACATATTGCTATATTTTTCAATTAATTACTTCTAATTCAGTAAATATGCAAAATAAAAACATTTTTATTGCAGCAATTGTTTTTAAGTAAATGTATTTCAGTGTCACATGATCGTTCAGGAATCATTCAAATATGCTGATTTGATACTCAGTTATTATTTTAAGTATATACTATCACTTTTTATCAATATAACACATCCTTGCTGAATAAAAGTATTAATTTCTTAATAATACAGACCCCAAACATACACTTTGAACATTAGTGTATATTGATACAAAAGATTTCTATTTTAAACAAATGCTAACCTTTTACTTATCAAACTGTCACACTTAGTTTCACCATTTGTAAAATAATTGTAATAATCCTCACTATTAACTAGTCACTTATTATCATGCATATTACTAAGATATTGTCTGTTTATTTGTACTTATAAAGCTCATATTAATGCCTTATTCTGCATGATCATATTCTACATCCCTTAATCACCCAATACCTAAACTTAACAACTACCTTACTAACTATTAATAAGCAGTAATTAGCAGTTTATTAAGACAAAAGTCATAGTTAATAGTGAGAATTGAACCACCTAAACTAAAGTGTGAGCCATCAAAAAATCCTGAAAAAGTATTGCAGGTTATAAAAAACTATTAAACAGTTTCCAACATTGATAATAAATCATCATATGAGAATGATTTCTGAAGGATCATGTGACACAGAAGACTGGAGTAATGATGCTGAAAATTCAGATTTGATCAATAATATATTCTCATAGAAAACCATAATTTTAAATTGTGATAATATGATTCACAATATCACAGTTTTTTTTCTGTATTTTAATCAAATGTGCATGTGATTGAGGGATGAGCAGGGTATAAATTCAACTGAAACTGCATTAAATCTGGTTGTTTTATGCCGCAAGATGTTTTTTCAACTACATTTAAATCCCCTGCTATAGGCTAACCTGCAATTTAGCAAATTCCCAGTTTATTCCCATTGGAAGTTTCCAACCTTGTAACCCTAAATACAACTCATCTTAAAATGCACACACTCTACCGGTCACGCATTTATTTGTGTCCCAAGCACAACAGAAACTCATACAGATGAACGACTGAACGATGACAGATTTTCATTGGACTTTATTAACGTTTCTGACCTTTTTAAATGTGCCATTAGATAGCGCAGTGTTTCGCAGTGAGCCGGAGGCAGCAGCTTCAGCGCTTCGTGAAGAGACTCCAGACGCTCATCTGGGTCGGTCAGCTCTGAAACAAACAAGCAAACAGGTCAAAAACTGCCATATGATTGACAAACCCATCTGGAGCCATTACAACAACACTTCAGGTGAGCAAATGTAATATTGCTGCTATGAGTGGCTGTATTGTATAGTTATTGTTTTGCAATGTTTTCAATCCTGTTACCAAAATTTGGGGCAACTTTAAAGTTTAAAACCCTGATGTCCGCAATTATTTTCAAGGAATACACATTACATGATAAGTAAACAAAGATGAAAAGTGCATAAATAAATGTGAAGATATTTCTAATAGAGAGATGCGACTCACTGGCAGCCTCGATGAAGCGTGGATATGCGTCATACGTGATGACGGGGATAGGCAGGTCCCTGAAGTAGAGTTTAAGAGCACCTGTGATGATGTTGATGTCTTCATAGACGTTGATGGAGATGTCTGCTCTCTCTCCATCTGAACACACACACACACACACACACACACACACACACACACACACGTCACCCACGGCTGCGGGACAGGGGGGTAATGTAATGGGATCAGCACTGACAGAGCTCCTGCTGGGCTCTAGGGATTGAACACAGACACATTTAGCTAACTTTATCTCACTCTGAGGTTGTGGACATTCTTGTGCCTGTAATTTAGTGTTGAGACGCCATTAAACTAACAGATTAGCGTTTCTATTTTAACATACACTACCAGTCAAAAGTTTGGAAACATTAATGTTTTTGAAAGTAGTCTCTTAATCTCACCAAGGCTGCATTTATTTGATCAAAAATATAGCAAGAACAGTAATATTGTGAAATATTTTTTACAATTTAAAATAACTTTTTTCTATTTGAATATATTTTAAAATGTCATTTATTCCTGTGATCAAAGCTGAATTTTCAGCTTCAGTCTTCAGAGTCACATGATCCTTCAGAAATCACTCTAATATGATGATTTACTGCTCAAGAAACATTTATGATTATTATCAATGTTAAAAAACAGTTTTTAGGATTCTTTGATGGATATAAAGTTGAAAAGAAACGTATTTATCTGAAATAGAAAGCTTTTGTAACATTGTACTACCGTTCAAAAGTGTTGGGTCGGTAAGAATTATTATTATTATTTTTTTGGGAAAGATATTAAAGAAATGAATACATTTATTCAGCGAGGATGCATTAAATTGATCAAGTGACAGTATAGACATTTATAATGTTGCAAAAGGTTTATATTTCAGATAAATGCTGTTCTTTTGAACTTTCTATTCATCAAAGAATCCTGACATTTTTTTTACACAACTGTTTTCATCATTGATAATAATCATAAATGTTTCTTGAGCAGTAAAGCATCATATGAGAGTGATTTCTGAAGGATCATGTGACACTGAAGACTACAGTAATGATGCTGAAAATACAGCTTTGATCACAGGAATAAATGACATTTCACATAGAAAACAGTTATTTTAAAATGTAGAAATATTTCACAATATTACTGTATTTTTGATCAAATAAATACAGCCTTGGTGAGATTAAGAGACTACTTTCAAAAACATTTAAAAACCTTAATGTGTCCAAACTTTTGGCTGGTAGTGTATATTAAAATGTAATTTATTCCTGTGATCAAAATCTGTATTTTCAGCATCATTACTCCAGTCTTCAGTGTCACATGATCCTTCAGAAATCACTCAAATATGATGATTTGATGCTCAAGAAACATTTATGATTATCATCAATGTTGAAAACAGCTTCATATCTGTGTTAAAACCATCCTAGGAATATCATGAGAGGATCATCAGAAAATACATTGTAAAATATATTTAAAAAATAATCAAATTTTACAATATTACAGTTTGACTGTATTTTCGATCAAGTAAATGTAGCCTTGGTGAGCAGAGCAGACTTTCTCCAAAAACAAAGTATTATAACTTTTGACAGGTAGGGATTTTTTTGGGGGGGGATTTTATTTTTATATTAAGTTTTAGTAACTTTGTTATATGATTTACATTTTTTTTATATACATCTATTTAGCTTTAAATAAAAAAAATTGCACTTTTTAAAGTCACCATGAAATCAAAATGGAAACATTTTACTTTTCTATGGAATATTGCAGTATTTATTATAAATGATTTATCCACGCACATCATTAAAAATTAATGTGCCCTCATAATCTTTAATCTAAATATCTTCCCCTCCCTCTATCAACAACATCTCTTCTCTTCTCTGATGACGAGGGCGGGGCAACCTGTCACTCACATGAGACCGACCAATAGCAAACCACAACCATCCAATCAAATCCACACAGACAAAATCAAGCCCTGCCTACATTTGTTCTTGTTTGTAAAGCCTATCAATCAGATATACGTCACAATAGGGACGTAATACTTATAAAAGTTTAAGTATTATTTCAGCTTTTTATTTCAATTAACAAAAATTACTTTTTATATTTTTAGTTAAAAGTAACAACCCTGATGGTTTTAAAACAAACAAATGAGGAATCACTAGAATAATTCAAGAAGATTCTACAGGATAAACTGAAATTCCTACAGGATCCTTTTTTTATCCATATTTTTCCTACTGAATATTGTGTAATCTTCATCAGATTGTAATGAAATAATGCTGCAGTCGCACAGCCATCACAGCGAGATCATAGCATTTCTTCCTCTCTAGCTCGTTGGCGTTCTCTCTGACTGTCTCCGATACTGTCCTCGTGTCATCTGAGAGTCATGATGAAACAGTAATGCATCTGAATACCAACAGATGGGCCAAAATCCTCCCACAAATGTGCCACTTTAAACATTTAAGCAGCTCAGACTCTTTCATGTTACATAAACCCACAGCTCTATATGCAAGACAAAGGGTGACCTAAAAAAAGCAGCGGTGAGCATGTGGATGTGATTCATCAGGATTACACACACACACACACACACACAAATGTGTGTGTAGGCATGTGTGTGGAATGTGGGGGTTGTGACGGATCAGTACTGTACTTCATCAGGAAAAACGCCACTCACCTCTGTCGAACGATAGCTTCACATCTTCGATTAAGTCACTGAATCCAGAGATTCGATACAGACCCTCCGACTTCAAACCTGAGAGACAAGACCGTTCGTTCATGAATGTGTTGTACAGTGCACATAACGCTCCATAAAAATGCAATAATAGCTATGGTAAGAATGTGTGGCGCTTTCAAGAGTTTTGCCTGTCAAACTTAAAGTATTAGAGAAGCACAATCCTTAAACATGCTGTGAAAACAACACACAACAAAACAAACCAAACAAAACATGTAGAACATCATATAAGCCACTGGCCATAACACTGGCTATAGGTATTAGCAATTTTTTATTAGAAGGAAAAACAAAACAGAACCAGAGAACTATCTAACTTTTCATGCAAGTACAAAAGACACTTACGCCGATCAGGCATAACATTATGACAGGTGGATTAGGCAGCAAGTGAACATTTTGTCCTGAAAGTTGATGTGTTAGAAGCAGGAAAAATGGGCAAGCGTAAGGATTTGAGCGAGTTTGACAAGGGCCAGATTGTGATGGCTAGACGACTGGGTCAGAGCATCTCCAAAACTGCAGCTCTTGTGGGCTGTTCCCGGTCTGCAGTGGCCAGTCTCTATCAAAAGTGCTCCAGTGAAGGACCAGTGGAGAACCGGCCACAGGGTCATGGAGGACCAGTGGAGAACCGGCCACAGGGTCATGGAGGACCAGTGGAGAACCGGCCACAGGGTCATGAAGGACCAGTGGAGAACCGGCCACAGGCTCATGGAGGACAAGTGGAGAACCGGCCACAGGGTCATGAAGGACCAGTGGAGAACCAGCCACAGGGTCATGGAGGACCAGTGGAGAACCGGCCACAGGGTCATGAAGGACCAGTGGAGAACCGGCCACAGGGTCATGGAGGACCAGTGGAGAACCGGCCACAGGGTCATGGAGGACCAGTGGAGAACCGGCCACAGGGTCATGGAGGACCAGTGGAGAACCGGCTACAGGGTCATGGAGGACCAGTGGAGAACCGGCCACAGGGTCATGAAGGACCAGTGGAGAACCGGCCACAGGGTCATGAAGGACCAGTGGAGAACCGGCCACAGGCTCATGGAGGACCAGTGGAGAACCAGCCACAGGGTCATGAAGGACCAGTGGAGAACCGGCCACAGGGTCATGGAGGACCAGAGGAGAACCGGCCACAGGGTCATGGGCGGCCGAGGCTCATTGATGCCCGTGTGGTCCGATCAAACAGACGAGCTACTGGAGCTCAAATTGCTCAAGAAGTTAATGCTGGTTCTGATAGAAAGGTGTCAGAATACACAGAGCATCTCAGTTTGTTGTGTATGAGGCGGCACAGCCGCTGACCAGTGCCCATGCTGACCCCTGACCCCGCCCAAAGCACCAACAGTGGCACGAGAGCATCAGAACTGGACCACGGAGCAATGGAAGAAGGGCCTGGTCTGATGATCACGTGTTCTTCTACATCACGTGGATGGCCGGGTGTGTGTGTGTGGCTTACTGGGGAACACATGGCACCAGGTGCATTATGGGAAGAAGGCGTGGCGGCGGAGGCAGTGATGCTTTGGGCAATGTTCTGCTGGGAAACCTTGGGTCCTCCAACCATGTGGATGTTACTTTGACACGCACCACCTACCAAAGCATTGGTGAGACCATGTACACACTTTCATGGAGACGGTATTCCCTGGCGTCTGTGGCTCTTTCAGCAGATAATGCGCCGCCACAAAGCACAAATGCTTCAGGAATGGTTTGAGGATCACAACAATGAGTTTGAGGTGTTGACTTGGCCTATAAATTCCCCAGATCTCAATCCAATCGAGCATCTGTGGGATGTGCTGAACAAACAAGTCCGATCCATGGAGGCCCCACCTCTCAACTTACAGGACTTAAAGGATCTGCTGCTAACATCTTAGTTCCAGATCCCACAGCACACCTTCAGGGGTCTAGTGGAGTCCATGCCTTGAATTGTCAGGGCTGTTTTGACACAATATTAGAAAAAATGATATGCCTGATCAGTGTATAAAGCGTCATAACATTGGCGATCCCTGCATCTGTTTAGTATAAATGAAAGTCACCTCGCGACTCGATCTCTCGTATGCACATGTCCACCACCATGGGCCGCTTAGCGTTGTGAGCCTTGACGAGTGTGGTGAGGTCACAGCTGTAAACCTTCTTCACGTGCTTCAGGTCCGGCTTACAGTCGTTGGGCACCATCTTAGAGCACTGCTTGTGGACATTCAGCCCACAATCTGAGGAACACACACACAAAACACACACATTACAATCCCCTTCTAGTCTTCAGTTATTTCATTACTCCTGCCAAAACAATAAAAGGTCAATAAACCAGCAAGTGAAGCAATAAATCCACCATGTTGAGTCCCAATGATTGAATAAGTGTCTCACAGCAGTTTCACGCCGATATTATTGATCCTGAAGTTGGTATGCTGTAGTTAAATTACACCCCAGAATGCTGAGCTTTCATTCTGCTTAATCAGTGACCTCTCTTGACCTCTGATCAGTGAGGTCTCTGATTGGCTGACGGGGATTTCAATGGTGTCACCTTGGCGATGACAGAACATGCCAGGACTACAAATGGGGCCTAATAAAATATGCATGAGCAATTTCATGCACCTAATAGACCTTCATAAGCCTCAAAAATAAATCTCTGAGTGACTGGAGGAGTCCAGTGTGTGTTACTCACTTGAGATGAAATCAAAAATAGCTAATTGAAGAGATAGCCGAGCCAAAAGTTTCAATTCTTATATTCACCCTTAAGTTGTTCCAAGCTTTTTCTTTCTTTTGTGGAACATAAAATATGATATCTGAAGAATGTTGGTAACCAAACAATTTTTGGTGAACATTGATTTCCACGCAAGATATTCCTCACATTATCTTGAAAAGAAAGTCAGTCATACAGATTTGAAACTTGGAATTTTAAATTTTTATCCATTTAAGTACAAATACTAAATCAATCAATATATATTTTATCTAAAATAATGCTAATAATGATAGGAAACTCGTACTGAAGAAACACAAACACAATTGGCTTTTGTTTCTGAATCCGTCAAACGCAAGCAGAATATGTTGATCATGTATCATTTACATAAAACGTGACAATTTATGCAAGAATAATTGTATGAACGTTTATGTGAGAATGAGAACATTTACACAAGAGCCGATAAAGAATACGTTTATATGAAAATGTATTTTGCTCCTGTTTCACGAATGAGCCCGAATTACTTCTCCTCTCAAAGTCTTCCATTGGTGGGACAAACAGATGGCCCCGCCCCCAACTCATGCTATTGTTATGTCAGGCCTCTTAAACAAACTCTGGGAAATTAACTTGAGAAATTTAACCAAAAAAAGAGAGAGAAAGAAATCGCATATTAGCATTGACTTTGTTCTTTTAAACTGCAAACACTAACCAACCCCCTCAACCAGTCAGACAGACTCCAGGGCTCACACGGCATATGCAAATTTAGGCAAATTAGCTGATTAATATATAATGTGGCCTCCTAAATGGGCCAGCTGCTTCAAAGCAAGTACCAGAGAGCCATGGCTGAAGACAGAAACAGAGGAAGACTGAGAACGCAGAAAAGACGAGACGAGCACCAGCTGAATGAGAGCGCTCGGGCAGATGTGCTCAAAACAATGTGACCTGGAGGAGAGAGAGAGAGAGAGAGAGAGAGAGAGACGGAGCTCTACTGCTCTTCAGATCTGCTCTCAAATATAACGGTGGAGTGGGCAGTGACCGCCAGTCCTGCGGGCGACTCCAGACCTCATTTCCTGCAGTAAATGGGCCAAACTCTCTGCTCTGCTCTCCGACTGGCTTTGAGATTTAAAATTCTCAAACATTTCTTCAGCCTTTGATTTTCCAAGGATGATGAAAACATAAAATCTATATGAAACTGCACATGCCATGTTCTTAGAAATATATTCTTTGCATTCATGTTTACTTCATTCATTCCTACAACAACAAAAAATCATTTAATGACTAAAAAAAATGTCAAGTTACACATTCCGAATCCTCACATCTTGAATTGTGATGTGTACTGCACATCTGTTTTTAATAAAGATAATAAAGCTTTTGTTTTTTACACCATGACATTTTCGATCACGAATACAAAGTTATGTCATGTAAGTCAAGGTATGTGATATTTTCTAGAAAATTCTATGACACTGTTTTATGTTCTCTTGTCATGTGACCACTGTAACGTTTTATACTGCCTTATATTGGAAATTTCCCACTTCTGATGCCGCATTCATCGCATTCAAATTTGGAATCGAGAGGGCGTTCATGTCCAATTTTTTAAACTAGGAAACTAGTATTTACGATAATCCTGATAGCACATGAAGGCAGCATTAGTCCCAAGGAAGATGAAAACGTTTTTTTTTTTGTTTATTATACGAAACAAACCAAATCAATCCACAGATGAGCAGGTGACGTGACGTCGTGTGAACAAAGCAACACAAATAATACCGGACAATGAACTGTGAGTGAACTGAAATAGAAATGTTGAACTCGCTAATGAATGTCCATGGAAACTAATGACCGGACTGGGGATCAAATTTGGCCCATCCGGCACACGAGTTCACCAGTGAATGTTTTGCTGAGGTTAGGACCATACATTTGAGTAAGTAAATTAATAAATAAAATGGGACAGAAACAAATAGTGATATATATTTATTATTGAATTTAATTTTTTTTTAAATTAAATTAATATGACATTTTTGTCTCAGAAAAGCACATGACAGTACAGCTCTGATTTTGAGCTAGTGTGCCGTAAAGTAGAAATTCACCCTAATGTCATTCCAAATGACTTTCTTTCTGTGGAACTTAACAGATTATTAGAGAAATGTCTGATTTATAATAGAAGTCAAGGGTAACCCAAATGGTTTGGTTACCAACATTCTTCAAAATATTTTGAGTGAATCAAAAGCATAAGGAGTCGTGTGCTCTCGCTGTTCTTTGATGTCATACGGCGATCGGTCTGCTCAGCGCTGATGCATCTCGAACAAGCCTTCCATCAACAATGGAGAACGTTGCGTTACTATTGATGCACGTCTTTATGATCCTACATTGGCATCAAAATCCAACACATTCATGCAGCTCGCCGTAATTTGTATAGATGGAGATTACAATCGAGCAGCTGTTAGCTCCATTAGCTGCTATTACAAAAATGGCGGGCACAAGTTTGTGTTGGTCACGGTAACCCTGCCCCCAGTCCCTGACGCAAGCGGCTCTTACTTCTTGACCAGCAATGTTTTGGTGCTACTTAAGAACCACTTTTCCTGGTTCGGAGCTGGTGCTTTGGGTGTCGACGCTTTCCTGTAGCTCAAACAGTAGAGCATGGCGCTAGCAACGCCAAGGTCATGGGTTCGATTCCCAGGGAACGCAAGAACTGACAAAATGTTAAATGTGTACCTTGAATACAATGTAAGTCGCTTTGGATAAAAGCGTCTGCCAAATGCATAAATGTAAATGTAAATGTCGAAAACCAAATAATCGATTTGAAACTAGGCTCTGGCTCCGAACCAGCACCAGCACTGCCTCGGTGGAAAAGGCGTATACTTGATTTAACATTTACTCCTATTAAAATGCATTATAACGATAAAAAAGTTCAACTATTAGTAGGATCATGAAAGTCACAGGTAAAACCACACTCCTCATTCTATTTTCTAAAATAGAATTAAATGACAAACAATAGATTTTGTAATAATAAAATAGTGAAAAACATGTAGAAACTACAAAAACAAACTCTAAGGAAGATTTAGACTATAATCCCCAATATTTAAAACACTTTTAATACATTTCTGCCAAAACACCATATTTCTACAGTGCAGGGTAATTATAATAAGGGTGCTGGGTTGACATGTAGTTTACATGGTCTCGGTTGTGTTCAGCTACATGTAGATTCACCACACGACCGTATAACACTAAACTCTGAATCAAATCTGAATGGATTTGGCAGAAATTGAGCCATCCGATTAAATCGTGGATCAAGAGACTTGCGCAGTTTATCACTTGATTGAGCAGAAGCACAGCGCGAGCAGATCGAACGTGCGCTGCCCTTCTAATAGCATTTAATATAGTGGAGGGGGAGATCTCCCTCGCTTCACCGATCGGCCCACCGGGAAAACCCTGGTGCTCCCTATGGCCAGTTCATGCCTGACTGGCGGGAAACTAGAACAAAGGGAGCAGGTAACTGAAGAGAAACAAACTAAAATACATCAAAATGAACTAAATAGAGCATAACTGTGACAACAACAAACGGTTTACTGCATGTTAGTTAAACCACACTGGCGAGTGATGGACAATTTTATTTCAAAAATGTATATTTTAGAACCGCATTTTTCAGAAACCATAACAAAAGATGATGCCAAACTACTCGATTTTTCGTAGTTACTCGTTAATTGTTTCTCACGTGGACGTCCGTAAAAATAAACGTGCAGCCACCTCAGTGATCAAACTCATGCATTCGGACGGTGATTCATTCACGGTGGAGGAGAACGTTTTGCGATCCTGGGATGCGCTGTTCACGTGCTCAATAACATGATTGTATGCTATAAATAAAATGTCATATGCTTGGTAAAATGAGACTAAATGCATATTTGATTTAATAAAAGGAAAATAATATCCTTATTATTATTTAATTATTTAAATCCATTTAAAAATAGGAAGATATATAGACGCACATTATAGCTAAAATGTTTTTGTCTTGTATTTTATCTCAAAATAAAGGATGTGATTTTATTCCACACGGAAATGAGCGGAGATAAGTGAACACAGCCTCTTATTTACATGAGGTAATCATAATGCTATGGTTATTTTAACATATATAACTGCTGCCATTATAACGGCCCATTTCAAATGATTACGTGCTTTTCTTCTTTTTATTTTTTGAGCGGTGATGAAATATATTGCTCTTGTAAATGCTTGCCAGCATTTCAGTAATAAAAGCCTAGATCTTTAAAATGCATCCAAATGACAGCGAAGCGCAACCGTACGGTGCTCTGCAGTGGCCAAAAACGATATAAACTCAGATGTGGATTCGAATTGAAATTAAATTACCATATGACCTTGGTGTTTGTCTAAAAACTGTAGGTAATTTGGCTGGGGATTTTTACACGGGTGGTGGGGGAAAAACACTGACATTCTGGATTCAGACGGCAATAAAATCACAGACTAGCCCCTGACAATGATGACAATACCTTATGACCCCACGAGAAACAATAACCATCTGAATAGGGCTTTAGAAGATAAAGTATTTAAGTCGTTGTATGAAAAAAAAAAAAATGTGATGGTCTTTTTAAAAAAATAAATAAACATGTCAGGATGTAAAAACCGAACATTAGCTAAACCCCAAAATATAATCTATAGCTGGCGTCTGGTTTAATCATTTTGCCTCAAAACAATGTGGCAATAGATTTTTTTTATCTTTTGACAGGTGGAATTAGAATGAAGTCTAATCTAAATAATTCCACACTCCAAAAGAGGGTTTCTGCAGCGATGCCCTATAGGGGAACCCTTCAAGGAAGCGATCTTAAAGAACCATTCTTTTCTTCGTTTAGTGCAATGGAAAGCTTCCGTGGATGTTCTTCATAGAACCATCGAACCCAATAAAGAACCTTTATTTTTAAGAGTGCACTGAATTATCCGCTGGCACTTATTGTAAAGATTCTGCGGCGTGTGATTAAAAACGGCCCCTTGAGCGGCTCTGTCGCCGTGAGACTTCAGCCATGCAGAACTGTAATTATTTTTGAAAAATAAGAGCGAGGTTTATGATAAGCGGAGGAGACGGGCGCTAATAGAGGGCACCTCTCTAATGCATTCAATCTGTGAGGAGAGGTCTGCGGAGCTCTTGTTCAGAGGCGTAGAGGTGACCCCCGGCCCATACACAACTACACACACCTCGGCTTCAGACGGGTTATCGGGACAGATACAATACTACATTCTCTTTGGAAGTGCTTTTAGATGAAAAAAGGGTTGAATATGAAGCCTGTATTTAAAATTCATTACAAAGATATACTAATTGTTTAAGTATAATTGATATTTTGAATCAGATTTTTTTGTCATTTTTTTGTTAAAGTTTTAGTTATTTAGTTGTTCGTTTGTCATTTTTAATATTTTCCAAGTTTTTATTTTTATTTTTTTATAAATGTCTATATCATTTCTAGTTTTAGTATAGTTTAAGGGTGTTTTCACACCTAAAAGTCCGCACCGAAGTTCATGTTTTGATACATTTGGTTAGCTTTGGTTTGGTTTCACATTGCAATTATGCGAGCGCACTAAAGAACTTTATGACACACTTGCGTCCACTCGTCATCATCTATGTGGGCGGCATCTGGACATTGATTGGTTTGTAAACGGACGTGCGTCTGACATGTTGTCAGTTTGGCGGGTAACTTTGACAAGAATGAATGAATAGACGCATGTCGTTGCCACTAGTGAACAGTGCGCATTGCTTGACTATTTCTTTTCGTTTCGAATCGTTTCGTTTAAAAGTGGACATTTCAAGCTTTCTATACACATATTCCTCATGTCTGTGAGGCTGAGTTTGGGTTTATTTATGAGACATGTTCAAGAGCAATCGTGATCGCGTCGGCGCCTCCATGTCACGATTATTGTCTGCTTTAGACTATTTGCTTCTTATTTATTAAATCCAGGCAATTGGCTGATGAAACATTGATTACAATTAAGATACAATTTGTACAAAACGAAATTCACTTTAAAGAAAGGATTTCTACAAAACAAAACTTAATGAAGTGGTCACAATCATTTCTGACCTTCTGTCTTCTGACAGATTGCGCATCTTTGCACTTTTCATAATCAATATAGCCGAGATGAAGTTTAAAAATAACATTATAATATTTAAACATAAACAGGAACTTCCTGTAAATGCTCTGAAAGTCCGAACCATACAGAAAAAGCTTTCACACTAGAAACGAACCGAACCTTTGTTCAGTTTGATCCGGACCGAGACTACCTCTTTTTGTCGGACCAAATTCCATCCTTTTGGTCCGGACCGTGGACTGGGGAGGTTTCACACCTGTCATTTTGATTTGGACCAAACTGAAAAGTCAGAAAATCCGGACCAAACAAGGTAGGTGTGAAAGGGCCCGTTAAAAATTTGAAATTTTGCCTCGGCAAATAGCTGGAGTAAAAAATGTTTGTGTGCATTTTATTTTATGAAAATATTATTTATGCATGTTTTTAGTTTGAGTTAATGATAACCTTGCTAAATGCATTATAATGCCTGAGAAAACGCATAATAATCCACTGTGAATGACCTGGTCCATTGAATTATTGAAAATGAATGCACGCCCAAACAACCAATGCATCCTCTGCACATTCATTCTCAATGGTTCAATGGTTCAGAGTCAATTAAGCCAGACATGCATTTGAATGCATTTATCTCAGGACATTTTCAGGTTTTATCATAGATGGGCAAGTGACAAAAAAATGTGTATTATAAGTCATTATGAACGTAATTCATTAAGGGCATTCATTATAAATACAGGCTTGTTACCCAGAAGTGTTACAAAGCAAATGTCCTGGGCTTTATTCAGGTGTCTTCTCCTTCTGTGGGAGTGTTTTGAGCCGACGCTGTTCCTGTATCCTGAAATTCACACACTGTGTGACCCAGTGCTGCTACGAGCCCTGAATTTTAATGTGTGTGTGTGTGTGTGTGTGAGTGTAAAGAGCTCTCAGCCCCTCTTCTCATTATAAAGACATGCCAGCTTTGTTTTCAGTCTCTGCCATGATGGCCTCGGTCGAGGGGAAGGGGGAGGGGGTGGACTTTATCCTCTCATGAGGCAATGTGGCACAACATGCCCGGGCACTGGGGCTGGCAGACACTCAGAATATAGCTCCGAGTCTCCCTCGCTCACAGACAAACAGCAAAAGAAAGAAGAAAGCATGTCAGATCACAACGCTGAATGCAAATCTCTACATCAAATGAGATTTCAATGCCCTAGTTTCTGGTGGCATCACAGACTGAAAGAGAGAGAGAGAGAGAGAGAGAGAGAGAGAGAGAGAGAGAGAGAGAGAGAGAGAGAGAGAGAGAGAGAGAGAGAGAGAGAGAGAGAGAGGTGAGAAAAGGAGGTGGATACAAGTAGCGTAAAAAGGGTCTCAGAATAAGGGATTTTGAACACAAGCTGCTTTCAAAATACTTTCATGCATTATTCATGCAGTCAGTTCATGAAAACATGTGTGTCACTCACATTATCGTATAAATAAATCATTAAAACACACACAACCAACCACAATATCATTCCTCGAACAAAACCGAACTCAACAGAGATAAACCATCTCTCCTAATGTAATCCTTTTTTGCACTTAACACATAATTGATGGACATTTCGTATCTTTCAAATGATTATGAAAACCAGGAATATTCTATAATAGTAACCAAATGTATTAATTAAATCAATTAAAAAAACAAAGCTTTGATTCATTATTCATGGCAAAAACATGCATGCCAAAATATAACAGTTCACTTGAAATGCCTGAAAGAGAAGGAATGTTCTTTTAAAACCATGTCTCTTGTAATAAGGAGTAAAACATAAATAAGTCTTTATCTGTTGGCTATCATCCTGATGCCAGTGTTCAGAACAATCTGTTCCTGCAGATGTAGGCCAGTCTACGCTCACTCCACAGGCTAATCAGCATTCACATATTCCTCATCTAGAGTGAAACACACTGACCTATATGAGCTACACACACACACACACACACACACACACACACACACACACACACACACACACACACACACACACACACACACACACACACACACACACACACACACACACACACACACACACACACACACACACACACACACACACACACACACACACACACACACACACACACACACACACACACACACACACACACACACACACACACACACACACACACACACACACACACTCCAGCAAACAAACACGCCATCCACTCGAGCACCACAGCTGTGTTTATTACCTAGTAAAGTGTAAAAAAAAGTTTAAAATAGCTTTAATAGCACACAAATTCATTATAAACTCAAGGGCGTAACATCGTCTACTGTTAAAATCTACTTTTAGAAATTGCTTTCAGAGATCCGTTTCGAATCTTTTCTACAAAGGTTCTGGCATCAGCGGTTCCACGAAGAAGCTTTAACATCCATGGGACCTTCAGTTTCACAAAAAGCTCTTTATAGTGGAAAAAATGTTCTTAAGATTATAGAAGATACTCTTTCCCTGCCATTGATGGAATTTTCTGGCTTTCCGTGTTTTCACTGTTATGCATCTTCTGAAAGAGTGCTCAATCTCCACGGGAAAAAAGAGAGTAAAAAAGCTAGTTCTTAATTTACTTTTTGTTAAAAATTGTGCTTTCTTTAAATTACCCACATTCAAGTGAAAAAAAAGATTGCATGACGATTGAATAAAACGTTTTGTTTTTGTTTTTAAAGCAGAGGCTCTGTTCTTTCGTTTGCACAGTGTCATTTTTAGCGGCATCTAGTGGTGAGGTTGTGAATTACAATCGGCCACCGCTCACCCCTCCCTTTCAAAGTACATAGAGAAACTACGGTGGCCGACACAGGACAAAAATGTAGTCGCCGGAGAGAGCAGAGAGTGACTAGCGCTCTGTAGAGAAGTTTGTCCGTTTAGGGCCACTGTAGAAACATGACGACGCAAAATGTGACTTCACTGTAAGGGGACCCGCGGTGTATGGAGATAGAAATGCCTCATTCTAAGGTAATAAAAACACAACGGTTCATTATCTAAGGTCTTTATACACCACTGAAAACATAGTTATGTATATTATATTGCATTTTTGTCAATAGATTATTCATAAATACTACACACTGAACCTATAAAACTCATCTTTGATCACCAAAATTACATTTTCCTCTGAAAAATATCTCTTCATGCCTTAAAATAGCTTGAATGTAACTCCATCTCATTTAGTACACGTGGATCCATGAAAATGCTAATTAGCCCCATCTTCACTCACTCATACGGGCTGGTTGATGTATCAACTCATACAAGTTGATGTATCAGAATGATAATGTGTTTTATGTATCGCTCTCTACAACATTGGACACATAACGGTTATTAATATGATTAGCCTTTTGCTTGACTAATAATGTGTTGCTAATGTTACACAAGCCATGCTCCTGTTCGCCATCTCAGTCTGCCTTCTAAAAATCAGCATCCTTAGAAACGCTTTGAGTCAGTAGAGAAAGGCATATAGTTTATCATCATAATCATATATCATAATGAAATTTCCTACCGTAAATATATACAAAATGTATTATTAGTAGTAATATGCGTTGCTAAGGACTTCATTTGGACAACTTTAAAGCCGATTTTCGCAATATATAGATATTTTTGCACCCTCAGATTCCAGATGATAATTTTTTTTTGTTTTTAATTGTTTTTTGTCAAACAACATGGAAGAAAAAATGTATTACTTACAAATGTTGGTTTTGACCATTTATTATCATTAGTGTTAGTGTTATTATAACATTGAGGCGTATCTAAATTCTTCTGTACAACAGTAATATATTTGTCAAGCTAAACTGAACTTTTATTTTGACGGGTTGCTGTGAAGAGCTTTGAGTTTCTGTGTGTTTATGATAAGACGGTAGTTTTTCTCAAATGAAACGGTGAAATGCTCATGAAGTGGCACTGGAGATGAAGTTCATGCGTTCATGTCCTCATATAGTGAGGCGGCAGAGGCTGAAAACACTGTGAGGCATCGTGTGTGTGTGTGTGTGTGTGTGCGTGTGTGTGTGTGTGCGCGTGTGTGCGTGTGTGTGTGTGTGAGGTAAACGAAACGGCCCATCTGTGCCATTCATTCACACAGAGACACGCAGGATTCGTATTTTGCGGTTTAATATTCACAGACACTCGTCTATATCTCCAGATGTGTTCTCAGGATCTGATTGATTTAATGTGAATCGGTACTTGGCAGAACCAACGTAATTCGGTCAGTGTTCTTAAAAGTACAGAGTTCGGTACCCAACCGTACTTGAAGCATATTAAAAACTAGGCCTGTCACGATAACACATTTTGCTGGACGATAAATTGGCCAAGAAATGATTGCGATAAACGATAATATTGTCATTCTGAGACCATTTTCATCTAAAATAATGATAATGGCATAATAATGCAGGTACAATTTTCAAAGATCAATAAACTTTTATTTCTAAAGACTATTTAACACTGAAAACGGAAAGCATTTTAAATATCCACAATAAATGAACAAAACAACCAAAACAAAAAGAGCAATGGACTCTCAGTCTGTTAACAAACAAATGCACTTGAATAAACAGCTGGAAAACTGCAGCAGATGATTGTGATTTAGGTAGTGATGGGAATCGATTAAAAAAATTAACTAATTAATCACATTTTTTCCCTGTAATTAATCACAATTAATAAGTTTTTAATGTTTTGGTATTGTAATAATTTCAGTTACTCTCCAAATTAATGTAGAAACAATTTATTGACAGCATATTTTAAATGTGTGTTGTATTGTCATGTTTTTATGACTGAAGGCCAGTATCACTGATGTCTCTATGAAACATTAGTGACGTTACATTACAGTATAACTGAAAGCTACCAGTGTCAACATTTATTAGGCTTTAAAAAAACTACTTTTACTTTACTTAAACTTAAAACAATCTTTACATAACCCCATTATAATAAATGTTATTTTTACCTGTGCCTTCCCTGTTAGACATACAGCAATGTAATAGTTATGAAACACGTTTCTTAACTGCATAAAAAATAAATGAAATATAGATTAATCATCATTACAGCTACAATTTTCTCTGTTCCCGTTGTGCTGACATGAGACGCAGCCACACAGACACACACACACACACACACACACAGACACAGACAGACACACAGACACACACAGACACACACAGACACACACACACACACACACACACACACACACACACACACACACACACACACACACACACACACACACACACACACACACACACACACACACACACACACACACACACACACACACACACACACACACACACACACACACACACACACACACACACACACACACACACACACACACACACACACACACACACACACACACACACACACACACAGGACATTGACATAAAGCGTGTTCTCTTGTGTCTTGTTGCGCTTAGAATCATTTACATGTATAAGAGCTTGATCATATAATGTAACGCTCGGCAAAAATGGATATAAAAACGGACGCTGGAAATTATCGCGACCGGAAAAATTATCAAGCTCATTTTTTTTTATTGTGCGATTCATTGACTATCGCGACAGGCCTATTAAAAACCCCACATAGACATATAAACAACATTAAAAACTTGATTTTCACCACATGGGTCTTTAAGATCCGTTCTTTTGGAAACTTAAATTCCCAGTGGCGTCGCTGTGAAAGTCCCTTTTTTAAACCCTTATTTTTAAGAGTTTACTACAAACCTCTAGAGTCCATAAATGCATGAATATACAATAAATATGATCAAATGAAATCGTAGTAATAATTATGTAATAACATATGTACTAAGCATTGATTCCCAGGGTGATGTCTGCATTGTGCGTGTGTTGATTTACCTGCACACTTGACTCCCTGAGCGATGAGTCCCCACATGAAGTTGGCGCAGTACTCGCACCAGTGCGGCCCTCTGAAGGTGTGCACCTGCGGGAAAACACCCAAACAATGACATACAAATCAACTTCTGCTCCTCTGAGCCCATTAAACCTGCTAACACAGACCAATGCGTGAGCGGAGACACTAGAGCAGTTGACCGCTGCTTAATCCAATCACAATTACTCAGCCGAGCGCGAGGGAGGGAGGGGCGTTATTCAGGAGGAAAGCCCTGCTCTTTTGCTCTCTCCTCTCCAGGTAACAGCTCATCCAATCAGACGCGCACAAGCGCTCTTACGGGACAGGCCCGCGCTGGCACACCAGCAGCCCTGTAGCTGCACGACGCCAGACCCGTCTTACAGTAGATGATGAAACCCGTGTACATCAGACTGACATCAACACGAGAAGTGCCCTATTTACATATAAAAGAGGTCTGAGGAATTTAAACCACTGAATATTTACAGAGCTGTGGGGATTTGAGCGGTTTATGGAAAAGAGGACAAAGAAATGCATGCGGTTTACAGGATTATCAAAAGAAAGCCTCGTTTCTTATTCACGAAATCCTTTATGATTACGACTTGATTCTAATAATAATAACAACAGATTGTCGCCTGGCATCAATTATCTTCCTTTTGTTACTCTCTCTTCTATACATCTCTTATATACACATACACCCTTTACTGCAGTGTAACGCTGATGCTCTCCATGTTTCTAACAAAAATAACTTCTAATTGGCTGTACTGCTGATGAAAGCGGCCACCATCCAGTGTCTGAGCATCTAGAAAGGGCGACAGCAAGGAAAAAAGCAGGCATGAGAGAAAGAAAGCGGCAGGAAGAGCTCTTTGTGGAGTCAGCAGTCTGTGAGGTTCAGCCGTACCTCCTGAAACCGTGAGGGGGGCTGGGTTTGGGACGGCAGTACCTGCTGACGATACGAGCCAAACGAGGAAACTGTGTTTCCCAACCCTCTATCAGTTCCTAATCTCTCCATCTGTCACCCCAAACACCCCCGCTCGCTCTCCCTTCCTCTCGAATACAAACAGAAGTTGCATTTATTCGATTTGTTTTCCTGAACCTCTGCCTCGAAATAACCCGGTCTTAAACAGATTCACGGCTTACAGCGTGTTAACTCTTCCAACGTCTCCTGAAACCTGCACCCGCTGCCACGGCAACAACACACCCCTTGGGACGTATTTAAATCACATTTGGGGAGAATTTGCATAACATCCTATGACATTTTGTTTAAAAAGTGATTTACAACAACATAAGGTTGCCAAAGCATTTCAATGAATACAGAAGAGTAAGTGAGACAGGATTGAGAGCATTTTGACAGAGTAATAATAATAATATTAACAACATTATTCCGTTTATTTTCTTATCCCATTAGCAAATAGATTTTGTTCTTGTTTTAAGCACAAATCAAACTTAATTAAGCAAGCTTCATGCATAAAACAAGAACAAAATGCAATCAAGTTACAAAAATAAACTGAAAAAAAAAGAAATCTCAAAAATGTTGGTAATTTTATAATGTCAACGCAACATAAAACGCACAAAACATTGCAATTAATCAGAAAAATGTTGGCCATTTTGACAATGCAAGAGAAATGATACACCACAAATAATAATATTACCAATATTATTTACCAAAAATACCAAATCTAATGCAAAAACAAGAAAAAAAATGCAATCAAGTTGCAAAAATAAACTAAAAAAAAAAAAAAAAAATCTGAAATATTGACACAAATTGTGGTACTCCTTTTTAAAGACTTGTAATATCAAAGCAACATAAAATGCACAAAATATTTAAATTCATCTGAAAAATTGACCATTTTGAATGCAAGAGAAATGTTGATACACCACAAATAATATTACCAATATTTTTGACCAAAAATACCAAAAAGTGTATTTTCTTATCTCTTTAGCAATAGCCTTTGTTTTTGTTTTAATAACAAATCAAATTCAATGATTTGAATTTAAATTTAAATTTTAATTCAAATTCAAGTGAGCTTTATGCAAAAAAAAAAAAACAAGAAAACAATGCAATCAAGTAACAACATTTGTCAAATTCTTAAAAAAGAAATTTAAAAAATCAGCAAATTTTGAGAAAAAAATATTATGGTATTCCTTTTTAAAGACTTTTATAATGTCAAAACAACAAAAAAAATGTACAAAACAATTCAGTGAATCAGAAAAACATAGACTATTTTGACAGAATGTTGATACACAACAAATAATAATAATACTAATATTATTTATTGGTAAATTTCCAAAGTTTATTTTTCTCATTCCATTAGAAAATAGTTTTTGTTCTTGTTTTAAGCACAAATCAAACCCAATGAAGAGAATTTTATGCATAAAACAAGAAAAAAAACGTTTTTTCAACCCTTTTTCAATAAAGTCTAAGTCAACATGCGTTCTAAATAACCCCATGAGTCTTTGCAGGTCCTTACCTTGAAGTTGTGGACTTTCTCGTATTTGGGCGCCCGTTCGCTCTCCTTCAGCGTGGCTCGCCGGACCAGCGACGTGAGCTGTGAATAAGCAAACAGTTTGAGAGGTTGCCAGAGAGTGGCCGGAGGTTTCTGAGGACTCATCTTCATCCCCAGAGCCGCAGCCACTATCCCCTGCTCCTTGCCCTCTGCCTTGGCCTTGTGCACCAGGGACTTTTCCTCCTTGCGGAGCACGTAGGACTCACGGGACGGCATGTCGCACTCTTAAGGAGCGAATCCACGCCAAAGACGCCGCCTAAATAAACTTTGCACAACTCCGAGGTCTCCTAACAGACTCTTCTACATCCTCTGCCAGAGATTTGAAGCCGAAAAAAACTAATCGAGACACAAATCACCAATACGAACGTCCAATTAGTCCAACTAGAGTTTCTTCAACGCCTGTATGAAGCCCTGAGTGTGTGTCAGAGTCAGTGTGTGAAGACCCTCCGTGGGCATCTATATGCAGATGAGATGAGTGGCTGAGTTAATCCCGTCCTGCCTGCGAGCAGCAGATATCCTCTCTGGAGCGCTGCCTCAAAGAGAGAGAGAGAGAGAGAGAGAGAGAGAGAGAGAGAGAGGGAGAGAGAGAGAGAGAGAGAGAGAGAGAGAGAGAGAGAGAGGGAGGACCCAACCACAGTCACACTGAGTTACACAGCTTAAATCAGCCAATCCCAGCAGAGCTGGCCGGGGTTTATCACTGAGCTCACCAACCCCCCAATCCACTGCATATATGAGAGAGAGAGAGAGAGAGAGAGAGAGAGAGAGAGAGAGAGAGAGAGAGAGAGAGAGAGAGAGAGAGAGAGAGAGAGAGAGAGAGGGAGATAAGGAGTGGGACTGTAATGAGAGGTGAATGACTCATGGATGAGCTCTGAGCTCATGCTCCTCTAATAAAAGCACAAAGCCAGCGCACCAACGCACCATAAACACAACCCACACTGAGTGTTAGGACTGCACAATTTGGGCAAAACAAATCTAATTGCGACTGAATTTAAAGACAATTAATATCAATTGAAAAAATCCAGGTTTGCTGTGCTTGTATGTAGGGATGCAATATTATTAGGGCTGTCAAAAGATTAATCGAGATTAATCGCATCCAAAATAAAAGTTTGTGTTTACATAATATATGTGTGTGTACTCTGTTAATTATTATTTATATATAAATACACACACGAGCATGTATATATTTAAGAAAAAAATTTATATTTAGATATAAAACATTTATATATATTATAGATTATATAAATGTATATACAGTATATACATGCAAATATTTCTTAAATATATACATGAATGTGTGTGTATTTATATATAAATAATAATTAACAGAGTACACACACATATATATTATGTAAACACAAACTTTTATTTTGGATGCGATTAATCGTGATTAATCTTTTGACAGCCCTAAATGTTATATATCAATATGGCTATCAAAATAAATAATAATAATAATAATTATTATTATTATGATTAAATAAAAAATAAAAAAATTACCCCAAAAAAATATTATTATTGTTATATTTCACTGTAAAACAAATATGAATATTTAAGAAAGATATTATTGTACAACTGCAAAATTACAATACTAATATTTATAGATGTTTATCGTTAATTAGTAACACCTGTGTATGTATATGTATATGTATGTGTATATATATATATATATGTATATGTATGTGTATATATGTATATATACATACACAGGTGTTACTAATTGACGATAAACATCTATAAATATTAGTATTGTAATTTTGCAGTTGTAAAATAATATCTTTCTTAAATATTCATTCATCTTCATCATTCTGTGCTCAAATCTTTTTTTGTATAGTGATGCTGAACTGACCAACCAATTTCCTACCTACATCTTAAATGTTCTGGTTTCATATCTCTCGTCTCATCAGATTTCAAATCAATATGTCATGTCACATTTACTGTTCAATGAAATGGGTTTGTCTTGAAACAATAAAACAGCTGAATAAACTCAATTCTTAAAAAAAAAAAAAAGTGAATGTCCTTATTGGACGCTGGGATTGGCCAGGCCCGAACCGGTTCACCGTGTGTAATTAAATCAACTTCCTGCTTTATAAACGAGCACACGAGTCTTTCCTCTCAATCACACACCAGCACATCAGACGCTCCAATCTGCCTTCATAAATCACAATGACAGCATCAGCCAAACGACTCTGGATCATTCCCAAAACAATCAGACAGAGATTATATCTGAACATGTGCTATTGTTATTCTGTATATTAGTGATACACTGATATATTGGCCAGGACGATTCATTGGCTGATAATAGCCTGATATTTTGAAAGGCATCGGTCTCACCTACGCCTTCACCTGTCAATGAGCACACACAGATCATGCACACTGCGTTCTTCAGGTCCACCTAAAGGAGCAGTTCACTTCAAAATCTAAATTTCCTGATCATTTACTCAGCCCCATCTCATCCAAGATGTGCGTGTCTTTCTTTCTTCAGTGGAAAAGAAATTACCAAATCAATGCAGTTTCAAAGGAAGGGCTTCAGAGGCTCTGCACGATCCCAGACGAGGAATAGGGTCTAGACAAACCATCGGCCATTTTTAAGAAAATAAACATTTATATACTTTTTAACCTAAATTGCTCACCACGGATCACATAATCCCGTGGGAAAGGTCATACTAGTCGTAGGCAGAAGTACCGCCCCATGTTTACAAACCACTCGTGCGAAAACCAATACAAACGGCCTTTAGCAAAAAAAAATATAAAACAACGATGTCGGACGATTTTGAAGTTGAAGACGGAGTGTTTTTTGGTAAAGGCCGTTTGTATTAGTCCTTGCATGTTCGCTTGGGGCTGTACTTCTGCCACAGCGCAAGATGAGCTATCTAGGTTAAAAAGTATATAAATATTTTTTGTTTTTTAAAAAATGGCCGATGGTTTGGCTAGACCCTATTCCTCGTCTGGGATTGTGCAGAGCCTCTGAAGCCCTTCCTTTGAAACTGCAGTGATTTGGACCTTCAACCTTTGGTTGCCATTGAAGTCTAGCCTGACAAGCCAGAGCCACATGAAGAGGTTGGGTCTGGGAACACACCATTGGCAGGGCTCAATCCGAGGGGCGGGATAAACGCTTGTCTTTCAAAGTCCCTCTGCACTCAATAGGATAGCGCTACAACCAACCAGAGCAGCGAAGAAGGTGAAGCGGAGCTAGTTGATAGATTAAACTTTTGCCATATCCTGTCGACAAAACTCCGAACACATCTTCCTTTCTTAAGAATGACTTCAGTGCCGTTCTTTGTTCTTTTCTCAAAGAAAAGCTTAACTCCAAGTCTTCCTGAGTCGCGGCCAAAGCCGAATCGAGTGCGCTGTTCGCCAGCTTCTTTGTTTACAAGTAGTACATGGAACCACCGCAACTCTGCCGTCATTATGTTAAGCCCCGCCCACCGACTCTATACACGATGTGATTGGCCCGACCAGAGTTTGGTTTTTCCAGCTCACAAGCCAACGGAGAGTTGCTAGACGACCTGGCTGCAAATTAGATTTGTCTAGATTTGTCGTCATCACTATATAAGTCGTTATTTAGGGTTTTTTTGCGCACAAAAACTATTCTTGCCAATTCATTAAGTTATTGTAGAACCACTGTAGTGAGATGGACTTTGTAACAACGTCTTTAGTGCCTTTTAAGGGTCTTGAGAGTGTAAAGTGCCATTGTGCCAATGGAGGCCTTTCAGATCCATCAGATTTACACTAAAATATCTTCATTTGTGTTCTGAAGATGAACGGAGGTCTGACGGGTGTCCAACGACATGAGGGTGAGGAATTAATGACAGAATTCTCATTTTTGGGTGAACTAACCCTTTAATACAATGTAAACTATATATTTTTAATGAATTAACTTGGACACTAATGTGCCATGGTCCATGTGTGAAGCAAATCTGAACTCTTTAATGCGTAGTTTGAACTGAATTTTAATTATATCGAATACACTCTTCTTCGTCTCTTATCTCAGCTGGATGGTTCATCCTCTTCTGAAAGCAGTATGTTGGATCCAGACATGCCAACACACACACACACACACACACACACACACACACACACACACACACACACACGTTTCCTTTGATCAATACCAGAGGACTCGATTCTCTCCAGCGCTAGTGAGCAAAGTGCCCAAATGTGGGGCTGGATGAGAGACCTCCCGCCTGCTGGCTTCCAGATCAATAAGCCAAACGGAGGCAGAGAATATGAAACCGCTGGAGCCGAGATGAAACGCTCCGCGTCGAAGCCTCCAGCTGTGCACATCTCTCAGCAGACCTGAAGGAACCTTCACACCACGACTGTTACCTGTGCCAGGTGGGTTCACACGGCCTCCCAGACCAGTTCATCTGTACACATTCCTGACAGGAAGTGGGCTTTCCGTCCGACCTCCAATTGACAAGATTGATCTTTCTGCGTTCTTAAAAGTGTCTGGAGCAAAACGGTGGTCATAAATGGGCGGAGGAGAAGAATGGCTAATTCAAGGCTATTTCCTCTCTTCACATGTACACCGCGCGTCGAAGACCGCATCTCCAGCATGCTGCGTATGACCAGTCTGCCTGACAGGAAGTGGGCTTACTGTCCGATCTCTAATTGACAAGATTGATCTTTCTGCTTTCTTAAAAGTGTCTGGAGCAAAACGGTGGTCATAAATGGGTGGAGGCGAAGAATGGCTAATTCAAGGCCATTTCCTCTCTTCTCCCAAAACGACACAAGTGAAGATCCATCTGTGCAATCACTCATTCAGTCTGACACACAACACCTGATGGGTTGGGCATGATCGGAGCCAGATTATCCCGGAGAGAGAGAAAACACATGCACAGACTAACACAATTTGGCCAGAGTGTATGCTGATCTACTGTTGCAGCATCATCAGTTAAAGGTGATGTATTGTATGTATTGTTGCTGTTTGAGCATGAAAAAGGTCTGCAAATTTCCAAAACACAAAGTCCCTCCAGCGGGAGTTCTTCTCTATATCATCAGTGTTTCTGAACTCCCTGAAATGCCTCCACTGTAGTCTTGAGTTTTCTCAACCAACACGTCACAATATTCCTCATTTAAATAATTCCCGCCCAGGTATATGCAAAAAGGGGCTGAGGCCTGGTTGAGTTGAGTAGTGTGTTGTTGCCTTGGCTAGGGCCCTCCTCTTTTTAATTTTTTGGGGAATTAAGCTTTTTAGTGATCAAAAAGCATGTCTAATTAATTAAAATCATGAAACATACAATATAACATCAATTTATTACAAGTTGAACAAAAATGACGTCTAGGGTCCTATGAATTTTTTTCTTTCTCAAATTCAGTATTTTCTGGTAATCAAATGAAGACATAAAACATTAATTATTATTATTATTATTAATTATAATTATTATTAAATGTATCTATTAATCATATGAGATTAAACTTTTTTGGTCAAATAACATGCTGCACAATGAGCTTTGCTGTTAAAATTAAAACGTGGAAGAACAAATTATTCATCCTTAAAATAAATGTTTGATAATTTATTATCATTAGTGTTAGTGTTATTATTACATTGAGGCGTATCTTATTTCTTCTGTATAACAGTAATATATTTGTCAAGCTAAACTGAACTTTTATTTTGACGGGTTGCTGTGAAGAGCTTTGAGTTTCTGTGTGTTTATGATAAGACGGTAGTTTTTCTCAAATGAAACGGTGAAATGCTCATGAAGTGACTCTGGAGATGAAGTTCATGCGTTCATGTCCTCATATGAGACTGAAAAAAACATAACCATCATGTGTGCTTCAGTGTGTGTGTGTGTGTGTGGTGTGTGTGTGTGTGTGTGTGTGTGTGTGTGAAATGAAACCATTCATTCACACAGAGACACAGAACATGCAGGATTCGTATTTAAATAGTCTTTTTGCGGTTTAGTATTTGAAGAGTTAATTTGCAAAAACAGATAATGCCGTTTTTCTTAATTTTTATAAATCATGTTTTTTTTATGGTGCATTCCAAGTGGTGCTGGGCGGTTATCCCTATTGCTTGTACACTTTTTTCTACCACATCTTTTCCTTCCCTTCGCCTCTCTATTAATTGTGTGATGTGTAATGTGTTTGAGTGTGTTTTAAATGCAATCACAAAGCAATTAATTGGTTTTATTTAACTCTGAAACATTTTTCAAGTTGTGTTGTGGTAAAATAGCTATGGGTAGCGCCAGTGGATTGCCGAGTGCAACCATTCTACGCCATCAACCTAGAACGCAAACAAAATGGCGCCGCCCATTGTCCAAATATATAATGGATTTTTTAAATAACGTGGATCTTTCATGGGTTTTCTACAACATATTTCAGTAAGAGACAACATTTATGTTATATTAAGCCATACAAGTCTTGACACCATGGGATCCCTTTAAAAAGCTGAAAATGACGCTCAAGCTGTTAATTTCTGACTTAAATGATCAGACATACTGTTAAAAACCTTTAGGTTCTTCAAAAGCAGAGCGGAAGGTTACAGACTACACCTCATTTTACTTTTTTACTCGTTTCAATAAATGCTCTTTTAGGATTGGACAGGAAGTTTTAAGCACTGAAATTCAGAGTATGGTTCATAGTACAATGAGAGCTAGAGAAATCCAAAGAGCTAGAGAAATTTGCATCGCCATGAAATGTCTCCTTTCATAAATCACCCACTTCTCATAAACACAAGCCTCATTTTAGCAAACCACGCAAAAAACTGGAATGAAAATGTTCTGGTTATGTAAAATGTTAAATGCGCTGTTGAGTTTGCATAATAACCGTCAGCTACCTGACCTCATTCCCGTTCATCCCTCTATCTTCTTCCCCACCGCTCACTCTCTGCTTTTTCTGAGCAACATACAGATGTCAGTAACATCAACATCGTGATTTCACAAGCTTCCAATCATTGAGATGGCATCAGTGCCCTGGAACACACAGTTAAGTTTGAGAAAGTCTCTTCTCTCAGCACTGCAGTGATGTGGGTGGTTATGTTATGTAACGTTACATAAGGACGGAGTGATGCATAATCACAGCGCAGGCGATCAAACACACTCAAAGCACCATATATGATGATCGATCACACGCAGCGGAACTGGGAGGCAAGTCTTACCACGCACATCACCATGATAATATAGCGGCACTCGCATCACACATCAGAGACAGATCATATTACATCATCATACGATTACTCATACTCTGAACAAACAAACCCCTAACTTGAGGCATTAGTTTTGGTTTCAATACAAGTTAAGCTCAGTCACCAGCATTTGTGGCATAATGTTGATAAAGCAAAATCGAGGTACAGAGAAGCATTTCCAATGGAAGTGAATGGGCCAATTTTTGGAGGTTTTAAAAGCAGAAATGTATAATATTGTAAAGTTCATAAAAAGGACAGGAAGGACCAGGATGCAAACATACTTAAAAACAAATGACCAAATGCAAAAGAAAATGATATGGCATAATGGGAAAACACACATAAAACATAAACATAGTTATTCTGCGTGAACGTACATTCATTCTTCTATTTAAAACTGGGATATTAAACATTTATTATTTGAGATGTAAGGCTGTTTAAATTATAAATAAATTGTTTGGGTTCTCATTGCAACAAAATTGGACTAACTTTACACAGAAAATGTTAGTAAGCATTTTTTCCACACTAAAAACATTGTTTATGTTTTGCAGCTATACTATTGATTAAGTCAGTAGTTTTCATATTTTCAAATTTGCCACATTCATTTCCATTGTAACAGATTTTTTTTTTTTTTCAAAGGACAAGTGGAACTACATATTTGTGGTAATCACCATTATGCCACAAAAGCTGTTAAGCATAACTTATACTATGGTTGAATGCTTGAATATGATTGGCTGACGAACGATCTAAGGCGTGCAATTATTTTCAGGGAAACGCATGACAAAAGGAGTTCCAGCAGGTCTTGACCGCATTACAGCTCCATATCATTTCGCCAAATGCTTTCAGTTATTTCAAAGCTCCTTAGAGCCGACAACAGCAAAAGAACCAAAACCCACGACGACATTGACCATGCAAAAAGAGGATAGTAAGTAATAGGCTATTTTCAGCCCTCGTTTTGAGCCTCTCTCATGGAACGCTTGGTTTTTATGGGCGTGCCACACTGAAGACTTGGAAGTAAACGCCCACTGCTATGATTGGATAAGCTTTGCATATTTAATGAGCTTCGGCTCCCCTGTGAGTACACGTGAGGGACTGTTTTGAAAGCGTGTGGGAAAACTGCAACCGGAATGATTCGCCCACAGGGCTCGCAAAATCAAACAAACACAATGATTTATCTCTCATCCACCCGCGATTGACTGGAATGTTATTTTTTATTACTTGGCCCGCCCGATCAGGGGATATAACCGCAAACCGTGCATCACTAACACACACACACACACACACACACACACACACACACACACACACACACACACACACACACACACACACACACACACACACACACACACACACACACACACACACACACACACACACACACACACACACACACACACACACACACACACACACACACACACACACACACACACACACACACACACACACACACACACACACACACACGCCTCACTGCAGAGTCAGACAAATCAAAGCATGTTCAAAACTCCCGCGATTGTATTTTTCCTTCAAATATCAAGTCAAGAGAGTGAACAACGCACATGAAGAAAGGAATGTTATTTCACTATTTAAGCCCGTCGGCAGGCTGGGCTTACGTTTTGGTAGCCCGTCTTGAAAACACATAGCCCTGGGACGTTGGGCTTTGCGAGCCCTGTGACAGCGTGCTAATGTTCTGTTAGACACGTACACATAATCAATAGATATCAAACGATCTGTAACAATACAATACCGTCACATATTACTTTTTTTTTATTTACTCAAACTAGTGTGTTGCTTCATTCATTCATTCATTCATCCTGTCTGCAAAGCCAGTCTCTTTTTACAAACAAATCCGCGGTGAAATTAAGGAACAAATGCGCAATGTCTTCCCCACGTGAGCTGGATCTTCATTAAAAATAAAGTTCAACCACACATTCCTAATATTAGAATCTGAAGGAAGCTTTTGCAGCGACTGTGTTCTCCCACAACCAGACACAGCGCAATATCTTGCTATCTTCGGCATGTTTATTGCTCGGTAGCACGATCCGTTTACCTCCACGAGTCAGGCGTACTTCTTCTTCTGTTGAGGCGGTGTTTCACCACACCTTTATTGACACGCCTGGTGTCAATAAAAGCTTTTCTTTGACTAACAAGCAAGTTTTCAGCTCCGAAACTTACAGGATACTCTTATATTACCATGACCTTTTATATATCAAAGGCTGCATGAAAAGTTGATTTCTCAATTCATCACCCCTTTAATTATGTATGGAAAAACACATACTCCTTTTCTCCTGCTCGCTCTCCCACTCAAACAACAACACAATTCCTTACACTACTATTTAAAGGTTTGAGGATTTTTTTGAAAACAAATTAATGATTATATTCAGCAAGGATGCATTGATCAAGAGTGACAGTAAAGATTTTAAGCGGCGACTCTTTAAAGGCTTGTCGGTAAACAGCCACTGCTATGATTGGCTGATGTAGCTGCATAGGAAACAGTATCAAAGCCCCCTCACAATAGCATGCAAGTGTTTTGAAAACATTATCCGTTTAAAACCAGACAAGGAATTATGAAATAGTTTACTTACAGTTTACAATGGTTTGTGATGAAGCTGCTGTCAGATCCAATAAGGTTGCCTGCTGCATCTTTCAACTAAAGTTTCGTTGCAAACTCTCCATTACATTGAGCCTCATTTAAAAAAACAATCTGCAGTCAAATGCTCCGAACAAACATATAATCCCTAACGCAATCTGGGACGGCATTAAAAAATAAACCATCCACTTGTTCCTGATGCTGGGGTCCTTCTGAAGTCTGTACAGAGACACAAACGAACAGTTTCACCAGGACGCATCAAAGCGAACGTTAATTTACTCTTATGTGTCCTGTTGTCAGGAGTAGCTAAAGCGTACGTCAGAAAGAGAAAGTGTAACTGCATACTGTACGTGTAGACAGCCTCAGTGATTATAACGGGTTCGGTTTACTTTTGAAGCGACGCTCACACCCATGGCACTTCTCGTAAAGAGTAGAAGAAATTCCCTCCATTGGCCCTTACCAATCATGGCCTCCTAATCAGTCCCTCCAGAAAAACGCGATTATGCGATCGCGTGATTTAACGCATAATCAGCCAAAGTCCGCATATTCATGCGGGGGCCGCATTTTTTCAAATACGCCGCACTTTCGCCGCATAAATTGCCTATTTCCGCGTGCAAAATATGCGGGGCTATCATGATTTCATAATCCCCGCATTTTCGTTGCAAAAAAAAGTCATATATATTAGCAGAAAGTTGAAATTTTTTCGTTTACTTCACACAAGAGCCGCCATTTCCACCTATTGCCATGGGAACGTTTTGAAGTGACGTGATTACCCGACGCGAACGTCATCGAAAAGCTTCAAACCCCGTGGAGAAACCATAGATACCGGTGAAACCATGATGAAGCACAAACTCCCATTGGCCAACAAAAATAACAGCAAAAGAGCAAAGCAGTTTCCCTGTGTGCTGACTGATTTCAAAACACAGCATCATGAAGCTTTGAAGCGTTATGAATCAATGAGTCGATTCAGCGGTTTGAAGCGTTATGAATCAATGAGTTGATTCAGCGGTTTGAAGCGTTATGAATCAATGAGTCGATTCAGCGGGTTGGATCGCCAAAGTCACGTATTTCAGCAGTTTGACACGCAATCCGAATCATGAATCGACTCGATGATTCATAGCATCATGATGCTGTGTTTTGAAATCAGTCATCACTATATAAGTCGTTATTTAGTTTTTTTTGCACACAATAACTATTATCGTCGCTTCATAAAGTTATTGTAGAACCACTGTAGTGAGATGGACTTTGTAACGACATCTTTAGTGGGCTACCTTTTATGGGTCTTGAGAGTGTACATTGTGCCAATGGAGGCCTTTCTGAGCCATCGGAATTCAACTAAAATATCTTAATTTGTGTCCAACAACATAAAGGGAAGTCATTAATGACAGAATTTTCATTTTTAGGTGAACTATCCCTTTAAGAGATTGCACTTTGTGCATTGGAAGCACTCAAATGTCTGTTTTGTATAGCGACATCTGTAAAACAGGAAGTTATTTATTATTTTTTTCAGAAGTTGTAGCATATTCCTTTTGTAAAGCTACAGAACTTGATTGACTAAATGTTTTGTAAATTTGAGCCATTATTAAGGTCTCCAATAAAACAAGATGAGAACTTAAATATTCCAGCACTTTCTGTGATGTAGTGCTTTTTTTCTCTTTCTCATCAAACCGCAGTTTTTGCAAGTTCCCGCAATTTTCTCGCATAAAATTGCATAAATATCCCGCATTTTTCATCGCATTTTTTAAGAAAACGTGCCGCATAATCAAGGATTTTTGCCCGTAACAATCACAAAAAAAAGCCGCATTTTTCTGGAAGGACTGCCTAATAATCCCCATCCATTGAATCCACTCTCTCTCCTCTCCACCTATCGCTGGTGTGTGGTGAGCATCATCTAAATGGACGCTGCACACCGGTGGTGGTTGAGGAGAGACCCCTGACAAGGTTGTAAAGTGCTTTGGGTGTACAGTAGTGCATATGAAAGCGCTATATAAATGCCTCATTCATTCATCCAGTGTAGGCGTATGTCAGTTGTTAAGTGACTGAACACCAGTGGGTGGGGCCTGTGTTGCGATGATGTCCTATTCATGGCCTAATGGTTAGAGAGTCAGGCTGGTAATCCAAAGGTTGCAGGGTTGATTCTCAATACTAGCAGGAAATGAATGAGGTGCCCTTGACCAAAGCAACTAACCCCCAATCGCTCCCAAAATGGCTGCCAACTGCTCCGGGTGTGTGTGTGTGTGTCCCTGGTTTGCAGTGTGTGCGAGTTCACTACTCCTAATGTGTGTGCACAAACTTGGATGGCAGTAATATGCATATGTATTGGCCCGTGTGAAATCCCACAATATCCAAACGAGCCATTTTTGAAGGTTAGTTACTTGTTTTTTATAATGAGGTTGACATTTTAAGCTATGGAACTTGAAGGATGTTCTAATGGTACAAATAGCTCTTATAGGTCAAACGCTCAAGGACAATTTGATCTCAAGACCCATTTGAGGCTGTTTTCAACATTGATAATCAGAAATGTTTCTTGAGCAGCAAATCAGCATATTTGAATGATTTCTGAAGAATCATGTGACACTGAAGACTGGAGTAATAATGAATAATTTCACATTGAAAACACTATAGTAATATCACAATATTACAATATTTACTGTGTTTTTGATCAAATAAATGCAGCCTCGGTGAGCAGAAGAGACTTTTGGAGGGATCAAAATATCTCAGTCTTGGGGTGGCCTGTTTTGACATCATCAGCCGCCATCAGCTAGCAATACCCTAACGACCACAATGCAACACTCTAAAAATATTCATAACACCTTAGCAACCACATAGCATCCCTCTGGCTAATATTCACAGCACTGTGGCAGAGAGTCTGGCACAGACAAGCACATAAATCTAATTTTTGACTAAATTTTTGACAAAGGCAAAACAGTGACTAAAGATTTATTCAAGAGTTATGAATTATAATGGGTCTCTTAGGCCTATACTATAATATCCTGTGACAGATGGGTTCAGCTCAACTATACTGCACTCTTAAAAAATTAAGATTATTTATTGGTATCGATGGTTCCATGAAGAACCTTTAATATTCATGGCACCTTTCCATTCCACAAAAGGTTCTTTGTAGTGGAAAAGGGTTCTTCAGATTTTTAGAATGTTCTTCACACTAAGGGGAAAAAAAGGTTATTTTAAAGGGTCATTAAACCCTAAAACAATGTTACCATCCATTCGTTTTGATTGCTGGAGAAAACTAGTTCATTAAAACATATCAAAAAAAAATTATATTCAACTTTCGGGTTTAAATTAATCTTTGTATCAACGTCAAAGAAATGTGACGTTTTCTCGTACTATAGTACAGCGATGACTCATCGGTGTCTCATAATTATTCATGAGACTGCGTGTCCTTATCCTATGAGAAGAGGCCTCGCTTAATTATTCATGAGACTGCGTGTCCTTATCCTATGAGAAGAGGCCTCGCTTAATTATTCATGAGACTGCGTGTCCTTATCCAATGAGAAGAGGCCTCGCTTGACACAGCAGCACGTGTTGATTGACAGGCGCTTCAAAGAGCGAGATCGCATTCATTAACCCTTAAATGCATGACTGTTTCGCCAAACATTCTTACATATTCGGGTCTTTAGCGACCCAGATCTATAGCTAACATGGATAGATCTATACCTGTCGTGATAATATATAAAACTGCTGATATTAGAGCAACAATTACAGCACAGTAAAATAAAACATATTTCGTTACTTTTTGGAGCTTGGAAGGGTTCAGTTTGAGCAGATGTTTTGTACCATCACCACTGTCCTCGTCAGAGCTCATTTCCAGTAGATTCTGGATCATATTCACGATCTCACGCATATTCTCAAAACTCAATATTATAACTTCATATCAAATAAATATTTTGATCATTAATATTTTGAGGAATAAAGGTGAATTGCAGTTATTTTGTCATTATAGATTCATTTATTATTGTGCAGGAAAAAAAATACGTACAATCTTACACACCTCGGGTCGTTAGCGACTCTATACAATTTTGACAAAAAACAAGTGGAAAAACAGGCATTCAATTATAATTTTTTCTTGTTATATTGTTTAAAATGGATTGATTGAGGAAAACTAAGAAGGGTGATGTCTAACTTAAAAAAATGAATGAGGAGGAGGGCAGTGAATGATGCTCGGGTCGCTAAAGGCGCATTTAAGGGTTAAGTGAGAAAGGCATTAATGGATCAAAAACGAGTGTTTGTTTTTGCTTTGTAAGGGTTTCAGCGTCGCATAAGTTCTCTTCAGTAGATCCTGAGTCTTCGAAACAACCGTGATTCATCCACACAGTGAGTGCAACCGCTCTTTACGGCCCATTAGCCAATCAAACAGCTCATAAAACTGATGTCGGTCAGCCTCCCCTCCCCTCTGCAGCTTAACCACGCCCACTTTTATAGCCTTTTTCAAAACTGTAGTGAGAACTGACGGCAGCTGAAACAGGGGGTTTCATGACCCTTTAAGAACCTTTGACTGAAAGGTTCTTTGGGGAACCGAAAATGATTCTTCTATGGCATTGATGCTAAAACACCCGTTTGGAATCTTTATATAGTGTGATATTAATTTCAACAAAACTATTCCAGTGATTTTTCTCAGTTCCAATGTTGTCATGATGTGTGTGTTTAGCCTTTGCAGGGTAGCGTTACTTTAAAGTGCTGTTGTTGTTCATGCCAAGTGGTGAAGAGTGGGATGAACAGCAACTGAGACGCGAGCCCTGCTTCTTTATCTCCATCTCTCTCTCCATACTAACGTTCTTATTCACTTCCTCTGACTGTCACACAGTGTACTGCTGATCGATTGCGTTACGCAACTCAGCTACATTCCCGTCTCCCCCGCACGACAGGAGAGCAAGGACAGACACACACTTAGACACACAGTGCCGCATGGACTACAGTCAAGTGTTTCTAACCCATACCTCATTATATCACAATAGTTGTTTCTGGTATATCTATAACATATCCTATCCATTTGCTGTAGTTGAGCTTTCAGCCGGTCACTGGGACTAAACTCAGTCTAACAGACGATCTTTAAAACCTCAAAACCATTTGAAATAGTCATTTCTTCCCAAAACAACTAATTTTGAAACAGTTGAGATCTGTGCTGAGATTAAAGCCAATCAGTGTACAGACACAAAGCTAAATCTACTCAGAGTAGATGTCCCGATGAGTTTACGATGTGCTAAATAGGTGTGAGGCTTTAGTTTTCAACAATCAGATCAGATAAGTAGCTGCTAATGTATGTTAATGACAATTACAATGACTGTGAAACCTGTAAATGTCATTTAAGGAATTAATGAAATCATTGCTTTTCTTGCTTCAGAGGGTTATTTAAAAACATTGTTTAGTAATCGGGGCAAAATATTGTTTTATGTAAGTATGGCCCTGGGTACACCTGATATTAAGAATCGTTTTGGTCGATCGGATCACAAGTGTACGACACTAAATACAGATGTAAACAGGGTCTAAAACACTCGTCCACTTTCGACCACTTCAAAACACCATCTACTCTCCGTCTACTGACCTAAAGCGCAAACATAATGGGAAGAGCGCTAGCCAGACGGGATTTAAACTAGACCCTTCCCTTGAAGAAATCAGGACAGAAGTGTTTGAAAGAGGACAAAAGATATGGTTTAAAACACCAGGTGTAAACGGGGATGTGTCTCACTTGTTTACTCGTGATCCGATCGACCAAAACGCATCTTAATACCAGCTGTAAACAGGGCCTTTGTATCTTAAGGGTCAAAGCATTAAAGCTTTCCCAGTTAACTAGTGCTCTACTGTACTAACTCACTCATATGAAGAAAATGAGTACTAGGAGAGCTCATCTTACTCAAGAAAAACTTCACGCTCGCAAATAACATTTCTGAAAGAAATATTCACTAAATACTAACACAAAATCCACTAGGAAATTTTTGAAAATATAAAATATGAATTCTTTTGTAAGCCTGTTTCTGGCACAAAATAAAGATAATTGCAACTTTTCATATCACGATTCTGACTTTTTTCTGAAGTTGTTAAACTGCGAGATCAACTCAACATTGTGAGATAGAAACTCTGAATTGCATGCGTGTACCGAACAGTTTCCGAATACAGTCTTTAACAGTTAACAGTCGGCTTGTTTTAAGCGCGGAACACACTTCAATCCGAGTTCCCACACGAACATATTAAGTATTCAGTCCTTTTTATCATGAAATTCAAACGATAAATGCCGTTTTGACGCTTTTGAATGTGGCGTGACTGATTACTGATCACAGTTCAAGCGGCCGCGCGATGCGCACGTGTGAACGCGATCATCTGTGAAGGCGATCGATCATCTCTTCCTAAAGAATAAACATGAATGAACATCTGAAGGTATGTTGAGGATACATTACAACTTACTGTCACGTATCATATGGTGTAATCGCTCAGTGTTTCAGCGGCGGAAAGACCTCAATATAACTGCTTGTAAACTAAACAATGTCACGTAGCATCACATTTACCTCAAAGTCATTCAGTGTCCACAGCTGTTAGTTCACTAGAGAAACCAACTCTTTCACTAAATATATGCTCTATATTAGCCTATATATTCATTATATTCTACTTAACCTGTTAGTGATGTCTTGATTATTTCATGTATGTTTAAATAAACCTGTCATGAAAATGACTGACACTCTGTATAAATGATTATATTTCAACAACGAATTGGAGAAAAAAATATTTTATAATTAGATTTAGAAGTAAATGCAAAAACTGCCTTATGTGAAGTTTACATCTTTGCATACAATGTGTTATTTGAGTGTTGATTATTATTATACCTTAAAATAAATAGCAACTGAATGTAAGCTAGTTTGGGCTCTGTTGTTAACCTTTAATATTAATGTGCAAGTATGGTCTCCCTATATAATTTACAGCAATATCTTCAAGAAACATTTAGTTATAATTTAATTCATTTAAGGACAGACACATTTTTTTTCAGTAAACCACTGTTTAATAAAAATAAATAAAAAGCAATTTAAAAAAAATGCTGTACCGAACCCGTACCGAACCGCGACTTCAAAACCGAGGTACGTCCCGAACCGTCAGTTTTGTGTACCGTTACACCCCTAGTCTTTAGTGAATTGAGATATAAAAATCTCACAATTTTAAGTTAAAGGGGACCTATCATGCAAAAGTTTGAACATAAATGTGTTGGCAGTGTGTGTACACGACCACCCTATAAATGGTAAAAATGCACCCAATACTCTTTTTTTTAATCCTTTAAATTAAATTAAATTTAATAAATCATAAATCATAAGCAGTGTCTCAGAACAAGCCGTTTTCAGTTTCTATGCAGTGTGACGACACATATGGTTAGGCCCCGCCTACGACTGCAGACAGACTCCGCCCTATTAGCATAGACCCCGCCCTCAGTGAGCTGTACACAGTCGGTCATGTTTATCTCCTCACCAGAGCATTAACAACAGCACCATTCAAGAAATGTATTCTTATTAAAGCTACTAAAGTTATTCAGTCAAGAGCAGTGAGTGATTTTCTGTTTGTCTTTTGTTGTTTGATATTAACAGCAGATATAGCAGTAGGTGCTCTATATTACGCTGCTGTCACTTTAACACACAGATCTAACATACACATGCCATTTCTTTCCCTGCTGGTTACTTTCACAGACATAACCGACTGTGCTTATGTGAACTTTGCGTGTTTTTGACTTAACCTTGTGTGTTTTTGACAGTTTAAGCGCAATAAGACGTGAAAGAGAACTTCGTTTAATACTCACGGGACGCTGCGCCTGCTTTCTGTGCGTGTGCTTTGAGTGTGTGTGCTCAGAAAACCATATATCAGAAGCTTAGACGCATGCAAACGCATACAGATAATAAACTTTCATGATGATGAAGAACCGCAGGGTCATGTGAGTGTTTCCGTGATTGAGATGATAATCAAAACCAACCGGATGTTTTAGTTTTTGTCAGAGTATCCGAGGCACGCGCTGTACAGGCTCCGCCCTCTTCTGGATAGGGGGCACGGAGCAGCAGCTCATTTGCATTTAAAGACACATGCACAGAAATCGCATGCATTTCCTTCCACTCAATTTACAACATGGTATAATAAATGATCAGTGGGGTATTTTGAGCTGGAACTTCACAGACACATTCTGGGGACACCAGAGACTTTTAAAAAGGGGGCAAAATAGATCCCCTTTTAACATCTCTCAGTTTAAAAGTCAAACAATTAAAATCAGAAATGTGCTATAAATTCGGACAAAAAAAAAAAGGCACAATTGTGAGACGTTACCTCAAAATTGTGAGTCATAAACTTGTACTTTTTTCAGGGAATAAGCAGTCTTTTATACATTGTTCATTGTCAAGGTCACCTGTAGATTTTTTGACAGTTACTGGCCAAGAAAAAAAACCCAACAGATGATTCACTATCACATGCTTTTTTTGTATGCGAGGCTCCAGCTATACGGAACGTGTCGCGTGTGGCGTGTGCATGTTTCCTGCATGGATGAGCAGTGCTTTTCCAGACTGCTGAACATCCGCAGTGATTTCTGGAAACTGTAGCGCTCCTCGAACACCTTTACTGCCTGAATCATTCAACCTGTTCGCCTTCTGAGATGATTCATCCGACTGAAGACATACATCAGAGCCCTCTTCACCGAACCAGAGTGTTTATCTATGTAGGAGAGGATATCTAAACGAACACGTTTTATATTTAGAGCCTCATTCATGAGTCATAAACGCACAATGGAAAACTGTAGAACTTGGGCAATATTTATGGCGGTGCGCAATGAGGGTGAGGAGTAAAGAATTTTAATCAAACAGAATAAATAAAACAACAAGTGTATGATTCATGTTATGAAGTGCTGGTGTTATTCATACAGCTAGAGGGAATTTCGCAGAAAGTGTGACGTGTAGATGTGACATCAACACAATATTTCACCAATGACTGAGGGGCATGGCTATGGCGTACACAGTTGATTTTCTATCACAGTGGGGATTTTCCACCGGAGATACATCAGTCCAGTGTGTGATACATCAGTCCAGTGTGTGATACATCAGTCCAGTGTGTGATACATCAGTCCAGTGTGTGATACATCAGTCCAGTGTGTGATACATCAGTCCAGTGTGTGATACATCAGTCCAGTGTGTGTTCCACAAATGTCAGACTTGCTTTGTTTGATCTAATGAGCCCTGCGGCTCTTGCGGCAGGAGTTACGACAGAGGATATCAAAAATAATCATCACACACACTCATACCTCATTTTGTGCACAGAATCTCAGACCACCCAATCATTTTATATAATATTACACGTCATACAGCAAGTTAGTAGATCCCCGGAGGAGGAAAATTCATACATCTACTAAAAAAGCCCCACCAAAACAACAGCTGATTAAAAGAAAATAAAAGTACAATATGTACGATTTTTGCATTAAAATTAGGGCTGCCACTAACGACTATTTTAATATCGATTAATCTATCGACTAATTTATCAAAATAATTTTCAACCATTTTACTTAAAAACATTTAATTTAACTTGCAACTTAGGCATTCAGTAGGGTACTATAAAAAAGTATAAATGTAAACAAGCCCTTGACAAAATGTAAAACTAAAACAGTAAAAATTAAAAAAGGAACAAATTTGTAAACCAACATAAACAATGAGAATATCAGCAAATACTTTTTATATAGAATAGTGTTGCCACAATACCAAAATTATGACTTCAATATGATACCAGACTAAAATGCCTCAATACAGATACTGAATCGATACCATGGGAAAAAACTGTAAAAGTAATTTAATAATATGACAACTTACCATTCATTGTTTTAAAGTTAAAAAACCCTAAACACTCACTTGGCCGGCTTGTTCCTGCCAGGTTCCTGTCCTGCCCTGCTGCACACAGAATATGAGGTCCGGCCCTTTAAGAGCTGCACGGACCAAAGTCATTGTAACAGCCGACGACCCTTTTTCAGTTAGTAAACATTGTGACTTTTTGTGGGCGGAGCTTAGCTGGAGGCAGAACGATTCCCCTGATCGCTTCACTTACGCTAGCCAGCACGTGTTTTTAAGGTGAGCTTGTTTATAAACAATGACTGGAGTAATTTTATCTGAATATGTACGGTCACTCTCTGTCCAGGACCGTGGCTGTTATTTAAAAAAAGTTAACCTTAATGGACAGAACCAGATTGACCGACCCGTACACGCTCACTCAATGGATGGACGGTCTGACAGTTTTTTTTTATCAAACTATTTTTACCTTAAAGGGTTAGTTCACCCAAAAATGAAAATTCTGTCATTAATTACTCACCCTCATGTCGTTGGACACCCGTAAGACCTCCGTTCATATTCGGAACACAAATGAAGATATTTTAGTTGAAAGCTGATGCTGAGAAAGGCTTCACACAGGCCTCCATTGGCATTCAGTACATTGACACTTCCAAGATCCATGAAAGGCACTTAAAACGTCGTTACAAAGTCTATCTCACCACAGTGGCTCTACAATAATCATACAATGCGACGACAATAGTTTTTGTGCGCAAAAAAAAAATCAAAATAACACCTTTATCCAACTTGTTCTTGTCTTCCGTGTGCGCCTCCACGACGCATGCGCGAGAATATGATGTAGCGCCGGTGTTCGGGAATCGATGAAATACACACTTAAGCCCCATTTTGAGCACTACGCCGAGACCTAAAGCACGATCTATGTAGAATCCAACAGCTTAGACACGCTCGTCTTCCTCTGCTCGTAAACAAATCGCTTCTGGGTCATGTGTCCGAACGCCGGATCTGCGTCATATTCTCGCGCATGCGTCGTGGAGGCGCACACGGAAGACAAGAACAAGTTGGATAAAGGTGTTATTTTGATTTTTTTTTGCGCACAAAAACTATTGTCGTCGCATTGTATGATTATTGTAGAGCCACTGTGGTGAGATAGACTTTGTAACGACGTTTTAAGTGCCTTTCATGGATCTTGGAAGTGTCAATGTACTGAATGCCAATGGAGGCCTGTGTGAAGCCTTTCTCAGCATCAGCTTTCAACTAAAATATCTTCATTTGTGTTCCGAATATGAACGGAGGTCTTACGGGTGTCCAACGACATGAGGGTGAGTAATTAATGACAGAATTTTCATTTTTGGGTGAACTAACCCTTTAAACTTTATGCAAGCAGCTGTTCTGGGTACTCTGTGTGATTTTATAAAAAAAATCATGCAATTTTTTTATAAACACATACCGCTTTATTTAATAGCCTAATGTTTTTACTCTACAGTTGTGCAGTTTTAATTGGCTATAGGGCATTTTTTAAATGTATTTGCCGAAATTAGTAATTTTATATACAGGTTTATTTAAAATAGCAACATTTTTAGTAAAATTCACGTTAAATATCTACATTTCTCAGTTTAGGCTACTTCATGGTGAAAACATGAATGCGCATAGTTTATATCGTTAGATGCCTATAACTGTGTGCTAAATGGACATGTACAAGACTTAAAATACAAAGATTTAACAGATGAGTTTTGTGTCGTACGATCTATACGATCACTAAAGACATATCCGACTGCGTTTACCCGAATACTCGCCAGGACGTGCATTTTTACATATTTTTTACCATTCAAACCCAATAATCTGCGAAACTGACGTGACGATCTGTCTGAGTGAAAGGCGTGTGCGCGGCTGCGCGCGCTTCAGGTCAGAGTCCGGCGCTGCACTTTTCTGTTGCGTTCTTTTTCCTGAGCTGCGCGTGTATATGTGACTGCTCTGCTTCCATTGTTTAGTGAGCGGTGGAAGCAGAGCTCACACACACGTCCTCACTCCTGCTGTCATTTTCAAAGTACCGGTACTAATACAATTTCATATCGTACCCAACTTACCCAGTCGACTAAAAATATTGACGTCGACTAATTAACTGCGTCGAAGCAGTCGATTGCATCGACCAATCGCGACAGGCCTAATTAAAATATCCAAAAACCACAAGAACAATGTTATATATTTTGTTTAAATGATACCAAATGTTTCCGACAAATACGACAATGTTTAAATTCAGAGAAATTCGCAGTTTTAAGCAGTGGCATGGCCCGTGACCTCTAGCGGCGAAACATACATACTGTGCCTTTAAACAAAATCATTTAAAAAGAAAAAAGTTAGTTCTTTAGCAGCCCTTTAACACAGATGACAGTTTGTTTATAAAGCAATATTTACAAATTTAACTTAATTGTACATTTACAGAAGTGGCCATAAATGATGTCCAGCGTTTAATTTTTTAATTAATACTATTAACCCTCTGAGGTTCTTCGTTTTCCAGTCACACTCAGGACCTTCAGGTCAAAAATGACCCGACCCCTGAAATCAATTATTATTATTTTTTCATTAAAATCAATTAAATGTATTTTTGTTCAATAATATTTTTTCTTTCTATTTTTTTGTGTTTTGAGATGCAATAATTATGATCAATTTTTTCCCATTGAATATAATTATATAATTGTATTTATATATATATAAATTGATTAATAAATGTGTTAAAGATTTTGTGCTTTCCTTGGAGTCAATTGTTTTATCTGTGATCACGCAATGAAACACGGCATATTTTTGGCCAGGCGGTCATACAAATAAATGATGAACATGCAAAAACAAGAGAGAACCACTGAAATATTAATAACTGATTATGTTGTTGTCAGTGCATGCTTTTTTTTTACTATGCATTTACTTTTTGCAACATAAACACCTTAACCAAATTCAGTGTTTTGTTTTTCCTTCATATTTAAAACATTTAAAAAATCTGATGGTTTATATTTTGATGGTTTAATTTAACATGTAGGGTCATAAAAACAAATCTCCCCTCTGGACATCACTTTAACCACTAGTGTACCTTTTGAGGATGTTGATGAAGGGACACAGAGGTGTGTTGTTTCTTTTTTTCACCATGTGATAATCTTTTAAAGGGCCTAATGAGGGCTCATACTGCCAAGATTCACAACCGCTAGTAACCGTCAAATAATCAGCTCTCAACAGAGATTCCTCACCAGTGCTCTGCCTCCAGTCTTATTATCAAAATCTTATTGTCCGTTAAACAGAGGCAGTCTCTCTCTTCACTGTGACCGTTCCACTGCCAAACAAAAACAAAGCAGCTCATTGGTTAATCCAAACATTCCCAGCCAATCTGTGACTGTTCCACTGCCAAATAAAAACAAAGCAGCTGATTGGTTAATCCTAACACCCTCAGCCAATCAGAATGAACTGCAATGGCTTTGTCTGCCCTGGCTGAGTAAACATGTAACATTAAACTCAAACTCATGTAAATGCTGCAGTGATGAACACTTTGATGTGGCAGACGTTAAGTCAGTGCATGAAGGTTTATTAAAGAAGACATTTCCCATTTTCATCTTTTGAAATCAGAAGCATTTATTGAAACTAAACCGCAAAGCAAATTGTGACTTTACAATATGACTGATCAACGAACCTGGCTGTGTCATAATGCATTATACAAAAAACAGCAGTGTCTGATTCTGTGGGTGAGCACATTAGTTATCACAGCTGAAAACCAAAGGGAAATGCCCTTACACGTTGAAATGATGCTATGACAGATATCGCTTTCCTCTTCAAACATGGCAAACTTTTTTTTCACGAATATTTGACATGATCTGAAGAAGGACAGACGCAGGTAATCGCACACACCCAGTTGATCCATCTCTCTCTCTCTCTCTCTCTCTCTCTCTCTCTCGCTCTCTCTCTCTCTCTCTCTCTCTCTCTCTCTCTCTCTCTCTCTCACTATCTTGTTTAGTGCAAATGTATGAAGCCCACTGTACAAATCACAATGGTACAGAGTCTTAAAGGGATAGTTCACCCAAAAATGAAATTTGTGTCATTAATTCCTCACCCTCTTGTCATTCACACCCGTAAGACCTCCGTTCATCTTCATAACACAAATGAAGATATTTTTGATGAACTCAGAGAGCTCTCCCTCCACAGACAGCAGTTTAATAACACCTTCAAGACCCAGAAAGGAAGTAAAGACAGCGTTAAAATAGTCATGTGACTCCAGTGGTTCAACCTTAATGTTATGAAGCGACGAGAATACTTTTTGCGCGCAAAAAACAAACAAAAATAACACATTTATTCAACAATTTCTTGTACAGTATTTTTTTTCCTCTCTCATTGGATGCATAAGGTTTTCTGACAAAAATAAAAGACATTACAGTCACAGTTTTTTATCATAATTTAATAGTTTATAATAAAACCTTAGACCTTTCTAATGATTTGTTTTCTGTAAAATACAATAATTATATAATAATTATTATATTTATTCTTAAATGCACAGTTTTGTATTTTATAGTATTTTTTTGTGCATTTTTAAGACATGGTAACAGAGGTTTTATACATGTGCCCCAATTGACCGTTCGCAAAGACCCGCCCCCTTTAGTTACTGTTGCTATGTCCGACAAGCCATGGCTCTCACACCACACACACACACGTTCTCATGTAGAGAAAATACATCACGAAGCAAAGAGGACAACACGTCGATAGACAGTTACTTTTGATATGAAACAAAGTCTTAACTTTAAAATGTTGTCATTTTTTTAAAGAAATGAGAACAACAAATAGCGTTTTGTGGCTCTTTAATGTGTGATCGCTGTAGTGCCTCAGTTAAAGCTGCTCGTGAACCGATTATCTCTTCCTTCTAGTTCATTGATAAGCATGAAATAAACATGATAGAACACTAAAATAAATGTTGTTTCAACCTTGGAAAGACGTCAGTACACACCGTTTTTTAAGTTCAAGTCCACCGAGTTAATCTACTAACCTTCCTGACTGCTTTGTCGGACAAGACGTCCGATTCGGCGATGTGATTGGTCAGATCGCTTGTCAATCAAACTCGTGGCGAAGGGTGAATTGTTTGGCCTGTGCTACAACACTTTCAGCCTCTGTAGCGACAGTGCTATGTGCAAAAAAGTTAACGCACAGCCCTTTAGGGATGCACCGATATGAAAATGTTGGCCGATACGAGAAGCGATAATTCTTTATTCTTGAAAGCCAATAACCGATATGTTGCCCGATAAATCTAAATACAAACTTTTAAACAATTTTTGAGAGCCTGATTACAAAAAAAAAAAAAACTCACCATTAAATCCATGTCCCAAGCACACAAATATGTTTTTATTATAATTTTATGTAGCTTATATGACAGACTTGCGCTGCACATGTTGCTCTTAACTGTATTTTCCTATTTGAAGTGATTCAAATCATATTTCAAGCAATTCAAACCAGTTCAAAAGATGAATATATATCTGCCAATACCGATATGGTGGCGGATATATCCTGCATACCTAGCATAAGCCTCTAAAACAGATAACAGACCAGACTTGCAAAGATAGCAATACATAGAAACAATCCTTAGTTCAAAAGTGCCTCCAACAGAATAACCGCATCTTACATAAGCGTCCATGAAACATGCTCTTAATGTCCTAGAGCGAGCAAGACACACACACACACACACACAGCGCCTCTCTTCACAGCCACAGGTCACCATGAGAAACCAGGCCATGTTACACAACATCAGCTGATATGAGCCGTTTCAGCCTATGATGATTCTGTTATGAACAACAAGGCTTGTGGGTAAAAATAGTTCAGTAAAGATCCAAACTGATGAACTGAGCTGGCGCTTGATCTTCGGACCGATTAGATTTAGAAGAGATGCAGAATATTACAATTCTGGCTGATGTGGATAAGCTCTAAAACACTAAAACTTCTCCTCCGAGGACTGATATTAAAGGTCAAGGGTCAAAAGCCAGAACCGGACAGGGGAATGCTGGCTAAAGGGTTTTGTGCTCGTATTACCAAAGACGGTGTATTGCTGATCTTCTGACCTGCTCTGACCACAACAGGATCTCACTGTCTGTTCCTGGAACACACGACTGATATCAGATCTCCTTCCTGGTCTGGATATGGTGACACTGAACAGACTGCGCAGGGAAAATCATAAAGCGAGGCTTCCCATCATATCACATCAATATACAAATACAGTCATCATAATATTTATACCCTTGAAAATGCCTTTTCCAGCCATTGTTTGCGAACAGATTGAGCATCGCCGCTGTGAGTAATTACTGCACGTTTAAATCATCACTGATTGTCTGATTACATGCATGAATTATGTGGAGATAAATTCACTGTGTGCATCTGTCAGCTGCTCATTAACTCCACATCAATCACATCTGTACAGCAGGACGAATCACACACACACACACACACCTGCCCTGTGACACTCCTGCAAATGAGGGATTGTTTGCAAACTCTCCTTCTGGCCACATCACCTTTAAGTACAGATTTGATTTTACTTAGCTTTACTTTTGGCCATCCTGCCATTTATATGGACAGGACACTGGACACTATGTCTTGTTATTATGGATGCAACAATACAGTTAGTCCACTGTTCAATACATACCTCGGTTTTTAACCACGTTTTTCGGTTCGGTTCGGTTCTGATGGCTTGTCACATCAGTTTTTTGCTATTCTATTTTTAAAGCTACACTGTGTAACTTTTTTAGTTTATTCTTAGCTAAAAACACTTAGTTCTTTCAAAAATATATGTGCTCATTAATGTATATTTACTTCTTTCAAGTAATAAAGTATTCTTGTAAGTTTTATAATATGCCATTGAAAATACATACGGGTGAGGGTTTGAATGCGGGTCGCCATGTTGCCCCTCCATCTTGAAAGTACATTAGCCAAAGAGGGACATACCCGTAAATTCAAGCTTCGCCTTTCGCGTTTTAACACTCGATGGCACCGTGTCGAATGTGGACAAAGTCGAACTGGAAGCCATATTAATCTTGGACTAAATCGGCCACCGTAGGAGTTGAAATCGGAATTGAGAGGAACAGAAACTAAAATTCACTGGATGGTCATATACAAGTTCACCACTAGATGGGGGAAAATATCACACAGTGTAGCTTTAAGCGACAGGAGTTTTATTTCTTTATTTTACTTAAAAGAATTAAAAAACCTTACTTAAACTTAAAACTTTACTTAAAAAAACCCTTGTACACATTCCTAGTGTATTGTGTAATATAAAATAAATATATATAAAGATTTACACTGGCAGCTCAGAGCTGTACAGCAGCATTTAAGTATGAAATTGAATGAATAAATGTAAAATTAAAACACTACATAGACTTCACTATAGAATATACACTGATTCTTATTAAAGCTACTGAATTAGCTTTTCAGTCAAGAGCAGTGAGTGATTTTCTCTTTGTCTTTTGTTGTTGTATTAACATTAAAGGGATAGTTCACTCAAAAATTAAAATTCTGTCATCGAGAAATGAATACAGGTTTGGAACAATATTAGAGTGAGTAAATCATGACAATTTTAGAGGTGAACTGTCCCTTTAAGGACGGCGTGTTCACTATAGGCTGCGCTGCTGTCAGTTTAAGACCTGCGTGCAACTAATATACAGACACACGCTGATTTTACTTTATCTGTAGACATAACCGACTGTGTTTATGTTAACGGTGTGTGTATTTGACAGTATTAGCGCAGTAAGACTACTTAGTCCAGTAATCGCGTGTTTGACAAGCGTTGCGAGTGCGCACGCTCGGAAAAGCACATGTTTAACCGGCAAGGCTTTAAAACGCATGCATATAATGAACTTTGGTGATTGTGAATAACTATAGTGTTCCGCGAGTATAACTCCACCACTAACGTGTGATGTGATGTATGTCGCATGGTTCAGTATATTGGGATGGAGGCAAATGATAGAATTTGTAGAAAAATAATTAATTAAATGCCAAACCGAAAAAAACGCAATTCACAAGCGCGTATTGAACCGTGAATGCCATACCGAACGGTTCAATATTATATTGAGTATTGTGGCATCCCTACTGGTTACCATCATTCTTTAAAATATTTTATTTTGTGTTCAGCAGAAGAAAGACACTATTACAGGTTTGGAACAACATGAGGGTGAGTAAATGATGACAGAATTTTCATTTTTGGGGGAACTATCCCTTTAAATCTGCACTTAAAATATGGCTTAAGACAAAGATCACGGATATGGATTTTTATATGGATATACACTAAGTATTTCGTCAGGCTATCACCAGACCAACCTCAATTTAAGATTGAACACTGGTCTGGGGAGTCTGCTCTGTATTTTCTACTGCACAACAGGCGTGATCAACGGGCATAAATTAACTGACTCTGTACACAATTGGATAGTCCTTCAACCAATGAGACCACAAGAGGTGTGATCAACAGGCAACGACCCATCGCTTCTCTATCCATCATCGTGTTAAACCCGACAATAGCGCGCCAGGTGGATAAGCCAGTCTGTGATTGGTTCCTGCAAAAGTGTAACAGAAGCAGTAGAAATTAATGTACAGGTTTCCAGACGGAGTTGCAGGGCGAAATTAAATCGCCGGCAGATCAGGCTGGGTTTACCCAGTCTATTAAGTATTGGGACGCCCCTCCAAATCACTGAATTCAGGTGTTCAATCACTTCCATGGCCACAGGTGTATAAATCAAGCACTAGGCCTGCAGACGCTTCTACAAACATTTGTGAAAGAATGTGTCGCTCTCAGGAGCTCAGAGAACTCAAGCGTGGTGCCATGATCGGCTGACACCTGTGCAATAAGTCCATTCGGGACATTTCCTCACTGCTAAATATTCCACGTTCAACTGTTAGTGGTGTTATAACAAAGTGGAAGCAATGGGAACAACAGCAACTCAGCCATGAAGTGGTAGGCCACGTAAAATCACAGAGCGGGGTCAGCGCATGTTGAGGGTCACAGTGCGCAGAAGTCACCAACTTTTTGTAGAGTCAACAGCTCCAGACCTCCAAACTTCATGTGTCCTTCAGATGAGCTCAAGATCAGTGTGTAGAGCTTCATGGAATGGGTTTCCATGGCCGAGCAGCTCATCCAAGCCCAACATCACCAAGTGCAATGCAAAGCGTGGGATGCAGTGGGGTAAAGCGCGCCACCACTGGACTCTAGAGCAGAGGAGACGTGTTCTCTGGAGTGACCAATCACACTTATGGTGTATAATTATGGTGTGGGGTTGTTTTTCAGGGGTTGGGTTTAGCCCCTTAGTTCCAGTGAAAGGAACTCTTAAAGGGTTAGTTCACCCAAAAATGAAAATTCTGTCTAATTCCTCACCCTCATGTCGTTCGACACCCGTCAGACCTCCGTTCATCTTCAGAACACAAATGAAGATATTTTTGTTGAAAGCTGATGGCTGAGAAAGGCTTCAGATAGGCCTCCATTGGCATTCAGTCCATTCACACTCACAAGACCCATAAAAGGCACTCAAAACGTTGTTAAAAAGTCCATCTCACTACAGTGGTTCTACAACAATTTTACGAAGCGATGAAAATAGTTTTTGTGCGCAAAAAAAAATCTAAATAACGACTTTATTCAACACGTCCTTGTTTTCCGTTTTGGCCTCTGCCGTGAACTCACGAAGCACCACGACGCATGCGCGAGAATATGACGTAGTGCCGGCGTTCGGGAATTGCGTTTTTGAAATAAAGGTGTTATTTTATTTGTTTTTTTGCACACAAAAACTATTGTCGTCGCTTCGTAAAATTATTGTAGAACCACTGTAGTGAGATGGACTTTGTAACAACGTTTTTAGTGCCTTTTATGGGTCTTGTGAATGTACTGAATGCCAATGGAGGCCTTTCTCAGCCATCAGCTTTCAACAAAAATATCTTCATTTGTGTTCTGAAGATGAACGGAGGTCTGACGGGTGTCGAACGACATGAGGGTGAGGAATTAATGACAATTTTCATTTTTGGTTGAAATAACCCTTTAATGCTTCAGCATATCAAGATACTTTGGACAATTTCATGCTCCCGAATTTGCGGGAAGAGTTTGGGGACGGCCCTGTCCCAACATGACTGACCAGTGCACAAAGCGTCGCTCCATAAAGACATGATGAGCGAGTTTGGTGTGGAGAAACTGGACTGGCCTGCTCAGAGTCCTTTGGGATGAATTAGAGCGGAGACTGAGAGCCAGGCCTTCTCGTCCATCATCAACAAATGACCTCACAAAATTCCCATAAACACACTCCTAAACCTTGAGGAAAGCCTTCCCAGAAGAGCTGAAGCTGTTAGAGCTGCAAAGGGTGGGCCAACTCCATATTAAACCCTACGGATTAAGAATGGGATGACAATGAAGTTCATATGCACGTAAAGGCAGGCGTCCCAAAACATTTGGCAATATAGTGTATAATGTGATATATGGTATGTACTTTTTATATAACATCATCCTGCCGAGGGACTGCAAATGCAAATGACCTGTATAGCCAATAAACCCCCCCAAAAATCCCATTTGGAGGCAGTGTTGGTGCACAAGACCAAGATGGCAATGAGGGATCACATTCCACAGAAGAATTCATATTCATGAATGCTGTAACTGAACTCTTCCCCTTGGTTGCACATATGGTTAAAACAGAGGTCATCTGAGGGCAAAACTCATGAAATCTCATCACAGATGACATTCATCAGAGACTTTCAGAAGAGCAGACAGACACACAGAGGCATGCTGGGTAACTGCATTTCAGTACTCACCCTCTCCTCCAGGCCGGTCTCTTCTCCGGGTGTCTCTTTTCCGTCGGGTATGTCTCTGCAGACGGGCAGCGCTTTCTTCGGCGCCGGCTCGCGGTTCAGGGTGGTGTAGCCCACGTGCTCGTAGATGGGGTTGATGGTCATCTTAGATATGTATTCGGCTGCTTTGGTCTCGATGTACAGCGTGATCAGACCGTCCGTTACCAGGTCGTGGATCGACTCGAAGCGCTTCTCCCCCACAAAATGCTTCCCATCGTAAAAGAGACGGAAGTTTCGGGTCTGAATCCCAAAGCTGAAAGAGAGAATGAGGAAATGAGTGTGTGTTGGACTCGAGTGCTGTAACACACAGCTGTGAGAAGATCCAGAGAGAAATGATGAATGAACATGTACACACACACACACATACTGAACATCTAAGATAATATCAGCTTCCTGTACTTGGGCTTGTAGTAGTTCTGAGGGGGAAGAGATCGTATGTTGATCAATATGAGGACCGGATACTCTTCTTCCACACACAAACACACACACACACACACGTCTGATTCGCCATCTTTGAGGGGACTCTCCATATACATAATGGTTTTTATACTGTATAAACTGTATAATCTCTCCCCTTACCCTAAACCTACCCATGACAGAAACTTCCTGAATTTGTACATTGTCAAAACAATATCACCAAGTATGATTAAAAAGTTGTTTTCCTCATGGAGACCAACAAAAAAATAATCATTGTGGGGACAATTTGTCCTCGTAACAAAAAAACAACATTAACATTGTCTAAGAAGATGAATATTTGTATTTCTGTATTGGAAAACTGCAGGTTGGCAATCCATTGTAACATGATCAGAGATGCTAATGCTGTTATGAGCCACTGGAAACGACAGGACAGCTGAGCTGCTGAGCTTTTACAAGCCTGTGCTTCCTGTTCCAGCTCCCACAGAGAGACACACACACACCCAAAATCAGATGCACACAGACGGATCTGAAAACACTTACAGATACGCACAACAAGGAGTTCATATCAGAAACACACACAGTTAGAGGTCTGTATGGACTCTCGACTCGCACATGGAAACAGACGCACCACACACACACAAACATATGCACAAAGGCTAATGTCATTAAAGCCTGATGGCAATAGAGCTCTTTGATGTTAAAGCTTATGCGCACAGGACACAACAGATGCTTTCTCTGAGAAATCACATGCCTGAGGAAGAGCACATGAGAGACTGAGAAACAGAGACAGAGAGAGAGAAAGAGAGAGAGAGAGAGAGAGAGTTTGGACTGGAAAGCAGCCGCGTGCAGCGTGTGGCAGTGTGTGTCCGTCTGCTCAAGTGAGCTGATTAAAGGGATTATCTCTGGATTTTGTGTGTCTAGGGCGGGCGGGTGTACACACACACACACACACTCACACTCACACTCACACTCACACTCACACACTCATACACTTTGTTTCACTATATTAGAGAGGGCATTGCATAGACTTCCATTGATTTTATATCAGGTTAATGGCTTAACTCAACGCCTACCCCTACACCTACTAGTGTTGGGCCGATAAACGATGCCATTGTCCATCGCTGAAGGCTGACACACATCATGATGTTAAGCCGGCATCGTGACCCCCTCACCCCCACAAATAAACTTGTTCCTGATCCCAATACAAATTACATTTAAAACAATTCAATGAACACAATTTAAACACTAAAGATTTGATTTTACTTACACAAGGAACTTTTGGCTATAGTTTAAAAATAGCAAAAACAACTAGTCTAACTAATATAGATTTCAAGCATAAAAGACAAGTAAACACTCAGGAATTAAAAAAGAACAAATAAACTAATTAGCAATCGCACAAATAAATATAATTGAACAAAGATACTATTGAAATAAACATTTTCCGGCATTCAGGTGCAGAAACTGTAATCAAATGTAAAATAACACTGCACCTTATTAATATACACTATACATTACTATAGCCTATATATGATTAATATAGTATTAATTAATTGTATTAATATAGTTGCAAAAGTTATTCTTTCTAGAACAGTGAGTGAATTTCCACCCAAGTATAGCCAAACCTGCACACACACACACTTTTAACACATTTTAAGAGTAAAATTACACTAACATTTACATAACCTAATGCCAATCATAATATTTTAGTATAGTCTCTATAGTAATAGTCTCTTCTGCTCAGCAAGGCTGCATTTATTTGATCAAAAAGTAATATTATGAAATATTACAATTTAAAATATCTGTTTTCTATTTGAATATATAGTAAAATGTTTTTTTTTCAAAACTAATTTTCAGCATCATTACTGCAGTCTTCAGTGTCACATGATCCTTCAGAAATCGTTCTCATGATAATTTACTGCTCAAGAAACATTTATGATTATCGGTTTCTTTGATAGTTTGAAAGTTCAAAATAACTTTTTTGCAATGGAATTTTAGGGGTTTTTTAAGGGTTCAAAAACCCCTTATGACGACAATGACAACGAGGACCGTGACGTCGCCCGGTATGGCGCAGCCGGGGCCCCACCCTGGAGCCAGGCCTGGGGTTGGGGCTCGTATGCGAGCGCCTGGTGGCCGGGCCTTCCCCCACGGGGTCCGGCCGGGCTCAGCCCGAAGGAGCGACGTGGGGACACCTTCCCGTGGGCCCACCACTCACGGGAGGGACCGTAAGGGGCCGGTGCGGAGAAGATCGGGCAGCAGTCGAAGGCAGGAGCCTAGACAACCCGATCCCTGGACACGGAAACTGGCTCTTGGGACATGGAATGTCACCTCACTGGCGGGGAAGGAGCCTGAGATTGTGCGTGAGGTTGAGAGGTTCCGACTAGAGATAGTCGGAATCACCTCTACGCACGGCTTGGGCTCTGGAACCACACTCCTCGAGAGAGGATGGACTCTTCACCACTCTGGAGTTGCCCATGGTGAGAGGCGGCGGGCTGGTGTGGGTTTGCTTATAGCCCCCCAGCTCTGCCGCCATGTGTTGGAGTTTACCCCGGTGAACGAGAGGGTTGTTTCCCTGCGGCTTCGGCTCAGGGATAGGTCTCTCACTGTTGTTTGTGCCTACGGGCCGAACGGCAGTGCAGAGTACCCGGCCTTTTTGGTGTCCCTGGGCGGGGTGCTGGAAAGTGCTCCGACTGGGGACTCCGTCGTTCTACTGGGGGACTTCAACGCCCACGTGGGCAATGACAGTGACACCTGGAGGGGCGTGATTGGGAGGAACGGCCCCCCTGATCTGAACCCGAGTGGTGTTCAGTTATTGGACTTCTGTGCAAGTCACGGTTTGTCCATAACGAACACCATGTTCAGGCATAAGAGTGTCCATCAGTGCACATGGCACCAGGACACTCTAGGTCGTAGGTCAATGATCGACTTTGTGGTCGTTTCATCTGACCTGCGGCCGTATGTCTTGGACACTCGGGTGAAGAGAGGGGCGGAGCTGTCAACTGATCACCACCTGGTGGTGAGTTGGATCCGATGGCGGGGGAGGAAGCTGGACAGACCCGGTAGACCCAAGCGTACTGTAAGGGTCTGCTGGGAACGTTTGGCCAAGCCCCCTGTCAGAGAGATCTTCAACTCCCACCTCCGGCAGAACTTCGACCGGATCCCGAGGGAGGCTGGAGATATTGAGTCCGAATGGACCATGTTCTCCACCTCCATTGTCAAAGCTGCCGCTCGGAGCTGTGGCCGTAAGGTCTCCGGTGCATGTCGAGGCGGCAATCCCCGAACTCGGTGGTGGACACCGGAAGTAAGGGATGCCGTCAAGCTGAAGAAGGAGTCCTATCGGGCCTGGTTGGCTTGTGGGACTCCTGAGGCAGCTGACATGTACCGGCAGGCTAAGCGGACTGCAGCCCGGGTGGTTGTGGAGGCAAAAACTCGGGCCTGGGAGGAGTTCGGTGAGGCCATGGAAAAGGACTATCGGCTGGCCTCGAAGAGATTCTGGCAAACCGTCCGGCGCCTCAGGAGGGGGAAGCAGTGCCCTACCAACGCTGTTTACAGTGGCGATGGGCAGCTGTTGACCTCAACTGGGGATATCGTCGGACGGTGGAAGGAATACTTTGAGGATCTCCTCAATCCCGCCATCACGTCTTCCATTGAGGAAGCAGAGGCTGGGGGCTCAGAGGAGGACTCGTCCATCACCCGGGCTGAAGTCACCGAGGTGGTCAAGAAACTCCTCGGTGGCAAGGCACCGGGGGTGGATGAGATCCGCCCTGAGTACCTCAAGTCTCTGGATGTTGTGGGGCTGTCTTGGCTGACACGCCTCTGCAACATCGCGTGGCGGTCGGGGACAGTGCCTCTGGGATGGCAGACCGGGGTGGTGGTCCCTCTTTTTAAGAAGGGGGACCGGAGGGTGTGTTCCAACTACAGAGGGATCACACTTCTCAGCCTCCCCGGGAAAGTCTATGCCAGGGTACTGGAGAGGAGAATACGGCCGATAGTAGAACCTCGGATTCAGGAGGAACAGTCTGGTTTTCGTCCGGGCCGTGGTACACTGGACCAGCTCTATACCCTCTACAGGGTGCTGGAGGGTTCATGGGAGTTTGCCCAACCAGTCCACATGTGTTTTGTGGATTTGGAGAAGGCATTCGACTGTGTCCCTCGCGGCATCCTGTGGAGGGTGCTCGGGGAGTATGGGGTCCGGGGTCCTTTGCTAAGGGCTGTCCGGTCCCTGTACGACCAAAGCAGGAGTTTGGTCCGCATTGCCGGCAGTAAGTCAGACTTGTTCCCGGTGCATGTTGGACTCCGGCAGGGCTGCCCTTTGTCGCCGGTTCTGTTCATAATTTTTATGGACAGAATTTCTAGGCGCAGCCAGGGGCCGGAGGGTGTCAGGTTTGGGGACCATGCGGTTTCGTCTCTGCTCTTTGCGGATGACGTTGTCGTGTTGGCCCCTTCTAACCAGGACCTTCAGCATGCACTGGGACGGTTTGCAGCCGAGTGTGAAGCGGCTGGGATGAGGATCAGCACCTCCAAATCCGAGGCCATGGTCCTCAGTCGGAAAAGGGTGGTTTGCCCTCTTCAGGTTGGTGGAGAGTTCCTGCCTCAAGTGGAGGAGTTCAAGTATCTAGGGGTCTTGTTCACGAGTGAGGGGAGGATGGAACGGGAGATTGACAAACGGATCGGTGCAGCTTCTGCAGTAATGCGGTCGATGTACCGGTCTGTTGTGGTGAAGAAAGAGCTAAGCCGTAAGGCGAAGCTCTCGATTTACCGGTCAATCTACGTTCCTACTCTCACCTATGGTCATGAGCTTTGGGTCATGACCGAAAGGACAAGATCCCGGATACAGGCGGCCGAAATGAGTTTTCTCCGCAGGGTGGCTGGGCGCTCCCTTAGAGATAGGGTGAGGAGCTCAGTCACTCGGGAGGAACTCTGAGTAGAGCCGCTGCTCCTCCACATCGAGAGGGGTCAGTTGAGGTGGCTCGGGCATCTGTTCCGGATGCCTCCTGAGCGCCTTCCCGGGAAGGTGTTTCGGGCATGTCCAACCGGGAGGAGGCCCCGGGGAAGACCTAGGACACGCTGGAGGGACTATGTCTTCCGGCTGGCTTGGGAACGCCTCGGTGTCCCCCCGGAAGAGCTGGAGGAAGTGTCTAGGGAGAGGGAAGTCTGGGCATCTCTGCTTAGACTGCTGCCCCCGCGACCCGGCCCTGGATAAAGCGGAAGAAGATGGATGGAGATGGATGGCAATGGAATTTTTGTAACATTATAAAAGTATTAATTTCTTTACAAAAAAAAAACACTTTTGAATGGTAGTGTATAATCTACATGTATCCATATTTAGCCTGGTAAAAGACACTGGTGTGCAGAAATTAACCAATCATACCAAAGGTTATTTACATACAGAAGTCTTAAAGATACAGAAGCAAAATAAGGTTACTTCATTCTAAAGGCCAATTCACACATCGATAGACTGCAAAAGACACTTCGTTGGGTTTTGTCGGTTCACTTACCCTTGTTGGTGTCTGTTGATCGATGCATAAAAACAAAATAATGTTTAGAAACATACGATTTAAAAAAAAACATTTTTATTAAATATTGCTATCATACTAATATACCTTTTTACTGTCTGCTAAACAAAGAACTTATTATATATTAAATGTATAGTTCACCCAAAATTTTTAATTCTGTCATCATTTACAGATTTACAGAAACATTTTACTTGATGTTTAAAGAGTCATCAAGAACCCAATAAGCCACGAAAAAGATCTCAATGCATTAAGGCGGGTGCACACCGTGCAATTTTGGCTAAGATTCGGCCGTCTGAGACACATTTTGCAAATCCTAAAAGATTCCTCTGATCCTAGGCTAAGATCTGAAGTCTTGGATCGTTAGTTTGACATGTTCTCCGGCAGCCAATTAATGACCACTGCGATCAAATTTGACCTCAGACGAAATTCTGGCAGTGTCAGAAGATTTGGCGCACAGTCCTGCAGTGTGACTTCTCCTACGACGGCCGTCAAATTATCTTCGTTTTTCAAGACAAACTATGACCAAAATGAGCGCTAGAGATTTCTTTGTAGCCAACACTTCAATCCGGCTCACTGTCAACGAACACATAGTTTGATGATATAAAACTCAAGACGAGTTTTTCTTCTCTTTTAGCGGTGTATTGAGCTTGAATGGTCAGATACACACATAATTACAGTATTTTAAAATATCTATCTTGGCGAGTATTCACATAAATGTAATCGGTTTTGTCTGAAGTAAACGTCTGGCGAACAGTTGGGGGAAAAACAACTGATGAGCAACATTATATTAGATCCATGCACTAGGTCTTAGCATAATAAACCTGCTGTTCTTAATGTTAATCAAACAACAGAAAACAGGGAATCACTCACTGCCCTTGACTGAATAACTTTAGCAGCTTTAATAAGAAAACATTCATTTATCATGAATAGACTATGCAATGTATGATTCTTTTTACATTTGATTATTACATTTTTTCTTGCTTGAATCGAATGCTTCTGTTTAGATGTACAACTAAAACTAAACTAAATTAGATCTGATTTGGTGTTAGAAACTTTGATTAGTATTACACAAGTGAAAAATAATGGCCCTTTTAAACCTCTAGTGACGACTGAATAGCAAACACCAGCCAAAGTAAACACACATCATGCTAATCCGATTACGAGACATTAGTCCCTTCAAGGACAGACTTCCTTCATACACAAAATAATGTTGAACGGATTTGTGAGAAACACAGCATGATTCAGGCTGAATGGAGCAGAACAGAAACATTTCTCATACCCATATTCCCTCTAGAAATGTCCACTGGGCCGCTCTACATCCAAACTAATCTCTCTGTGTGTGTGAGTGTGTGAGTGTGTGTGTGAGAGAGAGAGAGAGAGAGAGAGAGTGAGTGAGTGAGTGTGTTCTGCTAATTCTGAGGATTCAACTACACTGATCACACATCAGCCAGAGCTAAAATAAGACAAACACACATGGGCCAAGACTAGGTCAAGACCAGAGGTGTAGTGGTAAAAAAAGAGGTGGGTAAACTATAAATTCTGGGTGACTGCATCGTGGTCAGGGTAAGGTGGGCCACTGCCAACCGGTGTATAGTGTATCCTGATGATAGCTATTGTTCTCAGAGAGAACAACAATATTTAAGAGAGATAGAGAGGGGAGGCTTATATCCAGGGGTTCCAATGCAATGCACTTGTACATAATGATTAGATTTGGGATTATTTTCATAGTCGATTAATCTGTTGAATATTTTCTCAAGTAATCGATTAGTTGTTTGGTCTATAATATGTCCGAAAAATGTGGATCAGTGTTTCCCAAAAGCCCAGGATGACATCCTCAAATGTCTCGTTTTGTCCACAACTCAGTTTACTGTCACATATGAGAGAACACACTAGAACATATTCACATTAAACAAGCTGGAATCAAAGAATTTTACTTTTGTCTTAAAAAATTACTCAAGCCGACTAATCGATTATCAAAATAGTTGTCGATTACAGTTTTTGCCAATTGCTAATGAGGCAGGTGCAGATTAACGACAGAAGGATGAATGTGGTGAAGAAGAGCGAGAGCTTTGTGTTGATGATGACAGGGTGCAGACAGCGATCGCTTGCGATTGCATTTAGAATCTAAACTTTTGATTAATTTATGAGAAATCTACAGACGCAAACAGGAAGTAAAACTCCCATTGATTTTTCTCCATACGGATTTAGATTATCAGCCATAATGTCTAAAACATCTGTAGCTAGAGGTCTGTAAGAAAAACTACACTACCCACAGTCCTAAGCTTAACAGCGACGCCTCTGATTGGTCCAACTCGCTGTTATTACCATAGAAACGTTTACCGTACCCGCGAACGGCTGTAGCGATAACAATAACTAGCTAGCTGACTGAATTTTACTTGTAGGCCTAAGTTACATTGGCTAATGGGAAAAGGAAGAGGTGACTTGTTGAGTCAGTGGCATGAATCTAACCGTGAACCAAATTAACCCCAAAAACATAAAGTTTAGTACTGTTTTCCGAGCTCACTCACTTTGGGCTTGTAGCTCGAGCCCGTTTGCTGGCATTAGGAGGAGGGCTGCTGTCTTGACGGCGCTTAAAAAATTGCCGGATATCCATGTTTGAATCTTGGTTGCGTGTCTTTCATGAATGATTCGTTCATTTTGAACGAATCTTTAATATGACTCGGGACTACCGAGTTGTCTCAGAGTGATTCGTTCATTTTGTGTTGACCGCGGATGCGCATTACGCAACATATGGGTTCTGATTCTGAATTGACAGGTGAGATCCGAGTCTTTTGTTCTTCCTGTCAGTTCCATAGAGACGGAAAGAGAAAAGATTAGTTCATTTTGCTGAACGAGACTCAAAGATCCGAGTCAGTAAAATGATCCGAACTTCCCACTACTCACACTGACAGTTGCAGCGCAATATGAAAGACTTCGTCTAACTGTACAACAAACAACCAATGAAAATGAACAATATGAAACTAAAACGACATAAGCTTAATTTAAAATGGCTTAGGAACTGTAGGCTATTTAGAGGTGGATAAACTCAATTTAGAGGTGGATAAACGCACTTTGGAGGTGGGTAAACGCTATTTCCGAATTTTGGGAGGTGCGTAAACAGCGTTTACGTGCGTTTAGCCTCCACTACATCCCTGGTCAAGACACAGGAGCTAGCCTGGAGGAAGAGTGAAGATCTAGGTTAGAGACTGATGGGTCAGAGTTGAAGGTTGGCTTACCGTAGAGCTAAAGTGTATGTGCCCGGCTGTCTCTGGCTCTCTCGGATCAGGTAACTTCCTTCAGCCACACTGAGCAGTTGGTCGGCTTCCTCTCTGGAGATCATCCCATGATACCTTCACAGCAAACCAATCAGACAGACAATATTAATAATATAGTGCATTAGAGCTCAATTCAAATTAGCTTTTAAATAAGAAAAATGCACTACTGTTCAAATGTTTGGAGGCTGGAAAAATAATATTGTTTAATTTTAATATTTTATTGAGCACGGATGCATTAAATCGATCGTAAGTGACAGTAAAGACATTTATAATGTTAGAAAGATTTATAGTTCATATAAATGCGTTCTAAAAGCTTTTCTCTTTTGTAATGTCTCTCAGACATCTCTTTCTACAGTCCTCTACTTTCTCCTCCCCCATCATGTTTGGACACGCCCCCTACTGCTGATTGGCTCACTTTATCTCCTCCCCCATCATGTTTGGACATGCCCCTTACTACTGATTGGCTCACTCTATCTCCTCCCCCATCATGAGTGGACACGCCCCCTACTGCTGATTGGCTCACTCGCTCCTCCCCCATCATGTTTGGACATGCCCCTTACTACTGATTGGCTCACTCTATCTCCTCCCCCATCATGAGTGGACACGCCCCCTACTGCTGATTGGCTCACTCGCTCCTCCCCCATCATGTTTGGACATGCCCCTTACTACTGATTGGCTCACTCTCTCCTCCCCCATCATGAGTGGACACGCCCCCTACTGCTGATTGGCTCACTCGCTCCTCCCCCATCATGTGTTGACATGCCCCCTACTGCTGATTGGCTCACTCTATCTCCTCCCCCATCTTGGTGTGGACACGCCCCCTACTACTAATTGGCTCACTCTATCTCCTCCCCATCATGATTGGACACACCCCCTACTGCTGATTGGCTCACTCTATCTCCTCCCCATCATGATTGGACACACCCCCTACTGCTGATTGGCTCACTCTATCTCCTCCCCCATCTTGGTGTGGACACGCCCCCTACTGCTGATTGGCTCACTCTATCTCCTCCCCATCATGATTGGACACACCCCCTACTGCTGATTGGCTCACTCTATCTCCTCCCCATCATGATTGGACACACCCCCTACTGCTGATTGGCTCACTCTCTCCTCCCCATCATGATTGGACACACCCCCTACTACTAATTGGCTCACTCTATCTCCTCCCCATCATGATTGGACACACCCCCTACTGCTGATTGGCTCACTCTATCTCCTCCCCCATCTTGGTGTGGACACGCCCCCTACTGCTGATTGGCTCACTCTATCTACTCCCCATCATGATTGGACACGCCCCCTACTGCTGACTGGCTCACTCTCTCTCCCCCATCATGATTGGACACACCCCCTACTGCTGACTGGCTCACTCTCTCTCCCCCATCATGATTGGACACGCCCCCTACTGCTGACTGGCTCCCTCTCTCCCCCATCATGATTGGACACGCCCCCTACTGCTGACTGGCTCACTCTCTCCTCCCCCATCATGAGTGAACACGCCCCCTACTGCTGATTGGCTCACTGTATCTCCTCCCCCATCATGAGTGAACACGCCCCTACTGCTGATTGGCTCACTGTATCTCCTCCCCCATCATGAGTGAACACGCCCCCTACTGCTGATTGGCTACAAGTGTATTGTGCTGCTTTGTCCAATCCACTTTCAACAGTGTTTCTCAGAAATGGCTCACTGCATCTTTAAATGGCATATGAATAGCAAATACACTCAAATATGTAACTGTGGATTCATGTACAGTAGAAGCAGAACTGGTTCAGTAATGCGTGTAATGAACTCACTCTCTTCCGTAGTATTTGGGCCGATTCTCCACCTGCAAAGACAGAGGGATATCATTACTAAAAGTTATCCATTATCAAAACACTTCATTATTACTCAGGAACACACAGATTTGGAGAACGGTGTCGTCTTAAGTATTATGAGAGACTTTATTAAGAGATTTGAAATATCGTGGTATATATGGAAGATGCCCCTCTTAGAAAAAAGTGTGCATAAAAAGAGCCATCTTGCTCCACTACTGGGGCAAGTTGACCCCCTTCCTGGGGCAAAAGCCCTCTAGGGTAAACTTATCCCAGCCGCTTTCGCAGAATATGTAAAATACTGCTGATATCATTTTTAATAATTTATGTCTATGGAAAAGGTGCCATGAATGTAAAATACTAAATCCAATATTCTATGTAAATTTATGCATTGTGACCATTTAATTGAATAATTCACAGGCAAACCAAATAAAGAAACTGCAGTCAAAACTTAATCTTATTCTATGAATTATATATAGGCCTTTATTTGTATTTCATGAGAAGTCATAATAGCAATAGAGTTTGAATTCTGATTAATTATGAGATCTTTTAAATGTGTGTATAATTCAACACTGTAAACAAAGTTGCTGCCTTAAATTTTTAAGTACAATCAACTTAAAGATATCAGAGAACAATTTAAAATATAGTTTCAACTCATTCTAGGGCACCTTTAACTTATTTTGATGAGTTAAAGCAACGTAAAATGTTGTTATAACTTTTTGATCATATATTTTTTTACAGTAACAATTAATTAAAATATAGCTGCAAGCAGCAATACCGGGGCCAAGCACAACAGAAGCAAACAAGGAAGCTAGCAGCAGACCAACTAAGAAAAAATGAGTGAAGACATTTGAAGACAATTTTAAGCAAAAATGTTAAAACCCCACATTAAAACATTGAGTTGTATAGAGCCAAAGTCATATTTTGTTTAATTATAGCACCACCAAGAGGCTCAATCCTACCATTTTTTTTTTGTGTGTCTTCGGAGTGAGCCCATACATGTGTGTGTGTCAATTTTGGTGAAAATATCTCATTTAGTTTTGGAATTATAGACATTTATATGAAAAAACACGTAAAAAACGGCTGACATCTGACTTTGATTGGATTTTACTATCCCTTACTATCAATATTTTGACATTTGGGCATTACTGTATAGCTAGCGACCTATGTTTATGAACTTCTGACGCTGGTTTCGTCTCAATCGGACTAGCGGTTTCGAAGATATCAGCTAACTTTTTTAAAGCGCTAAATTACCACGCTGCACAAACCATATACCGAAACCTGGCAAGTCTGGTATTGTTGGACTCGGCGAGGATTCAGGAGACAAAAAAGTTAGTCCCATGAAAATAAGTCAAACCCAACCAAAGTTATAAGCATTTGAAAAAATAAATTTATCCACTAGGTGGCGCTGTTTCGAAACTTCTCAGGCTCCTTCAGGGCATCGTGCTGATGACCCAAACCGAGTTTCGTAACAATCCGTTCATGAGTTCATAAAATACAGCATTTTAGCACATAAATCAAAATGGCCGACAGCTAAAATGGCCGATATGGTAAAATGGGATATCACACGACTCGGCATGCCGCCCTGAATCTAACGAGACCACTTTTATTTTTATTTATTTTTGGACAACGCTGCATGTTGCCTCAGGTCATGCTTGTGATGACATGTACCAAGTTTGGTTTGAATACGATAAAGCGCTGTGGAGATATAGCCTTAAGTGTATTTTTGCAACCGCTAAGTAAAATTTGTTCGCAGCGTTTATCGAAAAAGATTGGACGAATCAACTTGAATTCCATGGTTCAATTTTCGTGAAAATCAGAGCAACGGCCTAGGACGAGTTCGCAAAAGTAGGTTTTTCAGTAAATTAAAAATGGCGGGAAAATTTTCATGATGGAAAATGACGTCATATGGTGCAATCGAATTGTCTTGAGCCAAGGAATCAGAGCAAAATGGAGTTTTGTTTCTAGCCCTTATGGTTCAAAAGTTATTAGCATAAACATTAGTGAAACTTTAGACAGGTGGTGGCGCTAGAGGGATTGATTTAGGGACTCATTCAGAGAAAATTTTGTATAGGTGACAGTTGGGACTATCCTCTATCTGTGTGCCAAATTTCATAACTTTCCTGCAAACGGTTCTATGGGCTGCCATAGACTCCCATGGCAGAAGAAGAAGAAGAAGAAGAAGAAGAAGAAGAAGAAGAAGAAGAACGCTAACAATTTCAATAGGTGCCTTCGCACCTTCGGTGCTCGGCCCCTAATGAATGAAAAACCCAAACAGCAACATCATGCCACTGAAGACCTGTCCCAATTCTGAGGTTGAAGGTTCATTTTACTCTGAACTACTGTGAACCACCAATCGCTCATTAACAAACAGACATCATATTAATATCCAACATAACAAAATATACAAAAATATTTGACCAAATATTTGAATAATGCCCCAGTATTTCAGACAGCCATGTAATGAACGCTGCTAATCTGGATTTTATAATTAATGTAGTAATAAAGAAATGCATATTTAAGATTTATTAATTTTTTATCAATGCATGTTCTTTCAAACATATATGCATTGTTTGCTCATTACTTTGAAATCTGTCAGGACAGATTTACTCATTATCGTAATTTTAACGGGAAAATCCTACAGTAAAAACTGGTTAATGGTAAACGCGACATTTCAAGTAATTTCACAGTAAAATTAAAATGTACAGTTCAATGCACCGTTTTTGGGAGTAAAACATAATAAAGTCATCTTATTTACAGTGAAAAACTGATTTAAGACTACAGACTGACACTTCACATTTGATGCTCTCTCATTGATTTCTTAGCGTTCCTTATCATAGATCAGGGTTTTATGTTATCATCTTATGTTTACTGCATTTTTTTTAGTGTTGTGTGTTGATCCAACAACAGCATCTAAAATCTGGAGAGTGAAGGCAAAACACAAATAAATGACCACAACACCCTCCCTCCTGATTAACCTTGAGCTTCCAGAGACGGGGAGAATCCAATTCACAAAGCACCGTCCTCATCCCTTCCCCCCCGTCTCTCTCCGTCTCTCTCACATTCATTCTTACAGGAAACACAAACGCAGGGCAGAGGAACCGTGTGTGTGAGCAGTTGCCTCCTGTACCATTTGAGCAAAACATAAACGTGAACTTTTAACAATGTCATGAGAAAAACAAAAGGTGCTACACAATGCGAAAGTCAGAATCAAGAAACATAACACCCCTGAAATATCTACACCCAAGAGGAATAAACCAACCAACTCAGCTTTAAAGCGTAATGAAACACAACATGCAGACAATCACACGTGTCAGTCGGGGAATGACTGAACGCTTCTGGGTAAATGGGATGTGGGATGGAATAACATCGTTTCCTGATGAGAATAAAGGCAGAAACGTGTTTTGTAAAGCAAGGTTGTGTGTGTTTGTGTGTGTGTGAAGCGGGTTGTAGGTGAGATGACCGACAGGGTAATAAAACCAGCTAATGATGGGAATCAGCAACACTATAGGGCTAATCAATCACTGAAAGCCAGAGTTTAACCGTCAAAGGGCCTGTGTGTGTGTGTGTGTGTGTGTGTGTGTGTGTGTGTGTGTGTGTGTGTGTGTGTGTGTGTGTGTGTGTGTGTGTGTGTGTGTGTGTGTGTGTGTGTGTGTGTGTGTGTGTGTGTGTGTGTGTGTGTGTGTGTGCTGAGTGTGCAGTATTTTCAGTATGAAGAATGAGAGTGTCTGGGTTTCTCTATCGGCATCCTGAAATGCTAATATCAGCAATGACCAGGTGACAATGGAAAAATGAGCCAATTGTTTCACACATTTCTCACCTCATTTAATGTTAATTTCATTACATTTGTGTCTTTCCCATTTTAGAAATCAGGAAAAACCGCACCTCAAAATGTGCCCCATTTGTTTGAATAAATGTTCCTGCTCTTAGCGTGCACAATTCATCAGTTCACGTTATTCTGATGAGATTTTTTTCCCATAAATCTTTTTTGAAAATAAGTATATTCACATGTACAGTTATATTACAGCTACAGCTGTTGAGCTTTACGGTCTTAAAATTATTGTAGGTCACACACAAAAAAAAAAACATTCAACTCGATAAATGTTTTGGTACGCTTTCAGCCAGAATAAAATGTAAAAGCAGTGGTTGAGCCCAGTCCTCCAGCTAGTCAAACAGCAAACATGTCACATTTACCCTGCATGAGTTCCCCTGACGGCCCTCTCTGAGCCAGATGCGGACATGCTGAACCGCTCAAACAAGACCATCAGCGTTAAAGCCCTAAAACTGCAGAAGGAAAACCATTCCTGCATGCACATCATATTTGCTTCTTTTTGCTAAATCCATGGAGTAGCATTTTTTAGTTTCTCCGCAAGAACAAATGAGGTTCATTCTCGTATTGCGCATCACGTTTGAGCTTCCTCAAGAACCAATGAGGTTCATTCTTGTGTTACGCAGCACGTTTGAGCTTCCTCAAGAACCAATGAGGTTCATTCTCGTGTTACGCATCATGTTTGAGCTTCAGCAAGAACCAATGAGGTTCATTCTCGTGTTACTCATCATGTTTGAGCTTCAGCAAGAACCAATGAGGTTCATTCTCGTGTTGCGCATCACGTTTGAGCTTCCTCAAGAACCAATGAGGTTCATTCTTGTGTTACGCATCACGTTTGAGCTTCCTCAAGAACCAATGAGGTTCATTCTCGTGTTACACAGCACGTTTGAGCTTCCTCAGGAACCAATGAGGTTCATTCTCATGTTACGCATCATGTTTGAGCTTCAGCAAGAACCAATGAGGTTCATTCTCGTGTTGCGCATCACGTTTGAGCTTCCTCAAGAACCAATGAGGTTCATTCTTGTGTTACGCATCACGTTTGAGCTTCCGCAAGAGCCAATGAGGTTCATTCTCATGTTACGCAGCACGTTTGAGCTTCCGCAAGAGCCAATGAGGTTCATTCTCATGTTACGCAGCACGTTTGAGCTTCCTCAAGAACCAATGAGGTTCATTCTCGTATTGCGCATCATGTTTGAGCTTCCTCAAGAACCAATGAGGTTCATTCTCGTGTTGCGCATCACGTTTGAGCTTCTTCAAGAACCAATGAGGTTCATTCTTGTGTTGCGCATCACGTTTGAGCTTCCTCAAGAGCCAATGAGGTTCATTCTCATGTTGCGCAGCACGTTTGAGCTTCCTCAAGAACCAATGAGGTTCATTCTCGTATTGCGCATCATGCTTGAGCTTCCTCAAGAACCAATGAGGTTCATTCTCGTGTTGCGCATCACGTTTGAGCTTCTTCAAGAACCAATGAGGTTCATTCTTGTGTTGCGCAGCACGTTTGCGCTTCCTCAAGAACCAATGCGATTCATTCTCGTGTTGCGCATCACGTTTGAGCTTCCTCAAGAACCAATGAGGTTCATTCTCGTGTTGCGCATCACGTTTGAGCTTCCTCAAGAACCAATGAGGTTCATTCTCGTGTTGCGCATCACGTTTGAGCTTCCTCAAGAACCAATGAGGTTCATTCTCGTGTTGCGCAGCACGTTTGAGCTTCAGAAAGAACCAATGAGGTTCATTCTTGTGTTACGCAGCACGTTTGAGCTTCCTCAAGAACCAATGAGGTTCATTCTCGTGTTGCGCAGCACGTTTGAGCTTCCTCAAGAACCAATGAGGTTCATTCTCGTGTTACGCATCACGTTTGAGCTTCCTCAAGAACCAATGAGGTTCATTCTCGTATTGCGCATCACGTTTGAGCTTCCTCAAGAACCAATGAGGTTCATTCTTGTGTTGCGCATCACGTTTGAGCTTCCTCAAGAACCAATGAGGTTCATTCTCGTGTTGCGCATCACGTTTGAGCTTCCTCAAGAACCAATGAGGTTCATTCTTGTGTTACGCAGCACGTTTGAGCTTCCTCAAGAACCAATGAGGTTCATTCTCGTGTTGCGCATCACGCTTGAGCTTCCTCAAGAACCAATGAGGTTCATTCTCGTGTTGCGCAGCACGTTTGAGCTTCCTCAAGGACCAATGAGGTTCATTCTCGTGTTGCGCATCATGTTTGAGCTTCCTCAAGAACCAATGAGGTTCATTCTTGTGTTACGCAGCACGTTTGAGCTTCCTCAAGAACCAATGAGGTTCATTCTCGTGTTGCGCAGCACGTTTGAGCTTCCTCAAGAACCAATGAGGTTCATTCTCGTGTTGCGCAGCACGTTTGAGCTTCCTCAAGAACCAATGAGGTTCATTCTCGTGTTACGCAGCACGTTTGAGCTTCCGCAAGAGCCAATGAGGTTCATTCTCATGTTGCGCATCACGTTTGAGCTTCAGCAAGAACCAATGAGGTTCATTCTTGTGTTGCGCATCACGTTTGAGCTTCAGCAAGAACCAATGAGGTTCATTCTTGTGTTGCGCATCACGTTTGAGCTTCCTCAAGAACCAATGAGGTTCATTCTCGTGTTGCGCATCACGTTTGAGCTTCAGCAAGAACCAATGAGGTTCATTCTCGTGTTGCGCATCACGTTTGAGCTTCCTCAAGAACCAATGAGGTTCATTCTTGTGTTGCGCATCACGTTTGAGCTTCCTCAAGAACCAATGAGGTTCATTCTCGTGTTGCGCATCACGTTTGAGCTTCAGCAAGAACCAATGAGGTTCATTCTCGTGTTGCGCATCACGTTTGAGCTTCCTCAAGAACCAATGAGGTTCATTCTCGTGTTGCGCATCACGTTTGAGCTTCCTCAAGAACCAATGAGGTTCATTCTTGTGTTGCGCATCACGTTTGAGCTTCCTCAAGAACCAATGAGGTTCATTCTCGTGTTGCGCATCACGTTTGAGCTTCAGCAAGAACCAATGAGGTTCATTCTCGTGTTGCGCATCACGTTTGAGCTTCCTCAAGAACCAATGAGGTTCATTCTCGTGTTGCGCATCACGTTTGAGCTTCCTCAAGAACCAATGAGGTTCATTCTTGTGTTGCGCATCACGTTTGAGCTTCCTCAAGAACCAATGCGATTCATTCTCGTGTTGCGCAGCACGTTTGAGCTTCCTCAAGAACCAATGCGATTCATTCTCGTGTTGCGCAGCACGTTTGAGCTTCCTCAAGAACCAATGAGGTTCATTCTCGTGTTACGCAGCACGTTTGAGCTTCAGCAAGAACCAATGAGGTTCATTCTCGTGTTACTAAACTGAACAAGCAAGAACCAATGACACTACTAATGACATAATTTTCATTTTTGGGTGAACTATCCCTTTAAACGCATTTCAAATGTTCAAGGTTTTAAGCGTGCAAGTATTTCTGTGCAAAAGTTAGAAAAGGTCCAAAATCATTCACCATAAAGGCAGTGGCTCAGTGGTTCATGTAGGATGTCTAAAAAAGGTTGGTGGTTCAATCCCCAGTTCCACCTGGCCAAGTGTTGAGGTGTCCATGAGCAACGTAACCCCAGCTGCTCTCGATGAGCTGGAGGCGCCTTGCATGGCTGACACCGCCGTCTGTGTATGAATGAGTGAATGGCTGAATGTGAGGCAATGTGTAAAGCGCTTTGGATGGCCATGGGTCTGTTGAAAGCGCTATATAAATGCTGTCCATTTACTATTTGACTGTATAGGTACGGTTACACACATTGTGATCCTGCTCTCACAGAGATGAATCTCCTCTAAGAGAGAATTACACAAGACTCTCACACAGGGAATGAAGGTTGGGTTCTTCCGTCACACATGAAAGCACGTTCTTGATAACTCCAAAGAAATCCCCTCATATCAAATCTAACTGCTTTGATTTGGTGAGTGCTGTGAGAGACGAGCGGGTCGCTGGTCTGTAGGACAGACAGGTCGTGGCTTCAGTCGTAATGAACAGAAATCTCTGCAGGAACACAGATCAGCACTGAGACGACACACTGAGCTCCCGAAGCACAACGCAATTCATTTACAGAGCTACAACACACACACAGCTGAGGTCAACCTCACACGGCCAGACGCTTCACCTTCTCTCTACATCAGAGCTAAAACACACCCTCAGTTTCCTCATAAAATGCATTAAAAATTAATGGAGTATGTCGAGGTTGCAAATTATTTTCACAGTAAAAATTGTTCTCAGAATTCCTTATTGCTTAGGACAATTGAGGATTAAAACCTCACTTATCTCTTGCAAACTAATTACTGTATGAATTAGACAGCTGGTTTATTCAAGCAATCGGGCCAATGGGATAATTAAAAGAAGAAAAAATACTAATATTTAGTAACAATATGGTCACTGATTAATCGTGATAAATCTATGAACCCTTAATGAGGATTGAGCTGAAGCTTGCCACAATACATAATTCAATTACGGCAAGAAAGGACAAACCCGCTCAGCAGTGCTAATGAAATCTGATAATGGGTGAAAGCAAACCCTTAATGGCTCGGACACAGACCGAGTGAATGAAAGCAACACGACCACAGCATCTGTGAGGGGGCGGCTTATTTCTTTAACTCTTACATGGAGGGTAGCCTGTGATTCTGATTCACATATCAAGTGAAATTCATGTTAATATTTTCTTGACAAATAAATGGCCAGTGATTAAACCAAAAGCATAACTGGTTCCTTTTTGGTCTTTATTTGACTGTTTACCAGTGATGGGAATAACGGTGTTATAGATAAACGGCGTTACTAACGGAATTATTATTTTCAGTAACGAGTAATCAAACAAATGACTGTTTCTCCCGTTACAACGGCGTTAGCGTTACTGAGAATAAAATGCGGCGTTTCTATAATTGAGCTCACTGAAGCGGTTTTCATCCGAACAGGCTCTCTGTCAGTCGGACTGCAACGTTTTTTTTTCTCTGGTTGGTTGGTGTGTGTGTGTGTGTGTGTGTGTGTGTGTGTGTGTATGTGTATATGTGTGTGTGTGTGCGTGTATGCCATGCGTGTTGGGGGGTGGGTGGGGTTTTACACATAACTGATGATGATTGGTGGGTGGGAGACAAGGTTGAGGTTGATAGGTTGAGTTCACACACACACACACACACACACACTCTTCCAGCAGCAACCTAGTTTTCCCAGTTGGTCTCCCATCCAGGTACTGACCAGGCTCAGCCCTGCTTAGCTTCAGTGGGAAACCAGTCTTGGGCTACAAGGTGATATAACTGCTGGCAAGAGTTATCAAGAGTTTTCCAAAAGTTTCTTGTCCACACTGAAACGTCGGAAAATGCTAAATTCACCTTACTGTGCATGCATTAAACCTCATAAAAGCTCACCGAGATGATAGAGAGAACAAGACATTATCAAGTTATCACACAATTCTTCTGGCAGGATACTTTTATTAAGTAAAATAGCACCTTTCACTGATGCATCCAGGTTGCACTCACTCACCATTATATGTTTGGTCTCAAACGAAGCGGCTGTCGTGTTTTGCCACAGGACAGCAGTTGTAAATTTAGTCTCATCTTTGCAGAACTGTGATATGAAGAGTGCGCACAATAAAATTGTATACATAGCACATAACATGCACAATAGTGGTATAAACATGAATACCTATTGGTACAATATGCGTCATATGACTTAACATGCATCATTGTTTTCAAATTCCTCGGTTTTCACAGTCCACACTACGACGCAAAGATGGCATTTTCAAATTTATCCGCTTTGGAGAGCGTTTTCAAAAAGCTACGTTTTCGTTGACTTAAAATGCCGTCTCAGTGTGGACGGAAGGCCAAAACGGAGAGAAAAAGATGCGTTTTCAAACGAAAACGTATTAGTGTGGGCACGGCATTAGATCTTCATATCAAATTCAACAAGGTTTTTTTTCCAATATGGAGGAGATTTTGCTCCATTGACATGATAACATCATGCAGATTTGTCGGCTGCACATGCATTATGTGAATCTCCCGTTCCAGCACATCCCAAATCTGAGATCTGGTGACTGTGGAGGACATTGGAGTAAAGCTGTGTATCGATACAGACGTCCCAATACGATTCACAAGATCTCAATTCAATTCGATTCTTGATTTTTCGATTCAATTTAATTATCACTGGCCCCACCACAAAAAAAGTAATAAATGAATAAAATAGTTATTGTTTTTGACCCATGTATCCTTGTATTGTGATAAACAAGGTTGTGACACTGAAAATTTTAGATACAGTGAAATTTTACAATTCTCGATTCCAATTTCGATACCACAGCTAAAACTACTAACTCACAATTTTAAGATTATTAAACACAAGTGAGCAGTCATTAATACAAAAGAACAAATTATTAAATAAAGCAATGACACAAACAAATAAACATTTTTTTACAGTCTATGGTTCTGATGCTCAGTTTGAACTTCCGCAGATCGTCTTCACCATGTCTACAGGCCTAAGTTGCTGCCATGTGTTTGGCTGATTAGATATTTGCATTAATGAAAACAATTTTTTGACATCTAGGAAACCAGAACAACAGTTTCAGACAAAAAAAAAAATCCTGGTAACTATGAACTCCTGGGTCACAAATAATTATCTTGTTCCTTTAATTTTAGCAGAAAACTTTCACAATTTGACTATTTCGTGTTGACTGAACACTTGAGATAGAAAAACCATGAACAAAAGTGAGCAAGGTGAAAGATATGATGACCTAGATTACAATGAGTATGGGTTATGGGTTTAAAATTAGGCAGGCCACTAAGGTCTAATGTAAAATCAGAGTCCTGAAGCAAAAGCACTTTCTGTGATAAAAAAAGAAAGCCGAACACTTTTGAAGTGTCCAGTGAGTTGTGTGTGTGTGTGTGTGTGTGTGTGTGTTTGAGGACTCTGCTCACTGATTTGCATGTGCTGAATGCAAAACCAAAAAAATGATGGGGCCTTTTGAAGGGGATTAGACAGGGTTAAACCTCTTGCCACAATAACCCTCCGCCCGCACAGGACTGATGCGCTTTACAGGAGCAGATAATGGCCAGCAGCCCAGAGCAAGAAACGGTCCAGAACGAGTCCTTAAGAAGCCCTTGAGATAAACATGAAGAGCAGTGTGCATCTGTTTAATGTTAATCCACCATTAATTAAGAAGACGTCCAGTCAGCTGAGGCGGGCCGGGGGGAATGGGTGTAAAATACCTGCTGAATTGTGCTAACAGCAGGAGACACCGTCCCACCGTCAGCAGATCAACATCTTATTAAAACTCCCTCCGAACACACACGCGTTCGTCTGCGGCTTTAAGACTCACTACAGCATATGGCTGTCTGCATAATCTTTATGATCAACGAGAACATCAAAATATATAAAACACAGTCACACTAAAACTTCATGTAATGTTAGTGTTACAGCACGCATAAATGATCTTTTCTAATGTTTTTAAGCCCTGAAGGCATTTGAGGAGTTGTTTTTTTTCTGAGCAACTCGTAGCATAATGCTGCGTTCACACCAAACGCGAATAGAGCGTCTGGTGATTTGAATGTGAAGTCAATGAAAGGCGTGTTGACACGCGTGTTGGAGGTCCTGCGGCGCGATAGATGCGTTTCATGCGGCGCGATGGACGCGATTCCGCCTCATTCACGAATTGAGCGTCTTGCGCGATACGCGCGTTACATGCGAATGGTGCTTTTTGTGCATTAACGAGTTTGAAGCGAATTCACGTCTGACGCCCGATTTGAAAAATCTGAACTTTGGCATCAATTCAAGCCGAGTTAACCAATCAGGAGCCTGCTCGCTAAGGTCACGTGGTAAAGTGACGTGATGAGAAACCCTGCAAAATTTAAAAATACTACTATTGTGTCACAAATTGAAGTTAAGACTTTTTCAGGTGAGAATGTAGTTGTTTAAAGCTCAAATGTGTGGTTTATTTATAAAGAGAGCGCCTATTTAAAAAAATGATCTTGTGTTTGTGGAGTTGTGAGCTCCAGGCGATCAGCGGGCGCTCAGCGCTCATTAACCCCAGCGAGAGCAGCCTTTCCTCGGCCAGTCCTTCTGCCGTCTGCCGCTGCCTCTGATGTCCTGTAGTGGCTCGTCTTGTGTAGATCTAACGGCCGATCTTTTGTGTCATGAATCTATCATTTGTTGTCTGCCAAATCGTTTTGACTGAGGACAAAGAGAAGTTTCATAACTTTATTTTTTAAGGATATTTAAATATACATGCAGTTAATATAATGTAGGAGTTGCCTGGACCACATTTGTGTGGCTATTAATGTTTAATATATATTTTTAATGAAAATGAAAAGAGGCAGAGTTGTGTTTTATGACATATTTCTCCTGGAGCGCCTTGAACGCGCGTCTATTTCGCTTCAAACGCTCGATTTCTACGCGCGTCCAATTCGCTGTGGACGCGCGAATGGATTCAAAATGTTCACGCGTCAAACTAGACGTGGTAGACGTGATTTTGACGCTCTATTCGTGTTTGGTGTGAACGCAGCATTAGAGAGTCAAAAGGTAGGTATCGTTTGATAGAACACTTACATTTTTTAAAAATATACATTTTCATTACATTGGGACACACTCAAACTGAATATAAAACAAAATATATATCATTTATTATTATAATTTTACATATATCTTTCTTCTTTGACATTCAATAACTGCGGAAGGCAATAAACCAGGAAGATGGTAGGGGTGTGCCATATCATACCATCCACAATAACACCGGTATACATTTTTACATGATTTAAAAAAAAAAAAGTGTCATATCGCGATATCAATGATATAGCGACGCAATGACGTATGGCGCATTTACATTCTCTAGCGAGCACAACAACAACACCATTCTGAGTAAGAGCAGCATGTCAGCCTCAGATGATGATTAAGTACATAAAAAGGAGCTACTTCAATAGTATGGAAGTGGTTTGGTTACAAGAGGACAGACCTCCAACAAAGATGGCAAAGAACCGGCCGACGCAAAGCTCTTATGCCATGGTTATTTGCCAACATTGACAACTTAAAGCTGTTGATGTTTGCAATGTTTGACCGGGAGAGTAAAGCTGGCGGTTATTACGGCTCGTGAGATCTAGCATTCTGCCCACTCTGAATCAGACACAGAGATAAAGTAGTGCGTACCATTACATTTATTTGAATGAATGAATTATAGGATTTATTTGAATTAATTATCAAGAGCTAGAGAGAGAGATTCGTACCTGCTTCTGTTCAGCGTCTCTCTTAACAACGAAGATGTGCGTTTATTATTTAAAAAAAGTGATGTAAACCCATCGTTGCTGAGAAATATAATGTAGTGATCCATTAGCGAAGCTATTTTACGAGAAAAAGTCGCGGGGCTGCGTTGATAACAAGTGTCTCATGTGTGTGTGTCTGTGCGCTTAAATGTAAACAGCGCATTAATAGAGAACAGTGATTCAAATGACTTGAACTATCTGTCCATTAAAATATTTTATTACGCACCTTCCAACCAATCAGACACGAGTATTCAGACAGACCATGGCATACATTACTTAGTTGTTGTTACATTAAAATGTTAAGGGGTTATGTTATACTTTTATTATAGTTATTTCCAGGGAAAACACAACCAACTTGTCCCAAGGCTACTTTTTTACTTTGCTTACATTTGATTGCAATCACCAATAAAATGTTGTTCCATATATTTGTTTCTATATTGTCATAAAAATCATTATCACAAATATTCTTGAAATATTGTGATACCATTTTGAGGCTATATCGCCCACCCCTAGAAGAAGGTTCTTTTTTGGTGAAGTGTCCCTACATGTGAGCTGCATCTGGATCAATTGTATGGTGATAGCATAAAGTAATCAAAGTTACAGCATTCGGAGCTTTTCATTTACGGAGTGTCTATTCACACCAAGTGCAGATAGTGCGCCTTGTTGGCAAGTGCCATTCACACTAGCTCCACCTAACAATGCCTGGTTGGGCCAAACAAGATTACAAAAAATAACAATAATAATATTTCAGCGTCTTCAGTGGTGTAGTCAGTAGAGCGTAAGGTTTAAGGATCTTGTTTTTGACGCGTTCGACCCGGGTTCGAATCCGCCTTTTGCAGAGCTCGCTCTTCTCTCTTTTCCCATCACAAATCACATCGGAAAGGCATTTACTTTCAATAAATATTAAGAAAATGTTCTAAATGTGGAAATAAAGTGCCTGACCAAATGTTTAATAATAATAAAAGCATTTATTGGTTAGGGGTCGGTGTAGGGAAGGCTTTTATTGTCCCATTAGGGCGGCATCCATTTAATAATTTTAATAAATATAATAATTTACACTCCATGTTATTGTTCCATCCTGTTAATGTTCAACAATACTGAGGTGCAAATAGTATGTATCTGTCAAAATAAAGTATGAATAGCATCTAATTACATTTACACATATTGCAAAGAACTGCTGCTTAACATGGTGTAAATATATCACCATTTTTATATAGTGTAAATATCATCTATCGCCAAGATACCTTTCAAATGGCATATGACACATGACTATCTGAGCTGTATGATGATTTTGATATATACATAGTAGAGAAAAGTATTTCATTAAATTATGAAGTGAACAGAAGTTCCCTTTCAAAGCCTACAGCGAACGGCCGGTTTGGACTACATCCATGTACATCCTGCTTTAATTACGTCAGTAGAGCAGTTTGTCGACTAACCTCCGCCCACAAGAACGCGCGAAAAAGGGGGCGTGGTCTTGTTGCTCCCGCGTGGAGAATAGGAAGTGTTGCGTTCGGTTGCGTTCGTATAGTTTGTTTGTCGCCATGTCGTCGAGACGCTGTTATTTTCATCCCGGAGTCAAGTCTCCTTTGTTTGGCTTTCCCAGGGACGCTGTACTTAGAGATCATTGAGCGCATGCATCCCCGTTATGGTAAGAGGCGTGACCTTTCCGGTAACGTGCGCTCTGCGTGCGCTAAGCTGCTGTCCAATCACAACACGGGAACCGCTGGCACAATCAGAACTCGTTACGTATTTCTGAAGGAGGGACTTCATAGAACAGGGAAATCTTTCAAGTCGTTTTGAGGACAGTGAAAACAGCGGTATACAGATAAGTAAATTGTGTGAAAAATACTGTGTTTTTTTACACGCGAAACATGAACACGTTATATTGCACACTGTAAACACAATCAAAGCTTCAAAAAAACACGAAAAACGGGACCTTTAAAGGGATAGTTCACCATTCACTCACCCTTATGTTGTTCCAAACCTGTTTGAGTTTCTTTGTTCTGCTGAACACAAAGGAAGATATCTGGAAGAATGTTTGTAACCAAGCAGATCTCGGCAGACATTGACTTCCATAGTGGGGAAAAAAATACTAATGTTAGTCAATGGCTGCCGAGATCTGCTTGGTTACAAACATTCTTCCAGATATCTTCCTTTGTGTTCAGCAAAACTAAGAAACTCAAACAGGTTTGGAACAACATGAGGGTGAGTGAATGACAGAATTTTCATTTTTGGGTGAACTGGCCCTTTAAGGGGTTAAAGCAAACACAGAAAAGCCACAAATATCAAGAAAAAAGTCCAGACAGTAGAAGAGCAGAGAAAAAGAAGGGTCAAGACATATACAGGTCATATTACATCGCAAAATTAAAATGAAGAAATAAGAAATTGCATTCTTATTAAAGAAAATTAAGCCATTTTTAACCATTTTTTTTATTTTTCATCCATGCAATAAATAAATAAATAAGACGCTGTTTTGAACCATTGTTGTATCTGTTGTGTTGCCTATAATTAATCATTTTATAATTGATAAACTTTCTTTAGGCAAAAAATAAGTAAAAATTATAGTTATTTTTGGGATGAAATGTAGTGCTCTTTTTTTCAAACTTGATTCTGAATTCTGAGAGAATGAATAAATAAATATATATAAATACAATTTAAATTGTAAATATTTAAATCATCATGGTATTTGTTGTGCTGCCTATAATTTATGATGATGTAAATAAAAATATTGTACTGCAGTGTTTTTTTACTGGGGATAAATGTTTAATTTGAAAATAATATCACAATTCAAAAGAAAAAAGGCATAATCGAACTGAATTCTGAATGAATAGTATTTAAACTCTATCACTGCATTTGTTATAATGCAAAACTAAATGTCACAAAGCAATAAATAAAATACGTACAAGTAAAAATAATAATTCATTTTGGGGTGAAATGTGTTTTTCCTAACTTAACTCTGAATTAATTAATAAATATTAGGGCTGTCAAAAGATTCATCGCGATTAACCGCATCCAAAATAAAAGTTTGTGTTTACATAATATATGTGTGTGTACTCTGTTAATTATTATTTATATATAAATACACACACAAGCATGTATATATTTAAGAAACAAATATTAGTTTTATATATAAAACATTTATATTTATATATATTATAGATTATATAAATGTATATACATGCAAATATTTCTTAAATATATACATGAATGTGTGTGTATTTATATATAAATAATAAATAACAGAGTACACACACGTATATTATGTAAACACAAACTTTTATTTTGGATGCGATTAGTCACGATTAATCTTTTGACAGCCCTAATAAATATATATAAATACAATTTAAATTGTAAATATTTAAACCATCACTGTATTTGTATCATTTCTGCTGATTTAAATAATCAAAGAAAACAAAAAATTGTGCTACAGTCATTTTTACTGGGGATAAAGGTTTCATTTGTGAAATTTAAAAAATAAAAGTCTTAAAATAGGCTGAATTTTCATTTTCCAGTACAGGCCTAATCAAACTAAATAATTAAAAAACAAAAATAGATATATCAAATAATTAAATAACATTAATTTGATGAATACCAAAAGCGCAGTAATTTCCTCATTAATGTCCCTCTGTGAGGAAGCCGTTCTGCAGACTGTGATGGGCCAGGGCAATGAGATTAAATGTTTGGCCCGTCTCTAAACGCAGCACCGGACCGGAGGCTGTTTCCACAAACACAAGATTATCATGATCCAGAAGATGAATAATTCAGCAGCAGCAGCATCTCCTCGCTCTGTAATTACTGCCCCTGCGATCTGCCTGACTAATGGAGCAGCGCAGCTTCTCATCTACTGTGTTTATCCTGCATCTCGCCTCTGGAGGTTACCACAAGTCTAGACCGGCGTGCAATTAACACGTGCTTTTGTAATTCAACCAAGATTGGGTGACCTAATTAATATTCCGGCTGATCCCAAAACATTTCATATGCACAGAAACATCAACAAACTATATGAAGTGAGGGTTGTTACAGAGCAAACAGCTCAAGTCGTGAATGTGTCGTCCACCAGGGGGCGCTTGGAGGCTCACTAAACCCAATTCAAACTCTGGAGACATTGTATCCTTAAAAGTCTTACATTTATACACCCGTTTAAACCCATTACACTGCATTTATATCCGTTCATTGGCTGATATTCACTCACCTCAGACGTGCACGTGACTCTGCGTGGATGCGGCGCCTCCTGCTGGAGCTGGTACACTATTACAAACAAACACCACAAGGGGAATATACACATTACTTACAATACAATATATGAATTATGTAATGTATAAAGTATTTAGAAAAATATCTATCTTAATGCATATTTCTATATTACACATGGCTTGTTTTTCTTGTGTGATGCAGTTGAAAGAATAATGTTCAATTGTGAAATGTTACTGCAAAGAAATTAGATGTCGCTTTATTAAAAGTACACTTACAATAGGATTTCCACACGGGAGGTCTGTACTCATCATTATCTGAGAGAAATAAGAGACATTATTCAATTAAACAAAGTGCAAATGCATGAAAATGACACTTTTAAAAAGAAATGCTTGAAGAATTCATGTTTCCATCTTTATTAGAGGAATTCAATGCTAGAAACACATTGCACATCTACTGTAACAAGAAGGAAACAGCGATGTAGTGATCTGACACTACAGAAGAGAGTGTGTGTGTGTGTGTGTGTGTGTGTGTGTGTGTGTGTGTGTGTGTGTGTAAGTCAAAGCAAACTTCATGTGTGTGTGTGTGTGTGTGTTGATAGTGTGAGACTGCCGTCTGCTGGACAACAGTAGGATTTGCAGTTTTTATATTACTTTTGTTAAAGATTGATCTCATGCAATTATTGTTTTACTAAAACCTTTTATTTATTACTGATCTATTAATTTTATTTGGCAATGCAAGACACAGAGGAATTATATTATATTACATTATATTTAGTGCAAAAATCAAATCAATGAAATCGCTGATATTATATATATATATATGCATTTCATTACAATTTAAAATAACTGTTTTCTATTTGAATATATATTGTAAAATGTAGTTTATTCCTGTGCTCAAATCTGTATTTTCAGCATCATAACTCTAGTCTTCAGTGTCACATCATTCTGATACGATGAGTTGATGCTCAAGAAACATTTATGATATTATGTGTTGAAAACGCTTGTGTACAATTTATTTCTCAGGATTTTTTGATGAATAGAAAGTTAAAAAGAACATTTATTTTAAAAAATAATCATTTGTAACATTATAAATGTCTTTACTGTCACTTTTGATCAATTTAATGCATCCTTGATGAAGAAAATAATATTTGTTTTAAATAAAAAAAAATCTCACTGACCCCATTATTTTGAACAGTAGTGTTAAATGTTACAAAAGATTCTATATAAAAAATAAATGTATCAGTTTCCACAGAAATATGAACTGTTTTCAACATTGATAATAATCAGAAATGTTTCTTGAGCAGTAAATCATCATATTTGAGTGATTTCTGGAGGATCATGTGACGCTGAAGATGAACATACAGATTTGATGACAGGAATAAATTACATTTTACAATATAATCACATAGAAAACTGCTTCTTTTAAAAACATAAATCTTACAGATCCCAAACTTTTGAACGGCAGTGTACATATATATATACACTAGGGATGGGGGATAAAAAAAAATTATTCAGCATAGTATTGCGATATTTTGTGTGATGATATTGTATCGATATTATCAGGAACTGAATTTCAGCTCATACTGTGCTAAATTTTTACCGCGAGCTCCACGCTTATAATAAGGGAAATAAAAATCATTTTAAATATTTCTTTCACACTGTATGCGTGACAATCACAAACAGCGCATCACTCTCGCTCACACACACACACACACACACACACACACACACACACACACACGTGCGCAGTGAGCTGTGTATGACATGCTAAGTCAATGTGAGATGAACAGCTGAAATTAGGATTTAAAAAAATGTACATTTTGGATTTAAAGTCAAAATTATGACTTAAAAGTCTAAATTATGACCAAAACACATGACATGACTTTTTTTTTTTTAAATGTGCTTTTAATTTTTTGATTCACACTTATAATAATAATATTTACATTATTGTTTTTATTTTGTGCAATATATATATATTTATATAGGTTTTTTTATTTTGAAATCAGTTTTTACAACAGAAATGAATCAATCACAAACGTACTTTAGCTTTTCATCTAAAACAAAATTCAAATCCTATCATCACTGCTATGAAGCATCGGTGTTGTGAAAAGCGCTATAGAAATAAAGCTGACTTGACTTGACTTGTGTGTGCGGGAAGCGCATTCTCGCATATTTCTGAACATGGACTGCTCTGTCGTGTGGAGCAGTTATATGATGGATAGATGCACTTTTATGGACTTCAAACACGTCCCAACAAGTCACTGCCATTATAAAGCTTGGAAGAGCAGGACATTTTTAAAGGGGTCATGAACTGGCTTTTTAAAAAACATCTATACTGTTGTCTGATGTCAACTTATGACGTTTGCGTGGTTTTTCCATTCATAAACATCATAATGAATAAGTAATAGGCTATTTTATAGGGCTGTAATCAACCAAAGAAAATCTTGGTCGACTGAAGTCCTGAAATTTTCGACTAAAAATCGACTAAAATGACGTTAGGAAAAAAAACGTTAAATGAATAAGCTGCGCACTGTGCGCAGTACTTGGTAGCCTTGTTGTCTGCCTCAATTAATTATAAATAAACATAAAAAACTAGTAGGCTATTTGCAGAATATTAAATCGTTTTTGAGCTGATTATTTTGCACTGAAATGAGTCTGACGGCTCTGACAGCGTTGCTTCACGTGCACCTGCGCAATATCATAGCCTATGACTTCCGAGAATATAGTACTATGTTAACTAGATATCATCACAAGAACTTTTGAGGAATATGCAACATAATTTAGACAATTGTTTTTGTCATATGTATTATAATAACTGACAGACATTATCATTTCAGCCGCTCTGTGCAGCTCGAACAGGATCAGCTGAGCTCAGCTTCGCGGCTGAGACACGAATAGACTATTAACTTAAAGCTTTTACTCTTAAACACAAAAGGCATGTCCACTTTAATAAAAAAGGAATTTTTATTAAACAAGCCAGATCAAGAGCAAAGAAAACGCTCTCACAATTAAATAAATAATATACAAGAAAACTAGCCTTCTTCAATCTGTCTCTCTTCTCCAGTTGGTTGGGCTAATCCAAAATAAGTGGAAACAATGGGGGTGTTCTGAAGGCAGACTGATACCTGTGAAACAGGGTTGCTCTGAAAACACCCCCATTAGCAATTAGTGCTTTCCACCTGATGAAATGAACGCAGCGCGGCAAAACTGATTAAATGAACGCAGCAAAACTAATGAAATGAACGCGGCAAAAAATCGACCAATCAGAATTTTGGTCGAGCCAGAACGTATCAACTAATAATCGACTAATCGACTGGGAGATTACAGCCCTACTATTTTATGCCTTGGTTTTGAGGCTCTCTCAACCGGAATGATTCGCCCACAGGGCTCGCAAACTATCTTTATCAAACAAACACAATGATTTATCTCTCATCCACCCGCGAATAATTGGAATGTTATCTTTTTTATTACTTGGCCCACCCGATCAGTGGATATAAGCGCAAAGCGTGCATCACACACCAAGTACGTTGCAGACTGCATGCATGATCAAAACTTCCGCGATTGTATTTTTCCCTCAAATATCAAGTCAAGAGAGTGAACGCACATCAAGAAAGGAATGTTATTTCACCATTTAAGATATCACCGGCCTGCCGACGGGCTATGTTTTGGTTGTCCGTCTGGAAAACACATAGCCCCGGGACATTGGACTTTGCAAGCCCTAGCCCATACATGTCCGAGTCTGATCCCGAATCACAATGAACCAAAAAAAAACACAAATAAAGGATTCTCCAGCCTGTGACGGTGTGCTAATGTTCAGTTAGACGCGTACACATAATCAATAGATATCAAACGATCTGTAACAATGCAATATTATCACATATAAAAAACATTTTTTACAAAAAACATTAGTGTGTTGCTTCATTCATTCATGTAATCTCATCCTGTCTGCAGATCCAGTCTCTTGTTTACAAACTAATCCGCGGTGAAATTAAGGAACAAACGCGCAATGTCTTCCCCACGTGAGCTGGATATTCATTAAAAATAAAGTTCATCCATGCATTCATAATATTGGAATCTGATTGAAGCTTATACAGCATGTTTATTGCTTGGAAGTTTGATCCGGTTTAGCTCCACGGAGGCCTGTAATCGGTGGGCGGGGCTGCAGAATCAGGCGTTGCTCTTCTTCTGTTGAGGAAGTTTTCAGTTCTTATATTACCATGACCTTTTATATCTCAAAAGCCAAGGGAAAGTTGATTTCTCAACTCATCCTTAGCTGTTTTCCTACAGACACTTTCTATTTTGTGAAGCTCAACTATCTTTTGCTGCTCATCAGAATTCTGTGAATTCATATTCTGTGGTTGTACTCATTGTGATGAATGACTAAGGGAATTTGGCCTTTGTTTCCTCATATTTATACTCCTGTGAAACAGGAAGTCGTGGCTGGACAATGTCATGCTCCTAGTCACCCTGGTGCGCTAAAAATGTAAATATGAATGGGAATATACTTCGGAGATATTTTACTCAAGAGAATTTCCAGTAATTTCTAATAATTGTGACTAACATGCAAACCGTGATACACTTCCATTCAAATGTTTGGTGATAAAAAATAAATTAATTTTTAAATTAATAAGTAATCAGAGATTTCACAATAATACAGTTTTACTGTATTTTCTACTGACTTCTTTGGCTATAATATTAAACTTCTTTTTTTTAATTACAACTAATTTATTTTTGCACAGGATACAATTTTGTTGGCGTTTCTGAATGAATTTGCTGTCAAGCCGACATGAAGACGTTTCCAAGAAGTGTTCATTGTAAGATTAATGAATGCTAGCAGGAAACCCGTGTGGAAAGACCCTGCAGTGAGCACTTGATGAACAATAGAGCGCAGGAGAGAGAGAGAGAGCGAGAGAGAGAGAGAGAGAGAGAGAGAGAGAGAGAGAGAGAGAGCGAGAGAGCGAGAGATAGAGAGATAGAGAGATAGAGAGATAGAGAGATAGAGAGATAGAGAGATAGAGAGAGATAGAGAGATAGAGAGATAGAGAGATAGAGAGATATAGAGAGATATAGAGATATAGAGATAGAGAGATAGAGAGAGAGAGATATAGAGAGATATAGAGAGATAGAGAGATAGAGATAGAGATAGAGAGATAGAGAGATATAGAGATATAGAGATATAGAGATATAGAGATATAGAGATAGAGAGATAGAGAGAGAGAGAGAGAGAGAGAGAGAGAGAGAGAGAGAGAGAGAGAGAGAGAGAGAGAGAGAGAGAGAGAGAGAGAGAGAGAGAGAGAGAGAGAGAGAGAGAGAGAGAGAGGCCCGTCACATCACTACTGAAGAACTGGCCCCGCTCCTGCTGCTCATTATAACTCACTCTCACTCTCTCCAAGGAAAGACCCTCTGACAGCTTCCTCTTCCTTTCACAGAAACATCCAAAATAGAAGAAAAAAACACCTCTCTATTATGTTAATCACAAAGGGCACTTCCAAGCTAAGCATTTGAATACATTCCAGTCTGTAGTGCATGAGATTCAGTGATGGAGAAGAGAATATGTAGGGTAAACGAAACCTGCCTATTAAGCTCAACAGAATCTACATTGAGACATTTTAGTGCACACTGCACAGGGTATTTGTTTTTTAGTACAAGATGTTAAAATAAAATAATCTCTCACACAATATTATTTCATTTAATTTTAATAGAGAAAAGCATTTAAATTAAGATATACATTATTAAATGCAAAAAGTCTGGCTGTGCTTAATGGGGACATTTTTGTACCCTTACACCCCTGTTGCCATTAAGCTCACAACATGTTTTTTAGAAAAATGTTATAAAGATTAACTTGAAGTGACAACCATCAGTTAAAGGTGGGGTAGGTAAGAATGATCTAAAACACTTTTGTCCAAATTTGTTTAAACTTTCTTTATATGTCAATACATAATTAAAATGTAAGTACTCTGAAAAAGAGAGTATAAAAATCGAGTGTCTCTAGACTTTTTAATCTGCAATAAACACCGCTCATTAGTTTTGTTCATTACTCTCTCTCGTTACCATGGCTACCGCCGCTTTTGCTCCAGGATCTGCCCACATGCCCCAGTGTTGCCGAGTCGGGCAACTTCCACACTGTTGCCGCGGCTGTTTTTCATGCCCGCGGGTTGAAGCGACCCCAATTATGTGATATTTTGCCCCGGGATTTGCGAATTTTAGCAGGCAGCCCTACCAAAAAGACACATATTTTACCCCCAAACGCGATTTTTACCGGAGAAACACGATTGGGCTTGTTTTGGGCTAGTTTTGAGTAGCAATTGGGCAGATTTTGTTGTGAAAACCTGGCAACCCTGGCACACCCGTTTGAGTTCAAGAGGCTGTATTTCTGCTGGACAGGTAATCTTTCATTTTGATTATACATTTTTGTGGTTTATGTTTTCATGAAGCATGTCTCACTAGCACACGTAGCTGCCTAATATAGCTAACATAACATTACTTAGCATAAAGTTACAATGTTATAAACTTAGCGAGCCATTAGTAGAGATGATAAATACTCAATATGCTTAGCTCAAGTTGATTGCTGTCGTGTTGAATTTCGCAAAATGTAACTTTAGATAACAAAATGCATGTGTAAAAGCTGGTACACCGCATCCAGGAACTTTCTTTAGAACTAAGTTAGCTTTAGCTTCTACCCTCTGTCTAAACTCTTTTACCATGTTCACCGGGAACTTTACCTGCACGTTTATTTCGGCCCTTGGTTTGTTTTTATATACTCTACAAATGTTTACTGATGTTTTTATCTTGTATCTGTGTGTGTCGTAGACACTGTGTTGTGTGTGTATTTCAAACTTTACCAGTATAGTTATTCTAGCTTGATAGTGAGTACTAAAAGACATCTTATTTGTTTAATTTTTAAGATTTTTTATTACATGTGATTCTGACATGCACTTCTCCGCTCGCCTCAGGTTAATAATGCGTCTTTCAGCTGAGCTGATCGCGGTCGGTGTAGGAGTTCATGTGTTTTGTGGGCGTGGCGAGTTCATGTGTTTTGTGGGCGTGGCTTTGGAAAGAGCCCAGAAGGGAGAAGGTGGAGTGAATGGAAATAATGAGCTGTCTTTAAAACAGTCGTGAGAGGTCTACAGACACTCAATTTTTATACTTTCTTTTTCAGAGTACTTACATTTTAATTATGTATTGATATATAAAGAAAGTTTAAAAAAATTTGGAAAAAAGTTTTTTAACCAAATCTTACCTACTCTACCTTTAATATTTAAAGTCTGTTTATGAAGTATTTACATAGACGTTCGGCGTGGATGAGCTTAATTACAGGAGGTAGTAACAAACACATTAATTGGTTAAGACAGGGGTCTTCAAATATTTTTCGGGGCAAGGACCCCTTAGACGATGGAGACATGGAGCATGGACCCTCGAAACAAAATGTGTCAAATATTAAGCATATAGCCTTCTTCAATATTAATAGAAACTAACTATATTATGATTAAGAATAAATTATATTATGTTAAGACAGTAGATCAGAACATTATTGTTGCTGCACGCATGACTGTATTTAACCCTCTAGGCGCCACGGTCGAGTTTACTCGACAAGATGCGGCACTGAATAAAACGTCCGATTTCGTCAAATAGGGTGTCAAATTTCGTTCGACCTCCCCTCCACTAGATGGCAGACATGTCATACTTCATCCCCGACTCAAAAAAACGTCATGCTTCTATACAAAATCTTCGAGCAAGAGCGCATTGAATCAGTGCGAACAAACGCAGAGCTAGCGTAGGGCAGTGCAATTAATCGAATTTCGATTTCGATTTCGATTTTGCCTCCCAACGATCACCAAAATAGTACAATCGAGAAAAAACGATTCTTTTGCCTTGCGTTCTGAATGAAAACGCGCACGCGCACATCCGCCCCTCCCGAACCCACAAATCTCTCTCAGTTCGTGAGTCTCGTGTGCATATCATCCGCTGGAATTTAAAAACTCGGCGCGAGTAAAGATGGCAGAAGGAGGGCAGTTACAGCAGCGTTTGGTGAGCAAAAAAGGCAAAACCAACTCCGTTGTCTGGGAACAGTTTGGCTTCGAGGAATCAGACGACGAGCAGAAACATGCTAAGATTTGCTACATGGTAGTGGCTGCAACGCAAGGGAACACCACGAATTTGTTTAACCACTTGAAAATTAAACAGAGTGACCTATGACAATCTAATAAAGAAACAAAAACTGACGAGAGCAGGGGTGCCGTGTAAACGTCCTTTTTTTCCTTCATATTTTTCAAATAATTCTCTCTTTGTAAACTTTGTTCAATGCATGCGAGATTGCGAGTGCTGCCATATTTTCGAATATGACCAGTCGTTTTCACCGTCATCACCCGGGTTTAGTGCTTTAGGGTTTAGGTTTAGAATGAGAAGCCGCGCGCGCTGTGAGAAAATGTGTCTCTGTGCGCTCATCCGAGAGCGCGCACACGTCTCTCAGCGCGCAAATATTGAGTTCTCTTTCAAGTCTTGCTCTTAAACGGACAAACTCACACAAAACGTATGTCAACATGTCCATCTTGATGAGTATCTTAGCAGACATAGTCTGTATATGCCTTAAGTGAACTTTATACAGTCGATAAAGAAGACGCGAGGTCTTAAAGGGGCAGTATCCTTTACTGCTGTCTGTTTAATGTCAAACAACAAAAGACAAGGACATCACTCACCGCTCTTGATTGAATAGCTTTTGTAAGTTTAATAGGATTAATCTTTAATTTATGCACTCAAATATGCAATGTTATTTTACACTTGATACATTTCTGTACCTGAAAACTAATGTTAGACGTACATGAAAAGCATAGCCGAACCATATTGTTGATCTTATTTATTTGTGGTTATCATTTTTACGTGAATACTTTTATACTTTGATTCGAATATATGTTATATTATTTATTTTAATAGTTCAAAAAGTACAACAAATGTTACAATTTCAATTGAATTGTTGAAAGGTATATTTTTAATAAATACAACACATTCCCAAAGTCATGTGAAATAATCGTGTTACATAATCGTGATTTCAATATTGACCAAAATAATCGTGATTATGATTTTTTCCATAATCGAGCAGCCCTAAGCTAGCGTCTTGTCTCGTCATCTCACTCATGATCTCTGCCTTGCCGTGGCGAGTGATCTTTTGAACTAAACAGGTCTTGTCTACTTGTGTTTGTGTGTCATATGAATAATAGACATGTGCCCCATACATGGAATCAGAGTGCCTACTGTATGTAGTAATTCAGTATTGTGCAATATAGCATACAGAAGGTGAGGGATATTTTGGGGGCAAAGAAGTGCTGCATTTTATCATTTAAATATGTGATATGAAAATTCTAAAATCCACGATGGCCACCACCATATGATGTCATAATATGCAAATTAGATGGGAAAATGGAATCCCTACATAAACTTTGGGTCATCCTTAATATTTCTCTAATTTACAGAAAGTCTCTATCTTATCACTTTTAAGATACAGCCTTTTGAATTTAAGATGTCAAAATCGAATGTTTTAGGAAAAAACCTCTGGCGCCTAAAGGGTTAACTTTTCATTGTTAAAATTGAGATTGATGCATCATAAACAGCATGCTGCGATAAAAATCACAATTCATTAGTTGTTTGCATTTGTTGTAAATTATTTTAATTGATTTGCAGAGTCATACATTTATTTTACTAATCAGATGGACAATTAAACATTTACCTGAACCTTAGTTTATTAAAAATTCACATTTTAATTTTACTGTCAGATGGGCAATCAAACATTAACTTAAACTTTAGTTTCAAGTTTACTAAACTTTTTTTTCCGCAATTTCAATTTATGATTACTGCATAATCACGAATCACACATTTTCGTCTATAGGTAGACTAAAAACAATACTTTTTTATTCAATGGATTATAGCTATATAGCCTCAAAAAGAGCGCTCACTTAATCACAATTAAGCTGTCACTCATCTCAGTTCGCGATCTCACAGCGTTCCATCAAAATCAGTAAAGTTGTCTGCACTGAATGATGAATTTCTTGCTTACATCGTCTTAAAGGGATAGTTCACCCAAAAATTTAAATTAGCCCATGATTTACTCTCCCTCAAAGTCATCCGAGGTGTGTATGACATTCTTCTTTCAGACGAATACAATCTGAGTTATATTACAAAAGTCCAGGCTAATCCAAGCTTTATAATGGCAGTAATTGTTGCTCTGTTTTTGAAGTCCATAAAAAATGCATCTGTCCGTCGAATAACGAGCTCCACCCGGCTCTGGGGTGTTAATAAAGGCCTTCTGAAGCGAATCAACGCGTTTGTGTAAGAAAAATATCCATATTTCAACATTTATTTCATTTTTTTCTATGGCTCTGCATCAGCCGTCCCCACACCATCACTTCCGGCCAATAAGGTCAAAATACATGCAAAATACCGGGGCGATCATAGATATATATCATTAGTGCCTGCGCGGATCGGTCGAATGAGGCATCTACGTATATATATCTTTAATCGCGCCTGTATTTTGACCTTATTCGCCAGAAGTTATGGTGCTGGGAATACTAGATGACATTCGTCTGATAAGAGGTAAAAAAATAACAAATATTGTTTGGTTCCTCGCAGAAACCGATCGTTCCGTGTCTTAAGACATCAATGTGTCGCCACGAGCCGCATGGTTTAATGTGGATTTGTATGTCTGTGTGTTTCATACTCTAAAATATCCCCATCGACATGCATTATACGACTATCACACTGCAACCGTTGGAGTTAAAAATCTTCATTTGTGTTCTACTGAAGAAACAAAGACACCTACATCTTAGATGCACTGGGGGTAAGCAGATAAACATAATTTCGTTTTTGGGTGAACTATCCCTTTAAAGAGAAAATTCACGATATCGAGCAGAACTCGGCACTGAATAAAAACTCTGCCGTTTTGAGCGGGGAGGATTCTAACTTAAACACCTCTGATTGGCCATTGCGTTCCAGAGACCATCAAGCATGTCTATGATTGGCTACATTTCTCAGCGCTGCAAAACCTGCTGTGAATGGAACATTTCAGGTTCTCCAGAGCGCAAACTCAAACGCGATGTTTGCCAAATCTGTTTCGCCAGTAATATTATACTATTACAGAATCAGCAGAGGGTGCTCTGCTTTCGTTTCAGGGTGCTTATATTTTAACTTGACCATTTCCCCATATTATATTTTTTTTGAAAAAAATTATTTGTGATCAAATATTAATTGGTGGACCCCTTGCAGTACCGCTGCGGACCCCCGGTTGAAGACCCATGGGTTAAGACATCATTATTATTTTCTTTTTATAATCTGAGCTCAAAGAGAGTAGTGTGCTTATGGGTACTTGAGCTTAATGGGTATGTTTACCCAAATTTTAGAGGTCACTTATTTCAAAACAAAGATGTAGCTTGATGACGCTTTTATTGTGCCAGCCACAGATGCCTCTTCCTCTTCTTCTGCTCATGTGTATGTGTGGTAACGCAGCGCTGTTTTATCATATCACACACATTTGAGTGTGTTGAAAGTTAGGTTTTAATGCTACTCTGAGCGTTCGCTCGGCGGCTGCTATGAGACACTTGTTCACACTGCAGTGAGAGATCGATATGGTAAAACATGGTACAATCAAGACCACGAGATTTACACAATAAGACTAACTGTGTTGAGCTGGAGAACAATCATTCGTTTTCTGTCCATGAATGATCCAAAAAGTTGCTCACCTGTCTAATAAAACACATCATATATTAAAGAGTCTTTGGTGTTTCCATGGTTTCTACAAAATAAAACCAGAAATCGAGGATAACGGGGTATGATGTCATTGAAAGGCCACGCAGGGTCTGTGTCCTGGTAAAAATTGCTTTAATTTAAACATTCTCGGAAACATTTGGGATAATGTACACAAGTCAACAAAATATACAACATTGTTCCAGTGGTTTTTGGTTATTTTAATCCAAAAATCTTACATATTGTGCCTTTAACATCATATCATCTTCTAACACTCGCACACTAGACCTGATAATCTGCGTGTATGATTCAGCATTACATATTAATAGAAAAAGGATGGATGTTTCCTCATCCAAAGATAAGAGCGCACACATTTCTTCACCATGACGTCAACAAGTGTTTGAGGCCATATGCTGATATATATTTGATATATAACATGTCCAAGAGCTTGTTTTAGGTTAAAATTGCAATCAAGTGTGCATTTAAATGGCTTCTCATTCATTTGATTCACCTTTTGATCATTTGAAATGGTCCTGCTATGTGACAAATAATTTTTTATGAAATGTAATTAGTCATATATTTAATATGAGCCACATATTACATATTTAAAATGGAGTCACAGAACATGTCAACATGTGTGTGTCTCCGTTCTGGTTCAATTTACCTGTTGCTATATAAGGTCGATAGATAGTGTGACTACTTCAACAAAGCAAATACTGACGATGAAGACGAACAAAAGAGAAGAATAACCTGACCTCCTTAAATAACACCAGAACAATGACAGACTGCAGGATGAAGCCAAACTTATTTTGACCACATGATCTCATTGTGTGTCTTACACTAATACTGATGGTCAGAGTGACTAGTGTTTCTTTCCACTGCTGAAATGATAAATCATATAAATCAATAAATCATGTTATGAAGTGTTAATATCGCGAGCCCAAAGGGACTGGAGAGATCTCTGTCAAATGTGTGTGTGTGTGTTTGCCTTCACACACATTACACACAGCGATCTGTTGTCATGCAAACTTGCAATAAAAGCAATGAAATGTGATCGACTCACCGAACACATGGATGGCCATTGCAGTCAGAGATCCAGATGGACAAAAGGGTCGAACAACACACACAAAATCTGCCTTATATCCTCACATCCGCAGTTATTCCATAAGGAATGAGTCTGATTATATGACTATATTCTTCTGAAGGCGAAAGATTTTGCTGAATTGTCCAATGTAGGAATCCTGCACAAGCCGAGCTAAACTTTGATTCCCACCGACTGAACACCGGGCACCGGGGACTGCACGTGCGGTGTGATGAGGAGAGATGTGTGTGTTGTGTGTTTGCTGCAGGTCTGTGGCTCTGATTCACTCCTCGCATCCCAGCACTGAAGTCGCCATCTTGTGAGACCACATGACCCGATCCACACACGCGCGCGCTCTCTTCCTCAGGGACTGCAGCCTCCTCATGGCGCGTTACCATGGAGACCCCCCTCTCTGTGACAACATGATGATGTTGTGCATGTTCATACGTTCATAATATCATAATTTGGGTGTCAAGAATTCATGTTCACACGACGTGTTTGAGATGGTATAGATCGCATATCGTATTCGAACAGTGAAAAGAAAAAGGATAACAAGCCTATTCATGAATGGATAGTTTTTAGATTTAAAAAAAGTTTTTCCCATTACCAAATCAAATCACTTTAGTCACAGCCTCCGTGCAATAACGTGAAAATAGCCTATATTGTTGTGGTCTGCAAAATTGTACTAGTTCTATAGAGAGAATACACAATGCAGTAGACCTATGTAAATTAACCATGGTTTTACCATAGTAAAAGTGTAGTAACCATGTTTATTGAGAAATTTTATTAGGCCATTTGTATATATTTACCATTTGTACAACCACAGTTTTACCACAACTTCCATAGTTAAACTATGGTTAGTGTAGCAAAACCATGGTTAATTCGTGGTTACCATGGTTTAACTATAATAACCATGGTTTTATTTGTGGTTACCATGGTTTTACTATATTTGTTTTTTTTTTGCAGTAAAACCATGGTTAATTTTCATAAGGGAACTACAGTTTTAAATAACTGCTGAAGTGTCTTTTAAAAGAAGATTATTTACATTTTCTGCTGGGTGATGTAGGGCTGCTATCCATACTTTCCGGTTCGAATCCAATTCACGAACACGCGATTCGATTCTAAGGGCACGTTTACACGACAACTATGTAAAAACTGAAGCGTTTTTCTTGTGTGTTTTTACAGACAACACCAAAAGGATCCCATTCACACGGATCCGTGTACACAATTAAGGATGTGTTAACACTTGTAGTTCGGTTTGTTTGGTCCGGACCAAAAAACAAAAACAAAACATATAGTCCTGGTCCACTTAGCGTTCACACTGGCATTTTTAACAGCGAACCTAAAGTTACCAAACCAAAGGCATAGGGATACGGTCACAAGCTGATTGGTCGGCTTTTACGGCGTACACCCACCTAAAGGATTATTAGGAACACATACTAATACTGTGTTTGACCCCCTTTCGCCTTCAGAACTGCCTTAATTCTACGTGGCATTGATTCAACAAGGTGCTGAAAGCATTCTTTAGAAAGGTTGGCCCATATTGATAGGAGAGCATCTTGCAGTTGATGGAGATTTGTGGGATGCACATCCAGGGCACGAAGCTCCCGTTCCACCACATCCCAAAGATGCTCTATTGGGTTGAGATCTGGTGACTGTGGCGGCCATTTTAGTTCAGTGAACTCATTGTCATGTTCAAGAAACCAATTTGAAATGATTGGAGCTTTGTGACGGTGCATTATCCTGCTGGAAGTAGCCATCAGAGGATGGGGACATGGTGGTCATAAAGGGATGGACATGGTCAGAAACAATGCTCAGGTAGGCCGTGGCATTTAAACGATGCCCAAATGGCACTAAGGGGCCTAAAGTGTGCCAAGAAAACATCCCCCACACCATTACACCACCACCACCAGCCTGCACAGTGGTAACAAGGCATGATGGATCCATGTTCTCATTCTGTTTACGCCAAATTCTGACTCTACCATCTGAATGTCTCAACAGAAATCGAGACTCATCAGACCAGGCAACATTTTTCCAGTCTTCAACTGTCCAATTTTGGTGAGCTTGTGCAAATTGTAGCCTCTTTTTCCTATTTGTAGTGGAGATGAGTGGTACCCGGTGGGGTCTTCTGCTGTTGTAGCCCATCCGCCTCAAGGTTGTGTGTGAAAATCCCAGTAACTGAGCAGATTGTGAAATACTCAGACCGGCCCGTCTGGCACCAACAACCATGCCACGCTCAAAATTGCTTAAATCACCTTTCTTTCCCATTCTGACATTCAGTTTGGAGTTCAGGAGATTGTCTTGACCAGGACCACACCCCTAAATACATTGAAGCAACTGCCATGTGATTGGTTGATTAGATAATTGCATTAATGGGAAATTGAACAGGTGTTCCTAATAATCCTTTAGGTGAATGTATGTTCAAATGAACCGCACTAACCGAGCAATCGCACCAGGGTTCGTTTTAATCTAACCAAACATGACAAGTGTGAACGCATCCAAAATTACTGTATTCTGCTGCCAGGCCAGTAACAACAAATTCGTGTTTTAGTAGTTACAGTAACAGTATCGTTTTCAAACACTTGCACTTTGAAACCAGTTTTCAAAAGTTTGCATTTTCATGCTCCACAAAACACAGCTGCCATGTAAAGGAATGTTTAGTTCAAAGCGGTGTTGTGTAAATGGCCCCTAATAGACCATTTAACACAAAAAACGGGAACACGTCAAGGAAGCGTAAACCCAGTTCCGGTGTAAGCTTTGTTGATGGAGAAATGGCAGCTAGAGTGTTTTCGACTATCTTCGACTAAGTGGTGAAGAGAGTGGAGATACATCCACTAAAGGGAACAAATTGGACAAGGGATATAAATTCTTCCACAAAGGGTTTCAATCACCAAGGTAAGTAAAGAAGAAATTGCTATAGCTAGCTTTAGCTTTAGCCATATCACCGGTTATAACTCTGTTAATTGTAAAGTAAGTAATGGTAAATCTTAGGTGTTGTGAATTTGTAATATAAGGTAAAACACATCGCAGTGAATGTCATGTGTATGTTTAAGTGAGATAGCTGTAAATGAGGTGAAGCTGCAGGTAAATGTGAAATGTTACTGACATTGTGTTGTGACTTATAACGTTAATGTTATGAAGAAAAGTTGTGTATTTCAATGTGAGATAAAACATAATGTTTTCTTGTTGCATGGGGTTATGGTATTATATATAGCATAGTAATGTTTCCATTCTGATTCATTTGGGAATATTTTGCCCATTTTATGTGCATATAAAGAAATTATTTCTCGACTAATGCTGCAATTATAGCCCTACAGGCAGAGATGGGCACAAGTACATGAACATGTTTTTAAGATAAAAATACAAAATATTTCAGTTTAAAAACTAAATCGAAATAAAATACAAAATATTGTGTGGGAAAATGTGATAAAAATACAGTATTTTGTATCTTGAAAATACACACAATAAGTATCACTACAGGCTAAATGCCAAGGACAGCTCAAAAACATTTGTTTTTATTTCACAACCTCTTTCCTTCTCCTGCCCAATAGGAAAACACAAATAAGCTCCTGCTGACTCATTTCCTCCCGCACTGTTGATTTGCATTGTATTGACTAGGCTAGCTACCTTAATATATTAATGAAAAATGAACGAACTGATAAAAGCAATTATCATATTTTTGGCAACAAGTGGAATCAACCATCACATCCTTACCTCACAGATATTTTGGAATCGACTCTATTCCATGTTAAATCAATTCCAATCTAATATTTAGATCAGCAGTCCTGGCCAGGCTATAGCCATACACTGTAAAAAATGATTGTGATTTTAACGGTATTTTACTGTAAAAATGCTACGGTGAAAAACAGTTAATTGGTTAACAGAAAGTTTCCGTACTATATACGGGGAATGACTGTAATAGATCTAACCTTACATTTCATCTAATTTTACAGTAAAATACCATTACATTTACAGTTTTTGGAAGTGAAAAAGAACAAGTCATTGTGTAATTTACAGTGAAAACCCGTAAATTGACATTCCCAGAATTCCCTGCATGACACTTCACATTTGATGTATTTTCATTGCAATAACTATGTTTCTTCTTTGTTTTTTCGAATCAGTTATGTACATTAGGGTTTTATGTTACATCTGATGTTGTTAAATTAATGTTTATTGCATTTCATGTGTTTTACCATGATGGTGTTTAGTGTTTGTGTGAATGAGACTGAGCTCTTCTATATATTAGTATTCTCTTAAAAGCTGCTTGTGATGAGCTTTGATTCATCACGTGATTCTCATCTCCACTGTGATTGGTTAGTGTCCGTATATATCAAAGGTACATAACAGATATTAGTATTTCAATAGGTTGTCAATTTAACATTATTTCAGTTAATGAAATATGTTTTTTTTACCGTAAATTGTTTACAGTGTAAACATAATCATTACAATATAAACCTTTAAATTATACGGTTTTGAACTGTAAAATAAAACATATTTTAACCGTAATTATTACAGTATAAAACTTTAAATTATATGGTGCTGTCCCTAAAAACCTAAAACGTTACTGACGTATTTTTTACGGTAAAGTTCTGGCAACCATAGCTGCCGTTTTTTTACCGTAAATTTTACGGGGATTTTTTTTACAGTGTAGCTTCATTACAAATACAGACATTTGAACAAACAATTTGTCACAAAATTACAAAACGGCTCAGTGGGTGGCAGTTCGAGTCCCGGATCCGTGGAGGCCTTTTTTTGTGGAGTCTATGTTCAACCCATGTTAGTGTGTGTCTCGTGAACTGGAGACACTGAATTGGCCAATGCGCATGTGTGTGAAACCCTGGGATGGACTGGCCACAAGTCCAAGGTTCCCTGCCTTCAACCCAAGAGGCTGGGGCAGGGTCAAGCTTCCCTGCAATCCTCCAGGACAAGCGGTTTGGATTTGGAAAAAGGATGGATGATTGATTGCTCATGAAGTCATACTTTCATTCCATTGTGCTAAATTTAGTTCAAAGTACAAAAGGTGAACAAATGATGTCTGGATTAGCTTTTTTTTCCTGACAGTGAATTTGTTGGAAATATTTGAATTGACCGAGGCTCTTCTGAAGACTTGATGTCCTGGGATGGAATAGAGAATAGAGGCTTGTACCTTGCATTGGTTTAAAGTAAAACAAACTCTCCGATATGTTTCCCAGATGGCCGTGTCGCCCTGAACTGACAGAAGTTTAAGTGCCTACACACGTTAACAGGAAGTTCAGACAATAGCCACCCAGTGGTTGTGCTCAGAGGACTTGAGCCCCTGACATTACATTTATTGTTCGGCTCTCATTTCCTGCCGTTGAATAAAAGTAAATATCCTAAAGAGTCGTTTGAATACAGCAAGACAAAAAAAAAGAGGTGAAGGCGTGTCGGGTGTAGGCTGAAGTAATGGTTATTTTAGACCAGAGATTCAATAGATCTTCATTTGGCAATTGCTTTTATTTAAAGAACCCTAGATTTCACCTGCTGTTAAATAATCGTGTAATGAACAAAAGAAATGAATAGTTAGAATCCACATGCAATTTCCACAGGTGTGTTGCTAGTTTATGTCCTAAAGTTTAAAATGAGTCTTAAAGCAATAATGTGGTAAATATAAAGGTGCGGGTGACTCAGCTAAATTCATCTGGTTTGACACATTGACTGGGGTGCTGGCAGTCTCAAACTGCAGATGCGCTCGTCCAGAAACTCTGAAAGGTCAGTACATCCACACTCTGTTTAAAGCTCAAGGCTAAAAGCTCACGGTGGAGAGAACAGGATGATGAGCGGGCAATAGTTAACACATTCAGTGAGGTGCGAGAGGAGCTGCTCTGAGTCTGTTGATAAGATAAAACAGAAGCACCACTCCAGACAGAAGGTCCGATTTGGCAAACAATCGCTCTTTTGAATTGGTTTCTTTTAAATAAGCAATTTTGTTGCAGCAATTACAGTGTGGTTAACCATATATAAACAACACCATAATCAACAAATTCTATATAACGTCTCAGGTTACATACACTACATTGCCAAAAGTATTGGGACACCGCTCCAAATCATTGAATTCAGGTGTTCAATCACTTCATGGCCACAGGTGTATAAATCAACACTAGGCCTGCAGACGCTTCTACAGATATTAGTGAGAGAATGTGTCTCTCTCAGGAGCTCAGAGAACTCAAGTGTGGTACAGTGATCAGCTGACACCTGTGCAATAAGTCCATTCGGGACATTTCCTCACTATTGAACAGGGGCGGACTGGGGCAAAAAAGCGGCACATTACAACTAGTCCGCGCATCAAGTCACCTTCATTTATACAGCGCTTTTTACAACACAGATTGCTTCAAAGCAGCTTTACAGTGATAATAGGAAATACATTTTGCTTTTACTCACCAGCTCATTATGCACAGAGCAATTTTAAACACCAATTACTAACATCAAAATATAGACGCTATTTATACAGAAATATATATTTTTATTGAAATGCTTAAAATTAACATTAATGAATGACAGGCATACTTCTTTAGGTTACAATTGGTCTTTCCTGGTGCACATGGCAATTAATAAATAATTTAGAATTTGTTTTTTTTTTTTACACATTTTTAAGTCTTTTCCATACAGTGAAGTTTAATACCACTAAAGTTCAATACCTACCATAAAATCAGTCCATATAAAGCAATGCTATGGTCTAAGACTTAGTATGTAGTGCAGAATGTGGAATATTTTATGGTGCCTTTCTAGTGGTTATTTGTCCTTTCAGGAGCTTGACATCTGCCATTTTATGGAATAGAGCTCCAATTGTTTAAAAAATATATTTTAACATTTTAATATGATTTCTGCAGGATCATGTGACACTGAAGACTGGAGTAATGATGATAAATTCAGCTTTAATCACAGGAATACATTACACTTTACTATATATTCACAACAGCCATTAGAAATTGTATTCATATTTCTTAATATTGTTTTTACTGTATTTTTAATCAAATAAATTCAGCCTTCTCCTTTCAAAAACATTAGTCTTGATTATTAAAAGTCTTAATTATTTCAAACTGTTATTGCTAGTGTGTAAAAATGCATGTGAACTAAATAGCAAATTATAGCCTATATACAACCCCAAATCAGAAAAAGTTGGGATAGTATGGAAAACGCAAATAAAAAAGAAGAAGAAGTGATTTCTACATTTACTTTGACTTGTATTTCATTGCAGACAATATGAACACAAAATATTTCATGTTTTGTCTGGTCAACTTCCTGTCATTTGTAAATATGCATCCTTTCCTGTCATTCAGACCTGCAACACATTTCAAAACAAGTTGGGACACGAGCAATTTAGGGCTAGTAATGAGGTAAAATGGTTAAATAATGATTTGAAACAGGTGATGTCAACAGGTGATTGTAATTATGATTTGGTACAAAAGCAGCATCCAAGAAAGGTCTAATCCTTTAGGAGCAAAGATGGGCCGAGGATCGCCAGTTTGCCAACAAATACGTGAGAAAATTATTGAAATGTTTAAAAACAATGTTCCTCAAAGAAAGATAGGAAGAGATTTGGATATTTCACATTCAACAGTGCATAACATAATTAAAAGATTCAAGGAATCTGGAGGAATTTCAGTGCGTAAAGGACAAGGGCGCAAGCCTAAGCTGAACAACCGTGATCTCCGATCCCTCAGGCGGCACTGCATCAAGAATCGTCATTCATCTAGAAGCGATATCACCACATGGGCTCAGGACTACTTTGGCAAACCTTTGTCAAGTACCACAATACGTAGTTACATCCACAAATGCCGGTAAAAACTGTACTGTGCCAAAAGGAAGCCCTATGTTAACAGTGTCCAGAAGCGCCGTCGACTTCTCTGGGCTCGGAGGCATCTGGGATGGACCATCACACAGTGGAAACGTGTACTGTGGTCAGATGAATCAGTATTTCAGGTATTTTTTGGGAGGAATGGACGCCGTGTGCTCCGGACCAAAGAAGAAAAGGATCATCCAGACTGTTACCAGCAACAAGTCCAAAAGCCAGGGTCTGTCATCGTATGGGGTTGTGTCAGTGCCCTTGGCAAAGGTAACTGACACTTCTGTGAAGGCACCATTAATGCTGAAAAGTACATAGAGATTTTGGAGCATAATATGCTGCCTTCAAGAAGACATCTTTTCCAGGGACGTCCATGCATATTTCAACAAGACAATGCAAAACCACATTCTGCACACATTACAAAGTCCTGGCTGCGGAGGAAGAGGGTACGGGTACTTGACTGGCCTGCCTCAGTCCCGACCTGTCTCCAATAGAGAATGTGTGACAACGAAGACCCCGTACTGTTGCCCACCTTAAGACTTGTTTGCAGGAAGAATGGGACAAAATTACACCTGAAACACTTCATCACTTGGTGTCTTCAGTCCCTAAACGTCTTTTAAGTGTTGTGAAAGGGAATGGCAACATTACAAAGTGGTAAATGCTTTACTGTCCCAACTTGTTTTGAAATGTGTTGCAGGTCTGAATGACAGGAAAGGATGCATATTTACAAATGACATGAAGTTGACCAGACAAAACATATTTTGTGTTCATATTGTCTGCAATGAAATACAAGTCAAAGTAAATTTAGAAATCACTTCTTTTTTTATTTATTTGCGTTTTCCATACTGTCCCAACTTTTTCTGATTTGGGGTTGTATGTATTTTAGTATATGCCATGTTCCTTCACGGGACATAGGCTACTTGAAAACTAAAGTTGCCAGTTTTACCATGTTTTAGTGAAAATAATATTTTGAGTTTTATGAATAATTTTCAAATGACTGTGATATTAGCCTGGAAACAGATACACAAACATTCACTCTGATATGCTGAAAACTGCTACGTCAATGTGCATTGTGTGTCGAGTAACGTAAATGGCATTACAATCTGAGAAATTCGAAAAGGTCAGCAGTAGTTTGCATCCCTGGAAATTAATGTGTATTGTTTAAAAAAAAAATGTAATCCTAAACAGTCGGGAAATATTGCTGTATTGACTCCTCAAGTTCAGCTGTTTATCTTACCTCGGCTCGCATTCAAGCGCTGCTCGGTTTCTGTGGACAATAAATCCTGCCTCCTTCGATTTGATTGGATATCTCAAACATTTGGACATTGACGAGCGCTTTTACACCACTGAGACTGATCAGGCAAAATAGGATTAGATGAGAGTTTTTCCCCTCAAGTGGGTCGTCTGGGCTGACGGAAGGATATAGACTAGGCTACGTACATTTTCTATTATTCAATCTTCATATTTACGTTGCAACGGACCGGCCCACTTTGTCCAGCGGCCCACCGGGAAAACGCCTGGTGCTCCCGATGGCCAGTCCACACCTGCTACTAAATATTCCACGCTTAACTGTTAGTGGTGTTATAAAAAAGTGGAAGCCATTGGGAACAACAGCCACGAAGTGGTAGGCCACGTAAAATCACAGAGCGGGGTCAGCGCATGCTGAGGGTCACATTGCGCAGAAGTCACCAACTTTCTGCAGAGTCAACAGCTCCAGACCTCCAAACCTCATGTGTCCTTCAGATGAGCTCAAGATCAGTGTGTAGAGCTTCATGGAATGGGTTTCCATGGCCGAGCAGCTCATCCAAGCCCAACATCACCAAGTGCAATGCAAAGTGTGGGATGCAGTGGGGTAAAGCGCGCTAAACAAGCCACAGGTCTAACATCAGATGCAGGGAAACATGTTCTATGGCCGCTTTGGATAAAAGAGAGTGTAACTCCTGTCTCAATCAGAAGCAACAGTTTAAAAGTAGTTCAAATCCACGGGAAAACCGTTGATTTGGCACACCTGGTCATCATGTTCTTTATGTCATGCGCACATGATCACTCCTTATCACTTTCTTTAAAGCAGCACTAGGTAACTTTTCAAACTTCATAATATATTTTCAAGACTTTTGTGATGATACATCGACTTACAATAGGTTGAATGACACGTCTGCCATAGCCTGACGGGGTCTGTATCGTTTTTAATCGTACTTTTAAACTTCGGGTTTCGGGTAGTAACCCGAGAAAAAAAAGAACTACAAAATTCGACTGCTTTACGGCATATACGTCACTTCCACCCCCACTTCCTTGAATTCGGACGTGCGAGGCAAAGTATCATTTGTTTGCCGAATGTTATAGTCATGGCCGAAGCAGCTTAGAAAAATAAGAAAGCAAAGGTTTTGTCGGAGGAAAGCAAAAAGAGGAAAGGAGAAAGTGATCGGATTAAAGGCAGGACGAGGATCAACATTGGGCCAGCGTTTGCTCGCGGGCGTGAGCTGGAGGAGGAGGAGCTACATTCTTGCAAATAAATACATAAGACGTACAAAATCATATTTTAGGATACCTAACATGTCTGTGATATTGGTTTATTTGTCTTGCCTCAAACTATAATGCAAATCAATTTTTCAAATTTGCAGATTCATCTATGGTAGCTTGATATTATAATATTGACGATATATGGTTATTATCTACCACTCAAACATTGAATTGAAGTATCATATAGATTCTGTAAAACGGGAACCAATAGACTAGGCTACTATAATGACGCTGGCTTGTAAACGTGAGCATCGCGATCATTTGGCGTTTGAAAAAAATAAAACCCATGACATATTCATATGACATGCTGAAACATATGCCACTGTAACGTTACCTGGGATGAAGACATTTCACACGCGACGCAAGCAGCACACCTGCATGTGAACTCCTCCTGCAGTGTTCAGGGCAATGACGCCGCATTCACATGGGCCGAGAAGCATTGACGCCCCGTGTGAATGCGGCGTCATAGTTGTCATGTCAACAAATGCACGTGCGATGCATCAGTTTACGACAGTAGTTGAGGACAATACTGTTTCCCAACTGTAGGGGGACCACGAGAGCAAAAACTACCTAGTGCTGCTTTAATTGACAGATTATTATTTTATTTTACTACACCATTGGTTAATTGTCCAAAATGTGTTTGTGTACGTACAACTGAAAAGTAAACCAAAATAACCTAAAAACAAAGTTGTGATTTGAGTAGGGTGACCAGATGAGATTGGCTGAAATTCGGGGGTGGGGTGGCAGGGTTTTCAAATCGTTGAAAAAACTGGAAGATCATTTAGGCATATTTACAGAGCTCTGCACATGACATGCAGGAAAAAACTAGAAGGCTAAATCGTGCGCGCAATTTATAAATCGAGGGAACAAATGAGCAAATCAAGGGAACTAAATAGTAAATCGTGCGCATGATTTGTAAATCGAGGGAACGAATTAGTAAATTTTGCGCACAATTAACTTTTTTTTTCTTGCACGTCATGTGCGGGGCTCCGTACATATAAACTAACACATTTATTTTACAAACAAATCTAAATTAGCATTTCAAATAACATCTACGCATTACACAATGGCATAGTTTTGCCTTGCGATTACGTGATGATGTGATAGCGCACGTCATTTAGCAACTTTTAGCAACAACTCGATCTGCCTTTAGCAACTTCCCCTGAAAATTAGTTGGCAACAGTGAACCGAGAGCAGAGGGCCAAATATCCAAAGAAACATTGTTATCGCTTTCAGGGTAGTAACATGCTAGCTATTCATGTTAAATTAAAGTAATACTGTTTGTATGGGCTTTATAACAGAGCCTCAACAGTGCAGGATTGTTTTGTCCACAAAAGTTCCGCAGTCACAAAGCAGTGATTACCACACATCTGAACTATACAATTAACGTCACACTTGCAACAAATACATGTGCAGAATACACATACTTTATACACATATATAGAATACACATACTTTCTGCTTAACCCTCAAGCCACCCTCCAATAACAACCCTTGATCCCACCCACGAGGACACATTTGGGCAAGGTCACAAGTGTGATTCCAATTTTTTTTTTAAAATAAATGTTATATCACCATATTTGATAAAATTAATTCTTATACATTTTTTGTGATTTTTGGGGCATTAATACATTTATATACCTCTAAAAGTACCATTTTTTTTATGTAAAATATGCCTATTTTTATGTTATATTTAATATTTCTTTAACTTCAGTAAAAAAAAACAAAAAATGTGGTGACTTTGGTGACCTATGATGGTATTCATTTCTTTTTAAAGCTAAAATATCAATAGCCAGTAGATGGCAATAGAACTCAATGGCTGCATATGGGCTGAACTCTGTAAACCAATGTTTTAACAATCTTTAAAAAAAAAATTGCCCAGTTATTGGGTCATTTAACTCCTTTGTTTGTGTATGTGTGAGTGACCATTTTTTATTTGACAAAAATAAAAAAAATAAAACTCACTCTGTTATAGGCTTATTCAATGGCTTTCAATGCAATGCTTTTGTGGATGTGTGTGTGTGTGTGTGTGCTTGTGTGTGTGCTTGTGTTTGCCACATTGAGAATGTTGTATAGGCTCACTCCTTCATTTGTGTGTATGCATGATCTGCATTGTGTTGGATTTATTGATTTTTATTGAAAAAAAAAAAAAAAAAAATGCTCGGAATTACAGTTTTTTCCATGAATTCCTATGGGTGCCCATTTTTGTCCACGAAGTCGGGATTAAGGACTTTTTTTTTTTTTTTTTTAAGCACTTAACATTGCAGAATTGAGTCAATTTTTGTGTGTGTTCAGGTGGCAAACTAAGGAAAAGTGGCCAAGTCTTGTACCGCTCAGATTAAGTATATATATATATATATATTTAAAAAAAAGGATTTTGCCCTCATTTGTCCAGAAGACGGCTTTAGGGTTAAAATAAGCCTAAAATGCAAAATAACAAGACCAATTAAGGATAGTAAGAGTTATTTTCAAGCACAAACGTAACAAACATTTGAAGTAAAAAAAAAAAGTAATTTATATAGTATAAATTATATATCATATTTATGTTGTTTTATTTTTGTCATGAGTTTTTGTTAAGTCATGTTATGATATTGTTTTGAACTGCTTGTTATTTACAACGGTTACTATTTTGCGGATCAGATCCAGAATTCCAGACCAAAAATCCTAATAATCAAACTAAATCACAATAATTATTAATGTTAATAATACCTTAGGGAGCCCACAACAACTAAAAAACAGGCAAAAATGTTTTGTCCACTTTTTTTGTTTTTACACCTGTTGTTATTTAGCTGTTAATGTTCTTCTTTTTTTTTTTTACACTTATTTACTGTATTTTGAAGAATGAGTACTCAGGCACCCTTACGGTTTAGGAATTGTCATGGTTACAGGGATGGTTTTCCCTTTTTCTTTCCAAGCATGTATCCTGACATGAACACAAGCAGTTTGCCCTCAAATGATCAAACCAAACGCACACAAATCAACAGATACTACAGCATACCTGATTCTAATGTTTTGCCAAAGCCCAAGCTGTGAAAATATGTTGAGATTCAATGTCAAAATTCAATAAATATGTATCCGGATTCTCCACAAGATGGCAGAGTTTACAAAGCAAAATATCACACATGAACAACTACAAGACCATGACAATAATCTCCACAAGGACCGCGGCTTTAAATAGCTTTAAAGAGCTATTAAAAGATTTATTACAACATTTTATTAATTTATTATAATTTAAACATAACTTTCACAAGTTACAAGTTGACCGCCAACACAATAATTATCACATCCTTTTTCCAAAGTGGACCCAGTAAATAAGAACAAAACCCCCCCATTGTAAAGCTGCCATTTCCTGGCTGAAGATCTAAGAGTGATGTTCGACTGCAACAACCCAACACACACATGGTTGAAACATTGGTCTAATTCTCTCAGAGAATTCAGTCATGCATGTGTCATACAAATGCACCTTTTCAACAAAAATCAAGTCACTTAAAGCAGAACAAAATGCTTGTAGAACTACACAGTAGTAAGCCAATAGATTTGAAAGAGAGAAGAGGACGCAAAGTCATAATGAAAGATCTATTCCTTACTTAGCAATTGTCACTAAGCTTAAGTTCATAGTTAAAAAGACTGGAGAGTTTTATATCTGTCGTCGTTTCTTTAGAAGAGCAGCTCCAGTTCCTTTTCAGCCGTCGAGTTTTATTCTAAAGACAGAATTGCTTAAAACATTTACACAGGAAAATAAAGCCTAAGGTAACGGTTTGTTCAGATGCTTTTTTTTGTTGTTGTTGTTGTTGTTGTTGTTGTCATGATCCCAAGACAAAGACCAGTAGAAATCACATACAATGATTCATCCAAATGGCATATACAATGCTTCCTCAATTACACTGTAATCAGAAAGACAACTAAAGTGAAGGAACTAACGACTTTCCTCAGACGCCACAAACACAAAGTCGGCCACTTTGTAAACAAGCGGAAAAAAATCACTTATAAAAAAGCATTACGCTTCTTATCAAAATAAGTCCATGGAAAGCTTCCAGCGAAGTCTATGTCACTACTTTGACCTTAAATGTAACATCACGTTTGACTTGCAAAAGAAACTTTCAATTGGAAATGAATAACCTGCAACAAATAAACGATGGCACATATAAATTAAGCATTAGAAAAGTCCTACAATCACGGCCCAAGTCCGGAAATCTTCCCAATGACTTCCTTTTAACATGCCAAAGACGTCTGAAACATTCACACAACAACACGTCACTATTCCTAGAAGACGGACAATCATTTAAGATTTGTTTGAAAGCTACAGCTAAGATCTGCTGGAACTGCTGGAGTCAAGCACATCAAATGATGAGTGAAAAAAAAAACCGTCACTCTCTTCATGTGCAAAATATAATAGCGCTTTTCCGCTCGGTACGGCTCGGCTTAGCTCGCTTCGCTTTTCCACAGCGTGGTGCGGCTCAGTTGGCCCCGAACGTGAATTGAGCGTCTGGAGCGAGTGATTTCCATGTTAAGTCAATAGCTATGTTTCCAAACAAAGTTGCGAATGTACTTTATGCGCAAAAATGCACCGTTAAGCACCGTTTCCATCCACTGAGTCGAAGAGAACATAATCGCCACTACCGCTAAACAATCACTAAGAAACATAGGAGAAGCCACCGTATAATAATTTTCGTATATAATAAATGATTTGCGTCCTAACTCGTGCGTCTCAATAAACGTGTTGTCATGTAGGGCTGCAACAAACAATTATTTAAAAAATCGATTAATCTAACGATTATTAGAACGATTAATCGACTAATAATCATCGGTCATAGCCATTGACATCGACGACTAATATCGCGTCGAATTCGCTTTGAGTGGATTAAAAATGTTCAAGTGTCCAACTAGACGCGATAAAAGCGAATTTGACGCTCAATTCGCGTTCGGTGTGAACGCAGCATTAGGCACTCGTACAACAAAGCGCAGATGACAACATCACTAAAAAAGTAGTTATCAGTGAGGTATATGTTCAACTGTTCGGAAATAGTTAGTTAAAACACTTAATTGTTCAGAGAAGACTATGGACATGGCTGTTTTATTGTTTTTGTTTGCTTTGTTGTGAACTTGAATGTCATCTTCTGTGAAGACTATACTTACAATAGAGAAACTAAAGATGGCAGGTTATTTTGCTTAAAGTTTCAATTGACTGAACACTGAAGATATAAGTTGTTACATTGTTGTTAATAAATGTTAACTAAAATCAATTTGACAATGTAGTGTGGTACATTGCGAACAAAGGTCAGATATTATATTGCATAAAAGTCTAGTCTAAAAATGGCATAACAACCATTGAGAATTTGGAGAATCGTGACACCCCTATTGTCTATTAAAATATATTATATGTGGCCCGCCACGCATTATTTACAAATCGTGCAGTTTCACGATGCCAACGCAAGGTGGCAGTACTAGATTTTAGGCCAGGGAACCAGTGCCAAAAGCGTGACGAAACAGCGCTACGTGTTCGCATTGCGCAGTGCAACTCGCGAGCTGTCAAATGAGTTTACTTGCTGAGTGTCTCGATCACACGCCCACTAAACAGCCCATGAGAAGTGTTCGTCTCCGGTACGAGCTGCAAATCTCTCTGTGATTTGATTTCATTTAAATCCAGTTAAACAGAATAACACTAATGTGCAAATCAGGAGAAACACTGAGCCGATCCAGTTAATATACTTTTCAAACAACAATTCACCAACATTTATCATGGATTTACTGGTAACACTACCTGTAACCGTGGTCATTTGTCAGAAATGTAGTTAATGTCTAATTTTATTTTTATGGAGTAATAAAGGCCAAATTACAGACTATTTTTGTCATAAACTTGCAGTTTTGTGCATTTGTATTTATTTATTTGTTTATAGACTAAATACCTTAAAGCCATTCTAGATACAGAAATAATATTTTTTACTTTTTACCATGTGTGCACTGCAAAAAATGCTCTATTTTTGTCTTGTTTCTAGTATAAATATATCAAAGAATTCTTAAATCAATATGCATTTGCTAGATAAGTTAAATGACATTTGATATATATATATTTTTTCTGGAATATAAAATGAAATTGAAGTGAGTTTTTGCTTGAAACAAACTAAATTATCTGCCAATGGGGTAAGAAAAATAATAATGTTTATGTTGGCAATCTTGTTTCTTGTTTCTATCCCAAACAGAAACAAGATCATTTTTTTTTACCACATAGGCAGATCATTTTGTTTGTTTCAAGCAAAAACTCATTTCATTTTGACCTCCCCCCCCAGAAATCAAGTAAAAATATGTAATTTTCCTTAGTAAAAGCATCTTGATTTAAAAAAAAAATTATATTTGGACTGGAAAAAAGACAGAAATACTAAGTAAGAAGAGCATTTTTTGGCAGGGTGGTTTTACCTGTGGTGATCTAAATAGAGTACAAAGAATAGAGTTCTAACTCAGTAATAATATTTAAATTTCACCCATTAAAACTATTTGGTTGGTGAAAGTATTTCAGATATTGTTAAATATCTTTAAATTTTGTCCTATCTCAAGCTACTCTACTGTCAGCTTAAGCTTTTGTCAAATCTGTCATGTTTCCAAGAAACAAAACATGTTATATATATATATATATATATATATATATATATATATATATATATATATATATATATATATATATATATATATATATATATATATATATATATATATATATATATATATATATATATATATATATATATATATATATATATATATAATAGAAAAGGAACCGGCCCCCGGGTATGTCCACAACATCGAATCTGGCCCCCTTTTTAAAAAGTTTGGACACCCCTGATTTAAGCGAACCACACCGAGCCGTACCGAACCGCACTGTGCAGTGCAAACGCGCCATAAAAGGCAAAAAAATTAAAGTGGCAGATTCTTCCATCTTTACACCTCTGATAGTGCTTCAGTAAGTCTATGAATCCGGACACACTTGGGCCGTCTTGATCCTTCCAACACACTCAATAAATACACCACAAATGAAAAAAAAAGCATAAAACAATCAGTACAATTTCTGCATAACCTCCCAAGGGCTTTCCCCACTACTGTACTCACTCTTTGTAAAAATGCGCTGGATTGAAAAGAGCTCAAATGAAAACCAAAGGGAGATGAGACTGCAATGTTCCAGGGAACATTTCCTATTCCCCTCATTTCAACATGGCTGCCAGGAATCAAAGTGAGCAATGAGAGGCCTGATCAGCTTCCTGAAGACTGGGCGTGAGAGGAGGACGCCCCGCCCTCTTCCTCCTCTGTGCTGTGGTCTGCTGCGGGCCCCAGAGCGGGGCCGGATGCGAGAGCCGCTGGGGTGGCCGTGGAGGAGCTGACGCCGTTGGATGTGCTGATGGAGCTGTGCTGGATGGCCTCGTTCTGCGGGCTGCTGGGAACAGACATCTCGCCACAGCTGTCCTCCTTATCCAGCTCTGAAACACAAAGCCACAGAGGACATCAGCCACTGAGACGCTAACAACAAGACCACACAGACATCAGCAGCTTACACACACACACACGCACACACACACACACACACACACGATAATTGTGGGGGGGGGGGATCATACTAATAATAATGCTGTGAGTATCCCATGCACAGTATGTAAATGTTCTGTGTCACGGAATACCCGGATGACCAAATGCATTTGCCTAATATGACGTTGTGTCCCACAATGCAAAGCGCTTGACTTGACCTTCCAAGTATGATGAATGATCCAGAAGTGATAAAGAGAATTATAAAAAATATATATATATACAATAAAACAGTAACATTGTGAAATATTATTCCTAGTGGTGGGCCGTTATCGGCACGTTAACGTGAGACTCTTATCGGGCGATAAAAAAAATATTGCCGTTAATCTATTCTCAAAGTTGGGTTGGGAGCTGGGTCTATACTACGCAAACTGATGACTTTCACCTTGATACTTTAGCGTCGAGGTATAGCTAGCCGAATTGCACAGGGGCGAGAGAACGAGTCTTTGAACCTGTGTGTGTGTGCCTACTAGTGTTGTCGGTTGTGTGACCGGTCTGAATTTCGCGCGGGGTTGCACATAACGTTAATTCTACTAATTCCCGCAGATTTCGCGCTCGCATCTGAAGCACACACACACACACACACACACACCGTAATAAAGCTTCCTCTGACATACAAGTGCAAAAATGAGCTCCTTTTTCCAGCTTATTAATGGTCAAATACACTCAAAAATGTCTCAATGCCCATCTTGGTGAGTTTTAATGTAAACACAGTCGTAACCAGTTCACAGGAACAGTGTTTGGGATCCATGCGTGCGTCAGGTCTTAAAGGGACAGAAGTTATTTATTATTCAAACTACAAAAAGACAAACGATCACTTACGAGCACACATATTCTGAATGCCTTCGGCAGAATTCAAATGAGCCATTTTAATCTAGATTAATTCCAAGATTACAGTGAGATTAATCTAGATAAAAAAAAGTAATCTATGCCCACCACTAATTATCACAATTTAAAAAAATATATATATATATAAAATTAACAGTGTTGGGGAAAGTTTCTTTTAAAAGTAATGCGTCACAATATTTAATTTCTCCCTAAAAAACAAAAAAAAATTGCATTAGTTAATTTGCAGTAATGAGTTACGTTACTTTTACATTACTTTTTCTCATCTGGGCTGGGCTTGATTGTTTGTTTTTTAATAACCCAAACAAGTTTTATTTTTGGAAAATGTAAAAACTCTGAATGAGCCTCAGGCTGAAGGAAATGCAAATGGACGCCTGTACAGTAGAGGGCGCCGCTCAAACAGACCTTTCAGCGGCTGGATCACAGAAGAATAGTTTTTCCTTATTCCAAGGCTGAATCCGAAATCGCCCCCTATAACCTTAAATAGGGCACTATTTGAGGGGACAGCCATTTGTACTTTTGAACGTTATTGAGTGCACTCATTCTATCCCACAATGCACCGCAGTAACGAGTGTACAGCCGATGAACACAAAGCGGCTGTCCAACTTCACTCACTCGATTTCATTCACTCTGTAGTGAACTGTATTAGTGGACTAAAGTAGGGAATAGTGATTGAGGGTTTAGGGGGGGCGATTTCGGATTCAGCCCAAGCTTGCCGCACGCACTCGTGTTGAAAACTGAAGCCAAAACGTCTCCATCGCCCCCTGGTGGTTGGTCCCAGTATAGCTCATAAACCCCGCCCCTCCATGTATTCTAATGGACGCGAGACAAACTGAATAATCAAATTACACTTCACATATTTTTTTCCCAAAGATGGTTTCTGTCATTTTAGTCACGCTAATTTCAAGTGTTCGTTCTTTAAACAAGTTTGGTTTTAGTTATTTGATACTATAAAAACGTGTCGTCATGATTGACAGCTGAGATTGACGGCTTCTCTGAGTGAAGTCACCAACAGACTTTTTTTCAGGAGGAGATTGGAGGTTTAGCTTTAATTTCTACATTTCCATAACTGTTTATTTCACACCGGCTTAATGAATTGTTCTGCATCTGTGAGAGTTTGGGCGGGCTTTTGATATCACGGCTCTACTTCCTGCTCTACTTCCTGCTCTCTACTGCGCAGACTCCGGTCCCGAGGTCTGAACTGCGCCATATTTCAAGTATAGGTCTCTGCAGGATAGTAATAGGAGTTTCTAGATCAGTAGGCGAGGCCATAAACAGAGGGGCGGTGGCATTTTCATTGCATGGTTTATAAACACCCATTAGTTTGAAACACCCACAAATTTAGAAATGCCCACTTTTGTTCCGCAAAGACCCCATCCTCCCATATTCAGACGTTGGCGGCTTCACTTTTCTACAGTGGAACATAGTGAAGACTAGTGTTGTAGTACTCGAGACCAGTCTTGGTCCTTTTTTTGACGGTCTTGGTCTTGTCTTGACCACATTTGTACTCGGTCTTGTCTTGGTCAAGAGACTCTAGAGGATTTAGTTTCAAGACCAGTCAAGACCACAGCTGCTGGGATATCTCTAAATTGCCAGTGCATTGCCTGATTTATTTATTAACATCATTAATGTGATTGGATTGTAAAACTTCCTGCTTCAGATGCAATCAATAACTTATTTCTAATTTGATTTATTTATAGTGCCGATTCAGAAATTAATTAGGCATTGTGCCAAAAATGTCACCAAAAATTAAATGTTCTTGTATGAGTTCTGGATTTATAACGTGATATAATTAAGCAATATCACAAGAGCAAGAGAGCTGTTTCACACATTTCAGCATGACTGCAAACATGATATTGCTTTAACAAACATTTAATATATATATATTTTTAAACATTATCCACAACATTATTTATGCATTTGTAATTTACCAGTTCAGATGCGTCTTCTGTAGCGCAAAGATGAATTTTGTTGTTAATAATTTAATTTGATTGGTAACTGCCCTATATAGTGTCTTATTCTAATTATATTTATTATAAGTCATTTTTTATTAGTTATAAGTCATTTCTCAGGTGGTAACATGGATCTCTATGAATTTAAGGAGTGCTGGACTGGTCTCGTCCTGCCTTGGTCTTGGTCTCAAGCTCACAAAGTCTTGGTCTTGTCTTGGTATAACTATAACTATATGACTGACGCTATAACACCATTTTGGAGTAAAATATGCTGTTATGTTCATAAATTATATTGTGACGCTGTGCTAAGCTGAAAACGTTTAATATTTTAGTCTCCTCTAAATGAAAGCACATAACATGGTCTTAAAATATTCCATAAATCTGCAAATTTTATCATTGATTTAATTAATCCTGACGATATGACAACAAGCTGCCAAATGTTTTCTTTCAAACGAGTCCAAAAAGTCCAAAGGCTTCATGAAATATTACAATGCATTTTATTTTAGATATGCCATTTCCTGGATTTGGGTTCCAAATGGAGACACAAGTTAACAGGTATTATTTGTGTTGATAAAGCTTATTTATAATACTTGACCATATTTTCTCTCTTCTGGTTATTTCTTAGACAGTGTCAAAGAAGCCTCAATTGTTGTAATTGTAGTAAGCAATGATATAATTCGCTGGCTAAAAAAAGAAAGCAAAACACATAATAAACAAACTAAAGATGAATTTGACTGATAACATTTTTTCAAGGTTTCTATAGATATCGCGATATATCGTTACTAGGGGTGTAACGGTATACGTATTCTGACCGAACCGTTTCGGTACAGGGCTTTCGGTACAGTGCACTTGTGTACTCAACGGTACAAATGCAATCTTAGGTAGGCTTGTAGGCTAACAGTCGGCTTGTTTTAAGTGCGGAACACACTTCAATCCGGGTTCCCACACGAACATATTAAGTATTCAGTCCATTTTATCATGAAATTATGATAAATGCCGTTTTGACGCTCTTTAATGTGATTGATCATTGTATAGGCGCGTCAGTTCAAGCGGCGCGCGACTGAATGCGATCATGTCTTCCTAAAGAATAAACATGACTTAATATCTTAAAGAGCACCTATTATGGCATTTAAAATGTTCCGAATACTGTTTTAGAAGTCCCCAACAACAGTTTTGCATGCATGCAATGACAAAAAAGACTTTTTTTTCTTATAATATGCATTTATTTTGACCTGTTTTGACAGCGATTCTCAAATGATTCCTTTAGTGATTCACTTTTCAAAACCCCGCCTTTACGTGACGCTAATCTGCGGTGATTGGTCCGATGACCCAGTCAGTTGTGATTGGTATAGTCTGTGCAGATATTTTCGGAAACGGAACGCCCATCAAAGTCTTATAGTGACAGTAATTTGTTAATATGTGTCAGGAGTTATGAATATGAAAACCGCGTCGGTACCGTTTGATTGTAATATGAGCCTCAGCTGATCTCATTAAAAAAAAAAACTCCTCTATTCTCCTCACGAAGACTCAAATCATCATCCCTCAGGGCTTTTAGTTCAAAAGTGTGCAGATGAGGAGAAATATTGATAGATTCTCATATGTCTGTGTCAAATTTCTAAACAGAGGAGTATTTTTTATTCAATACTACCTCAAAATGCGCAGATGTAGCCTAATCATGAGCGATTGAGTCTCTTATGTGTTGTTTTCAATTCATCCTGGCAGCCGGAGGGCGCTCTGAGCACATGTAGTCTATATACAGACAGACGAAGAAGAACCATGTGCCATAATAGAAGTCCATAATAAAAGCTTCCTGAGATCGCGAAACATGCAAATAGAGACATTTGAAGACTAATAAACACACGATCGCGACGATGTATGGTTTGTCTTCAAGCCACTTAGTCTTCAAATGCTCATCCTTGGGCAGATGAAAAGTTTGCTTTTGAGTCGCACTTCAGAACACAGTCTCGTCACCATGATGTTTTCTAGTTTTCACTGGCGTCTCGTCGCCATGATGTTTTCTAGTTTTCACTGGCGTCTTGGAGCGTAATAAGTGGGCGTATCGCATTCAAATAACTTGACAAGTTGACGTCATCTAGTCAGAGAAAAAGCTTCGGTCTTCTAACGATTCTTAAAAATGACTCCGAGTCGACGGTTTCTTTTGAAAGAAAATAACTATATATACGGTGCACTGTCATATTTCAAACTTTGCAGGATGTTTTTGTTCACTTAGATCTATGTTACACACTACATGAAAGGTACATTTCAAAATTCCATGATAGGTGCTCTTTAAGGTATGTTGAGGATACATTACAACTCATCATATGTCGTGTAATCGCTCAATCAGTGTTTCAACGGTGAGTCCACAGCTGTTAGTTCACTAGAGAAATCAACTCTTTCACTAAATATATGCTCTATATTAGCCTATAATCATTCTACTGAACCTGTTAGTGATGTCTTGGTTATTTAATGTATGTTTAAATTAATCGGTCATGAAAATGACAGCCATTGTGTATAAATGATTATATTTCAACATCATTTTATAATAAGATTTAGTTATTGCAAAAACTGCCTTGTGTGAAGTTTACATCTTTGCATTCAATGTGTTATTTGAGTGTTGATTATTATATCTAAAAATAAATAGCAACTGAATTTAGGCTAATAGTTTGGGCTCTGTTGTTAACCTTTAATATTATAGTAATGTGCAAGTATGGGCTCCCTATATAGTTTACAGCAATATCTTCAAGAAACTTTTAGTTATAATTGAATTCATTTAAGGACAGACACAATTTTTTCAGTAAAACACTGTTTAATAAAAATAAATAAAAAGCAATTTTGTAAAACTGCTGTACCGAACCGTGACTTCAAAACCGAGGTACGTCCCGAACCGTCAGTTTTGTGTACCGTCACACCCCTAATCGTTACTAGGGTTGGGTACCGAAATCCGGTTCCAATATGGCACCGGTACTTATATAACCGGTATGTACCGGACCGAATCAGAACGCAGATTTCGGTTCCTCATTTCGGTGCCAAAATTCAAACGTGCTTTCGCGTGCTTTGGCTGGCACCGAGCCAGAGACAGACGCTCAGCGCTGGTCACATCACAACTCATGACAACTATTCAGTGTTTTCAACGACATCATGTTTATTTCAGGTTTCAGACATTTAAATGCTCATAAGTAACGTTAGGCTACTAGCAACAAAACACACACTGATGTCTATGAAAGCGGCAATGACAATCCTTTCAGGCGGTTATAATTTGACTAACGTTACATGTTTTATTCACATCAGATACATGCACATTATATAGTAGCTATATCGTTTACTCTATTCTTCTTCCAGTTTCTCTGGTCACTTACTTTCATGTATTTCGTGAGACGAGAATGAACTCAAGTGTTGTAAATCCGACAGATCCGATTCTGAGGCGCAAACTAACATGGCGCCGCCCATTGCGCTTTATAGATCAACTAACACACATTGACTCACACATTTGAACATCAGATAGTTCGTGACACAGTTAAGAAGTTTGTGAATATTTTGAATAAAAAGAAAAAACGAAATAAACCCGATACAGCTGAGCTGTCAGCGCTATTGCGGCTGCTGTGTCATGTGAGAAACATGACGCGTCGTCATGGAAACATAAAGGCGATGCGTTCTAAAATATTTAGCCAGAGAAAATGATCATATTTCAAAATAAAGCTGAAGCTCGAAGCTGGTTAGTAGCAGAGCAAGAATACAGACTAGGCCTACTGCTGTTATTACTGTAACTGTTATTTAGAGCTATATTAGGCTTGTTGTAGTTGGGTTAGGTGGCTATTAGGTTTTACTGTGAATTTGTAAATAAGTCAATTGTGTTTTGTATTTATTTATATTCATACATTTAAGTATACATTAAACCTTTAATAAATGGTTCAATTTAAATAAATAAATAAAAAGCCATTTAATGTTATCCACCTCGTTTTGTGGCCATTTAAAAAAAAAAAAAAAAAGTATCGGTTCAGGCACCGTTTAGGCACCGGAACCGTTTTAAAAGTATCGGTTTGGCACCGGAATCGAAAAAAACCCAAACGATACCCAACCCTAATCGTTACCATTAATTATTTTGGCTATGATAACTCTGATATAGTGGCAGCCCACAGTTTAAATAGGAATGCTAACTGGTAACCATTACTGCAATGGCAGTCGCTCAGCTGGCACATGCCCACTGAAAGTATGGTGCCACTGTTGCCTTAGCCTCACCTGATCTGTAATTACCATGTGACTGATCACTCTTGAGCTGTAGTGATGACGTCTACCATCAGGCACTAACTGCTTACGCTAAATAGCCAAATCTAAACCCCCGATCGATGACGAGAGAGAGAGAGAGAGAGAAAGCTCAGCCCTGACCCCGCAAACATCTCAAGTTCTTTCGCACCGGATGAGTTGCTGGCATGATTGCGATTAAAGACTTCCTCAGTCCAATGCTTTGTCTTTTATTAATCCCTGTGCTTGCTTTGTAACCTTTAATTAAAGTTACAATGTCATTTTAAACCAACATCATCAGGGTATATTAGAGGCTGTAGCGTGCGGCCAGACTCTCGCACCCCTCCCTACGATCCCCTTCCTTTCCTGCCAACTACTGCAGCGACAGATAATTACTGCACCTGATTTTAATGATACACACACAGGAGAGCGGCAGAGATGCGCGGTCCAAATGCCACCAGCTGTTCTGCAGTTGCATTGAATTAATTGGCTCCTGATGAGGAAGGGAATGAAAAAAGGCTCTCTCGCTCTGACTCAAAAAGAAATGCAGACTACCATGATAATTAATATAGCTAATGAAGCAAGCACCGCTGAAATGGCATTTGGTAATTAATGCGGGAGTATTGGATTGTGTGTGTGCGGTTCTGAAGGCTCCGGATCGGGTGACTCTCTACATGGGGTTGTAAATACCCTCGTAAGGTTGAACACAGAAAACCGAGTTGGGTTTTCTCCGCTCTTCGTCTGCGTGTTCGGGCATCTGTAATTACTCCTAATGGTATTAAGCAGGAAAGGGGGTGATATATTATCATACACAACGTTGCACGCTCCTGAGACCGCTCTCCGCTCACCTCCTCTCGGATCATCTCCGCTGTGAGCAGATGGGGCTTGTGCAATGCCAAACGGAGGCATGGCCTGCCCTGTTTGCAGGGCAGCCTGGGTAATTTTCCCCCACCTGCTACCAGGGCAGCACTGCCTGAGAGATTAAGGCCAGGAACATACTTCACTTAAGTGTGCAATCACAAATGAAAATGCTTTGCCAAGCGAGATCTCGTCGGCCATACTTTACACCTGTCCTAAGCAGGCACAATGCGATTTTCAATATATTTCAGGCCTAACAGACTGTAATGAAGCGAACAAGGCGGGAGCGTTCAGGTGACCGAATGTGAGCACAGGAAACCTGCACTGACGTTTGCACTTTTCACCATATTAAGACCGTTCTTTGACAGGTGATGACCATCTGCGGCTTCTCCATCCTGCAATGAATGTGGCACAAACTAGCGTTGTTTACAAAGCCGGCGAAGACGGAACGAAGCTCTTCTCTGAGCCTCATTTGCACAGGTGACTAATATATGACCCCTCACGGCACTCGGTGACATCGGCGGCATAAACAGGATTGAGGAATGGTTTCGATCAACTCCTTACTCTCCTCTACCTCGCAAAGACCTACCAATGCCTGCAAATGAACCAGCTCCCAGACAACCCAATCTCACCCGACAACCATCCCGCTCATAATATGCATGAGACCTGTCAGTCAAGCTGCTTAACAATGCCGTCGCATAATGAACGGCGCGGCTGCAGCGGCGCATCCGTTGCGAAACCGCGCTTCTGTCAGTCTCTCCTCTATAATACACTCATTTTGGAAGCAATCATTGTCAATACAAGTCAGCGCTGGGTTACAAAATGAGCCAGACACGCACACTCAAAGCCAACGACGTATCGGCGAATCCAAGCGGCGAAAGTTATGTGCACAAAAAGTGCTTACACACTAGCATAGGCAGCCGCTAAGCTTTAGTGTCTGTTGAAGCCAACGCGTACACACAGTCACTCCCACAACCGCTTCTCCGTCCCTCTGACAACAGCTAATTGATATGAAGTGGCTGCATATGGCAGACGAGCCGCAGATCTGCACATTTCACAAGGTGTCATTAAAGCATAACGGCCAAAGAGGCGTGTGTAACAAAAGCAGCCCTCGGTTTCTGAATGCCTCTTTATCACTCATCTTAAAGAGGACAGCGCCACATACAGTGGGGATCATTTTGTTAGCCAACATCGCTGTTGAGCAAATATATGAGTCCTCGGCGTTCTGTGGTAATAATGGGACGAGATGAATCTGTGTTATTTCACACTCAGGGCTAGTTCATTTTCCACTCTTCACATTTCATCAAAAAACCCACAGAACACTCATTAGGAATAACACTCATCTGTTATAGTCAAAACTAAATATGTAAAACAAAAAAGAAAGAACAACCCATTAAGCAGAGCTGGCAGCCCAGAGATTTTTACTCATTTTCAAAGAAAGAAAAGCTATTCAGTGAGATTGAATCCTGAGCAAAATTTAACAACTCTTCACCAACTGAGATTGCGGCCTTGTGAATGAAATCTCAGGATGGAGATTGGCTCTTTGGACTTGGGCCAGTGAGCAACCCAACAGGCATTTTCATTAGTAAGTGAGTTGAAAATCCCAGCTCGCGGTCCTTTCTCTCTCTGCCTACTTCCGGTTTAATCCACACTATATTGCCAAAAGTTTTGGGACGCCTGCCTTTACATGCACATGAACTTTAATGACATCCCATTCTTAATCCGTAGGGTTTAATATGGAGTTGGCCCACCCTTTGCAGCTCTAACAGCTTCAGCTCTTCTGGGAAGGCTTTCCACAAGGTTTAGGAGTGTGTTTATGGGAATTCTTCTAGAAGTGCATTTGTGAGGTCAGGCACTGATGTTGGACGAGAAGGCCTGGCTCTCAGTCTCCGCTCTAATTCATCCCAAAGCTGTTCTATCGGGTTGAGGTCAGGACTCTGAGCAGGACAGTCCAGTTCCTCCACACCAAACTCACTCATCATGTCTTTATGGAGACGCTTTGTGCTCTGGTCAGTCATGTTGGGACAGGGCCGTCCCCAAACTGTTCCCACAAAGTTGGGCGCATGAAATTGTCCAAAATGTCTTGGTATGCTGAAGCAGATCCCTTCGTGGCGGAGTTGCTGTTGTTCCCAATTGCTTCCACTTTGTTATAATCCCTCTAACAGTTGAGTGTGGAATATTTAGTAGTGAGGAAATGTCCCGAATGGACTTATTGCACAGGTGGCAACCTATCACGGCACCACGCTTGAGTTCTCTGAGCTCCTGAGAGCGGCCCATTCTTTCACTAATATCTGTAGAAGCGTCTGCAGGCCTAGTGTTGATTTATACACCTGTGGCCATGGAAGTGATTGAACACCTGAATTCAGTGATTTGGAGAGGTGTCCCAATACTTTTGGCAATATAGTGTAATTGTCCTATTTAAATGAAGGCAACAATGCCAAAAAATGTGTATTGTAAATCGGACAACACTGGTTGTGCTGCGTGCTGAGGATAATGCAATACAAATACATGATTTCTTGCCATTTTACAATCTTTTATCTCAAAAAGAATTTAGACAGCAAGTTCACATTCAAAACTTGGGTAAACTATGATTTTTGTCATTTTACTGTATCATACTAGATACACAAATTCCCAAGGCCTCTAAATGATCAATATGATCAAAACTTTGCTTAAAAATACATTGAACATAATCCACTACATGCCTTCTGCTCTGATTAATAGTTAACTTTTACTTAAAAGGCATTTTAGAATAATTGTAAAAACGTCCACCTTCAGTGTCTTTATAAAAATCATTAAAAATTTCAAAGCATAAAGTAAATAAAAGATCAACTTTCATATTGTTAGTAATATTGCAAGATGAGCATTTACTGGACTGGAGTTATCTAAAAAATTTTTTTTTTTTTAGAAAAATCCTGTTAAAATGCAAGTAACAAATATGATCCATTAGACTTTTGAGGAAGGTGCATTGCATTATATGTTATGCCCCCAAAATAAAAACTACAGAGCTTTGATCATAAAACTAAGTATTTAATATAATCTTTCTAAGACATATTATTTTTAGATAGAGAGTGACAACTGATATGTATATGCATTATGGTAGTTGCCTGTTAAACTGTTATATGATCGTATTGATTTACATAAGCGATCCTAATTTCATATTACTTTTTGGCGATATCAGCAATATCAGCAACTGCTTTGAATAAAACTAAGATGTTTGTCCTCCATATTCTCACTATCTCACTCTATATGAGCCATAAAAGCCTGATTTCTCAAATATGATACTAAACAAAAAAACACATGGAAAATGAATCTAAATTGTTAAGAAGTTTAAAAAAAAGACTATTATTTCACATGTCAGGTTTTTCAGGGTTAAGAGCACTGAAACATGGCATTAATGTTAATTTAATGTTTTCTCCAATACAAATAAACTAAATATAAACACATTTTATGGCTGTTATGATCCATAAGCGCTAGATGTAAATCTTAAAGCAGGCACAGGAGTCTGATGACCAAGCAAGCTGATGTTCAGTGTGGTTCGGTGATGTGGTACTCACGGTGGTATCCTGATTTCTTCTGCAGGAGAGTCACAGGACAGTCTTTATGCGCCAGTAAGAGCTGTTTCAGCTGGGCCACCTCACTACGCAGAAGAGTCACCTCGTTCTGGACAGAGAGAAAGAAGCATGTGACCTATCAAGATGAGCAGATTAGTAAGGAATCAACAGAAGAAGATCATTAGCTTGTCTTCATTTAAGCTTTTTTCGGGACACAATTATAGCTGCTTAATGGCAGAGTCCCAGGAGAGAGAAACACAGAGAGAGCTCTCCCCTCCGTCAGCGAAACACCGGCGCCCATTCTGGTGAGATTTACTCTCGTCTGCCGTTAGGACTCCCATGGGGCTGTGCTGTTCTGTATGCGCTAAAGACAGGCTGTTTAACAGCGAAGGTGACTTTTGCAGGATTTACAGCGAGCTGAACGGGTGCGGAAGAAGGGCACAAGAGCGCAGATTTAGACACTTTCTCTGTTCCTCAGCAACATGGCCGACATTTAATGCAGGAGCCTAAAAGCGTGCCAGTTTATTTCATTCCATCTGTTTTATCTTGGCATGGTGTGCAGAGGAGAAGCAGATTTAAACACAGCTGCTCCAACACTGTGGCAATGTGCACTACGAACTGCCATCTTCCATTACGGCCACTCTCTCGCCATCTATTTTTCCACATCAAAACGCACCCAAGACTACAATATTCAGTCATTCAGTATGGGCCTCCACTTGACCACAGCAGGCTATTATTATTAGTTACTTGAAAATAACTCATAAGGCTCGGGGGCAACCCTGCTCTCAGCGCTGATCGTAAAATAAGACGGACAAATTGATGGTGGACCGGTATGGGTGTTCAATTGCCATGTAGATAGTGTGGCCAATGGCTGAGAGATGGCGAACACATAGTAACTGTAATAAATAGTAAACTGCCTATCTGTCTGGGAATGTGATTGGTCAGTTGTGATCTTTCTGTGGTCAAATATTTTATAATGATGCTACAGATTAAGTTTCAGGGCAATTATCTCCTACATAGCTGTGCTAATTTCATGTCTCTCTGTCTATTTTTCTTCTCATAAAATAACTTTAACTCTCATCCTTCCCAAAACTAAACAAAACTTTTGTTTTTCTTTTTTGAGTGTTCATTGGAGTGGTCCAAGAAGAGTTTTGTTGCACTTGAACCACTAATACACACAAAAAAATTAGCTGGATTCAAGGAGTTTTGTGGTTGAAATTAAAAAAAGTAACAAATCCTTCCCTCACAGGTCAATTTGACCCCCATAGGAATAAATGGAATGAGAGGAATGCTTCAGTACACATAGAAAAACACAAAAAATGTTAAAACTTTATCAAAAAATAAAATCCTTCCCTCACAGGTCAATTTGACCCCCATAGGAATGAATGGAATGAGAGGAATGCTTCAGTACACATAGAAAAACACAAAAAATGTTAAAACTTTATCAAAAAATAAAATAATTATAATGTCAACATGTGTATCTGAATGCATACTGAAGAGACACTGACTTTAGGACCCAGCGGAACAGCTCATCCGCTCCATATAGAGCTATAAGGCCATCTAGTGGCAAGAGACATTAAATATCATCTTATATTATCATTCATTATTCCACAAGAGGTCGGCAAAGACACCCAGTGTAAGATATTCTGAGCTGAATTAAAGAAACACGCCGACTTTTTGGGACTTTATCTTATTCACCCGTATCCCCCAGAGTTAGAGAAGTCCACACACACCATTCTCATCTCCGTGCCATAACTCTGTCTGACGCACCCACCGCTAGCCTAGCTTAGCACAAAGACTGGAGGTAAATGGCTCCAGCTAGGCTACTGCTCAATAAGTGACAAAATAACACCAACATTTTCCTATTTACATGTTGTGATGTGTATAGATAAATCATGTACTAAGACCGACGGAAAATGAAAAGTTGCGATTTTCTAGACCGATATGGCTAGGAACTATTCTCTCATTCCTGCGTAATAATCAAGGAACCACTTATTGAGCAGTAGGCTAGCTGGCTAGCTGAAGTCCCCAAAAGTCTGCGTGTTCCTTTAAAAGGGTTATGCATGAAATTGTGAGTTATTTTGAATTTAAGTTGAAAGAATGTGAATTAATGAATGTACTTAAATTACTGTTAAAATCTAGCAATTTAATTTTAGGGCTTTGGGTCCTTTTGACCCGTGAGCGAAGGATTTATTATAAAGTGCGAGCGAGGGATGAGGGTTAAATCAATGTTTTACGTAGATTTATTTGGTCAAAAACAGGGTAATCACGACCCTGATTGATTAAACATTTAAAATGTTACTAAACATTATATTAAAAAATGCTGTTCTTTGGAACTTTCAATTCATAAAAAATCCAGCAAAAAAGGTTTCTATGAAAATATGAAGCAGCTCAACTGTGTCCAACATTGATAATAATCATAAATGTTTCTTGATCATCATATCAGAATGATTTCTAAAGACTGGAGTAATGATGCTTTGATCTCAGGAATAAATTACACTTTAACATATACTCACATAGAAAACAGCGGATTTAAATTGCAATAATATTTCACAATATAACAGTTTTTACTGCATTTTTGAGTAAATAAATCCATCTTTGATAAGCAAAAGAGACTTCTTTCAAAACTATAAAAAAAAAATCTTATGAACGATTTAAGATTTAATAAAACAAATATTTAGTCTAAAATATGAGACAGAAATACACAGACATCGTTCAACTGGCCAGTAAAAATTCCCAAACGCTGGTCAATTAATCAGCCAGCAATAGGCCAATGTGTTGGTCAGACAAACAAAGGAAGGAACACCAATTGAACATGTTCGTGTTAATATTTCGCAACCAGGTACTTTACCAGTGAACTTTCAATGACACGAATATCTAAAGTGACATATGGCTTCAGGTGCGGTCCTCCCACTCTGCTTTTAAACCCCCAAAAAACATCAAACGAAATGTATAAAATCTGATGAATCTCAATTGTCCCCTCTGCTGTTTTCAGAGGGATGGCGAAGCGGTAAGATCAGGCCCGTTCAGGCCATTAAAGTGTTTAATGCGTTCGCAGACCGGCTGCATCCATAAAGACAGCACAGGGGGGACGTTTGGCTCGAGTGTTGCCGTGCGCTGGTCCGCAAACCCTGACACCTCGTTAAAAAGCCAGTTAAGGATGATGTTAACGTAATTGAGCATCATTAGAGCTCTACGCTCCGATCAGCTGGGCCAACGGGGCAGAGAGGGACAATTACACGAGCCCATCAGCGCTGATAAATGCGCTCGTATTAAACACCTTCCCTCCGATGAAACATACTGTCATGCTCGTTTCCAGAGTCCCAAACATTCGGCAACGCACCCAACACCCTTCTCCAGCTCTCCATCTGTTTCGTGTTAGCTTATCCGTTCACATAACCCACAAATTAATCGCCCTTCCCCCACCCCTTCGCGAAGGCATTGCGCTTTGTTTAAATGGACAAATAAAGAAGACAGCGTGCAAATAAACAGTGGCACATCTCATTAAATTGTCTGGAACGTGCCGACGCTGAGCCGCACTCTCCGTTATCAGCAGAGACAACGGTTACGTGAACTGTTTCGAACTTGTCAGTGGCGGATCCTAATTGCCTGCTACAAAACGGGGGTTGAGAAAGAGACGGCTTTCCCTGAGAGAGTTCCAGGGCAGCTCACAAACGCTCCGACAGAACAGACGACACGCTTGTGTGCCGATGACATCTGGAGGAAACGTCTTTATTGACAGGGCCATATCGATGCAGGAGACTCGAACAATCACGCCGTGGCTGTCATGCAAACACACTTCTTAATTTACATTAATGACTTCATCACCATCTTTGTCTGGCTCTCAAACGCACACATTAATACACTCAAAGAGAGTCTGGTGTGTGTGTACCTGTAGCTGTCCGTTCACGCCGCTCAAGTCTTCTGCTTTTTTCTCCAGACTCTGCACCCAGACTTTCCTCTTCTGTCTGCAGCGAGACGCTGCCGCTCTGTTCCTTTCCAGAAACTTCCGCCGTTTCTCGTCGGGGTCCTCGCTGGTGGTTCTCCGCCGCCGCCCGCCTGTACTGGTTGTGTGCTGGGCTGGAGGAGCGGGAGACACCTACACGGGCCGACAATCAAACATACGAGCGCAAATCAATTAGTGGCATTTGTATCATATGTTCAATTAAAAGCTGCACCTGCCAAGGGTTGACGAAAATAGAAAACACACCAGCCATTAATATTTACTGGTTGCACTTTATTTTACAGTATGTGTACTTAGGTGAACTTGCCTAAGAAATACTGGGTAATATGAGGTAACTACATACGGGTTAAGGTTAGGTTTAGGAGGTTCAGAGTTAGTGCCTAGTTCGAATATTTGATTAGTTGATTTAATGATAGAATATTGAATAGGTTGTCCGATTATCGTCTAAAAAATCCCAATGTTTTCGGCGCTGACGCATCCAATAACACACCTAAAAGCTGTCAGTCAACTCTCAGGGTGTTTTATACTGGTCAGGTTTGCTGGTCAGGTCTGGTTTCACACTCAACTTGTCAAGTCAAGTCAAGTCAACTTTATTTATATAGCGCTTTTAACAATGTAGATTGTTTCAAAGCTGCTTTACAGTGTTAAACAGGAAAGAAATGCAGCATAATTTTATTCAGCCGTATAGCCATTCAGGAGAAAACGCTGATGTCATCAGTTCATTTCAATTATCATACAGTGACAGTGTGGGCTTTACATCAGTAATTAGAGCAGTAATTTAGTTTATATGGTTAATTTAGTTGAATAATTCGATTTATTTGGATATTTAGTTGAAAAATGTAGTGTCCCCAACTGAGCTAGCCAAGCCAGAGGCAACAGTGGCAAGGAAACCAAAACCCTGTCAGGTGACCTAATGGAGAAAAATAAACCTTGGGAGAAACCAGGCTCAGTCGGGGGGGCAGTTCTCCTCTGGCCAATCAACAAACAGCGTGTGATTATTATTCTGGCAACTTTACAGGTCAGAGGTCATAATAGATCGGAATATTCGAAAGATCACAGGCAACACGCCGGAGACGGGTTTATTGAGGATGATGTGTTGATTAAATAATTATTAAAGTGCAATATTCGAACAATCGGAGTCAACACGGCGGAGACGGGTTTATTGAGGATGACATATCGATTTAACAATTATTAAATTGTAATATTCGAACAATCGGAGTCAACACGCCGGAGACGGGTTTATTGAGGATGACATATCGATTTAACAATTATTAAATTGTAATATTCGAACAATCTGAGTCAACACGGCGGAGACGGGTTTATTGAGGATGACATATTGATTTAACAATTATTAAATTGTAATATTCGAACAATCGGAGTCAACACGCCGGAGACGGGTTTATTGAGGATGACATATCGATTTAACAATTATTAAATTGTAATATTCGAACAATCGGAGTCAACACGGCGGAGACGGGTTTATTGAGGATGACATATCGATTTAACAATTATTAAATTGTAATATTCGAACAATCGGAGTCAACACGCCGGAGACGGGTTTATTGAGGATGACATATCGATTTAACAATTATTAAATTGTAATATTCGAACAATCTGAGTCAACACGGCGGAGACGGGTTTATTGAGGATGACATATTGATTTAACAATTATTAAATTGTAATATTCGAACAATCGGAGTCAACACGCCGGAGACGGGTTTATTGAGGATGACATATCGATTTAACAATTATTAAATTGTAATATTCGAACAATCGGAGTCAACACGGCGGAGACGGGTTTATTGAGGATGACATATCGATTTAACAATTATTAAATTGTAATATTCGAACAATCGGAGTCAACACGGCGGAGACGGGTTTATTGAGATGCCGTGTCTCCCACGTACACTGTAGACTTGTGGCATATAACGGTTATGGTAACTTGAGGCGATGTCGAATAACAGTCAAATGTTTCAGCATGTTACATTAATTATATGGCTTGAGTTAATATAGCCTATTCCCTGATGAATTAAACAGTTTGTTATCATACAGATTGAGAGCGTGAATGGCCTCTTTCTGTTTATATGTGTGTAGCCTATACGTGCGTGCATGCTGGGGGAGGACTTGCGATTTTCGAATAATAATCGAATAATTCCCAGCGATCATCGAATATTATTTTTGCTTGAAATGCCCATCCCTAGTTATTACACAGTTATTGGACTGGACTGTAAAATAAACTGGGTTACACTTTATTTTAAGGTGTCCGTGTTACTGTGTAATTATATATTTAAGTAATAATAATTCACTACATGTACTTACTATAGGTAAGTTGTATGTAATTATAATATTATATAATTTATAGTTATTACTACAGTAATTACATGTGACGTGTACAACAAGAACACTGTAAAATAAAGTGTTAATAAAAACTGCTACCATATTTATTACAGACTATGAAAATATACATTGCATTTGATTAGTTGTTTGCAAAATATTCTTTTTTTTAATATTATGGCTGTTTGAAAATGGGGGTGGTTCTGGGTAACACTTTACATAAGGTACAATTTGTTAATCGTAGTTAATGCGTTAGGTATCATGCAACAAACAATAAACAACTATTTCTTCATTAATGAGTTAAAGTGTTAATTCATCAATATATATATACAACTGTTCAAAGGTTTGGGGTCATTAAGATGTTTTTATAAGAAAATCACACTTTTATTCAGCAAGGGTGCATAAAATTGATCAAAATTGACAGTAAATACGTTTACATTGTTACAAAAAAACCTCTGAAAGTATCAGTTTTCGAAAAAAAAATGGCAGCATTGCCAATAAGAAATGTTTTTTGAGCACCAAACATGAAGGATCATGTGACTGAAGATTGGAGTAATAAACATTTCACAATATTATTATTATAACTGCATTTTCAATTAATGCAGACTTGCTGAGCAGAAGAGACTTTTTTTCAAAAACACCAAACTCATACCAAACCTAAACTTGTGAAAAGTAGTGTCCTTTTCTTTGACTCATAATACATTAACTATTGTTAAATTTCAACTGTATATAATAATATATAATAGAAATCAGCAATTCTTCAATTGATTGCAATTCAATTCATTCTAATTCTTCTGGGATTGTTTGCGTGAGATATTTAACAGTACATACAGGCGTTTCTGTAGTGGAAGTAGCCGGCTGCTGTAGGGACTTGGGGCGTGGCTCCTCAGTCGGAGGCGGGGCTGGGGGCGGGGTCTCGCTGGCCGAGCTGCTCTGGATGTCACCTGCATCGCCGTTGGTTACCTGAGGGAGCTGCTGACTGAGGACCGCCTTCAGCTTCTACAGGTGAGAGTCAGAGGTCAAGTCAACATGTACTATTATAGCCTGTAATGTCTTTAAAATACTGTCCAATCAAACTGTTTCAAAAGCGGACATCAATGATAAACTACATCAAGAGAATCTAACAGAAATGATTTGGTTTACCAAGGCACACCAGACCATTATGAATGGCCAAAATGGCTTTATGCAATTTGTATGTTTTTTTTTTTTATCAGTTTGCTAGAAAATATCATATTAAGTTTTATGGTATAGAGTCTTCAAAATATATCAAGAGTTTTGTTAACCGACCCAGGAAAACAAAGTCTTTTGAATTTATTCTTTTTTTTTTTGTTCATGTCATTACATTGTTTAGAGCATTGGTTCCCAAACACGTTCCTGGAGGCCCACTAACAGTGAACATTTTGCATGTCTCCTTTGTCTGACACACACAAACATTGGGTTTTGGAGTCACTACTAATGAGCTGATGACCTGAATCAGGTGTGTTTGATTGAGGAGACATGCAAAATGTGCACTGTTGGTGGGCCTCCAGGAACGTGGTTGGGAACCACTGGTTTAGAGCATAAGAAACAAATGGGGAAAAACATTTTTATGATTTTTTTTATTCATATGTTATGCAAATGTCCTCGTAAGTGGACACCAGGACTCAGTTGTGTAAAAAAAGACATGGAAATGTAGCCTGACGTTGTCATACTCAGATTCTAGAAAGAATAGTCTGATCTGCCCCATTGGGCTGTGATTATGGGACGTGTTTCAACCAAACCAGGAAAGAAAATGCCTCTGCACTCAATTGGACAGACCTACAACCAATCAGAGCAACGGAGTAAGTGAGCGACGCATAGTTGTCAACAGGACTCAACTGCACGCACGCTGGGAGAAGAAGAAGAAGAAGAAGAAGATGAGTGTAAACAATCTTTGCCGGTGTTTACCAGAGATATAGTAAAGGTGAAGGCATATACCAACAAGTTCTCCGTTTAATAAACAAACTCAACCCAAGCGCTCTTTGGTGACATGAATGATGACGTTACTGTTGATCATCTGTCAATCATCGTATAAAGCCCGCCCTGACAATTTGATTGGTCCAAACAGCTCTGGTTCCAGCATAGTTGCTCCACAACAGATCAAGTCCAGACCGAACTTCCCAACCTCAAATGTTGTGGGCGGGGCTAAGATCGGCTGGCATCCAGACTAATGGAAATGTACAGGCAAAAACAATGGGATTTTTCTTTTCATTCACCAATCAATTTTAAGGTTTTAGGTGGTTGTTTTTTTAACCAAACTTTGTTTAAAGATGATTCTCAACTGTTATGAAAGATATAACGGAACGAATTGATAAACCATTTTACTTTATGCAATATGTGGGTAAAACGGCCATACATGGGTTTTCCCATTCAATACAATGTGCCTATACACTGGATCTAATGTGTTCTTGGCGCAACATGTAATGAAAAAGATGTGTAATAATGGGAAAAATAGTTGGCGACATTTTCATAATAATATCTAATATTCAATAGGAACATTAATATGTAATTTCTTTCCCTATTCACTCCTAGAATGCCTTATAAACATGATTTAAGTCCTGGTGTCCTCTATTGAGGACATGAAATCAATGCCCCGTTTCGTAAGAAAAAGTCATGTTTTGATTAGAAACCCCATAACATTTTTCTGAGATGTTGATTTATAACAAACAATAAATGATTATTACAAAATATTATATTTCCATAAGAGTGCTACATTTGATCATTCAGTCATTTTTAAAGACCAAGGAGAAGTTGTGGTCCTCAAAACAAATGGTATCTCTGAAAAGCCCTGAATGTGCTCTTTACAGGACATCCAGACTTTAAACTGTGACATGTATGGTGTCAGAGAAATTCACTAAAATGTGAGTTCGCATTAGCAAAATGATGCTGAAATTTTGAGGACAAAAAAGGTCCATTGTCTATTGTCGATAGTGTATCGATGTGAGAAGCGAAGCTCACACAGAAGTCACTTTCAAACCGAGTATTGTTGGTCAATAACCAACTTGAACCGGTTGCCAAATCTGTTTGGGAAAACTTTTGTCCTCACACAAAATTCCTATTGACATGACCGGATTTTTCCCGTGAAAATTTGTTGAAAAACGGTAAATATGCAGAGAGTAAGAATACAACCGTTTATTCCCCTTTATGTCCAATTCCACATTTACCAGCCCTTGAATGTCACATTCAAAATACCGAGCTGTGATTGGTCACTTGTAGTTGTGGCCAAAGTGTTGAAGTAAGCAACAGACTTTATGCCGACGGTCAGAAATCTGCCTATGCGCACAGCGTTTGACAATAAAATCTCCCTGTCTTCAGCATTTCCATATACTTCCATCATAACTGCAGTGAAATGAGAAAACATGGTGCTCTCTCTCTTTCTCTCTGGGATCAGGAGGCTAAACTACATTAGAGAGAGGCGAGAACTGAAGATTAGAATAATTAACTTCTGCGGAAAACCAGAGGCAAGGATTAAAACAACATATTCATCACAGCTTTAAACAGATGCTTCCCTCAGAGCTCTTCCACAGGAGTAAGAGCTGTCGTAGCTAATTCCCTATTCCCTGGAGATGGCTGTGATTTTCTCTTGTCAGGGAAATCTGCCTTTCCCTGGCGTACTGTAGCGTGTGCAGCATAGAGACCTCGGCGCCGAGAGCTTTTCTCATCACTATGAGCAACCCCCATAATGACAATACGAGCGCTTGGCGAAGTTTAAAATCATTTGCAGCGATACTTTGACGATACTCGATATCAATATATTTCGATATTTATCTATTTGCTCTGAATAGTCACTGCTCTAACATTGATTAAAAAAGTTTTTATATGTATACACACACTGATCAGGCAGGTGATTATCTCTTCATCACGGCACCTGTTAGTGGGTGGGATATATTAGGCAGCAAGTGAACATTTTGGCGGAGGACACGTTTCAAGCTAGGAGGGCATCAAGGCACGTCCGAATCTAATGTTAGCTTCACTTCCTGTCTCTTGAGAGACCTTCCTCTGATTGATTTTTGAAGGCATCATAGATGCATTTTTGATATCCCACAATCCTGTGCGTTCCATTTTGTGACAGTTGAGCTGGGAAAAAAAGATGGTGTGCGAAAGTTGCGCTTGCTGGTCAGTTTGTGTGTAAATGTACATTTTTTATCAACATTTTCCACTTCTGCTGTCATTTCTAGCGAGAAATTACTAATGTAGTATTTAAATATTTGTTTAGTTCTCACCAAAGCTCATCTATTTTGCTGTAGATCATTAAACGGTTACACTGCCTTAGAAGTCTGTCCGAAAATCATTTTCGTGAGGTGCCTTCATGCACAAACGCTGCCTTACAAGTCATCGTCTGATAAGGCAGCGAGGCAACAAGTCGGCTGCCTTGGTTTTCAGACGCAGCCAGTGTCCTCAAAGTTGATGTGTTAGAAGCAGGAAAAGTGTAAGGATCTGAGCGAGTTTGACAAAAAGTATTCCCTGGTGACTGTGGCTCTTTCAGCAGAAAATGCGCCTGCCACAAAGCAAAAATGCTTCAGGAATTGGTTTGAGGAGCACAACAACGAGTTTGAGGTGTTGACTTGGCCTCCAAATTCCCCAGATCTCAATCCAATCGAGCAACTTACAGGACTTTAAGGATCTGCTGCTAACATCTAGTGGAGTCCTTGCCTCGACAGGTCAGGGCTGTTTTGGCAGCAAAAGTGGAACCAACACAATATTACTAAGGTGGTCATAATCTTATGTATGATTGGTGTACATACACAAACAGGGCTTGTCATTAACATCCGCCAATCTGCCAAATGCGTGTGTATTTCAGCAGTGGCGTGCAACTCCTGCTAGCCACTTTGTCAGGTTGAATTTATAAAAAAAATTTCAATTGTAGTCTTTTAAAAAGGCATCTGAAAAAATAAACTAGTGCAATGTAGTGTTGTCAAAAATATAGATTTTTTTTTATACATATCGATACTGAAATATCTGAAACGCTTCCAATACTCATTTTCCACAGAATAGACAAACAATACCAGCATCTCTCTCTTTCTCTCAGCTCTCCGACAGCGAGTGACACACAAACCCGTCTCCCCTCGTTTCATTTGCTCCGGATGAATATTGTTGCTGTTATAGGGCTTGAATATCGCCGTGGGATTGCACATAATTTTACTCATTCCTGCAGGTTTTGCGCTCCCACCCAAAGTGCGCCACATAAAGTGCCTCTCTTTTTCGCTGTTTATTGCACTTAAACAGTCAAATACACACAAAATAATGTCAAAATGCCGGTCTTGGCGAGTTTTCACGTGAAAACGGTCAGTTCTGTCTTAAGTGAACGTAAACAGTTGGGGAAGAATGTGTATGTGTAAAGGCGGGCATACCCTGTGCGAATTCGGACACTCGGGAGGTCGTGAGATATTGCACACAGCATTTTTATATAGAATCAATACAGAAACAAACTATCTGTGAAATTAGATAGTAGTAACCCTTCCGCGGATATTCAGTATCATAACAAGCAAAGAGTCTCAACTGAAAAAACACTGCGCTGCCAAAACGCTCTCAAGCGCCCACAGCGAGACGTTTTCAGCCGGATAAAAAACACGCGGCCTAACAGTGTAATGGATCCGTGCGTTGGCTCTTAAAGTGACAGGAGCCTATTAACCTGCTGACAAATTATGAAATGATATAAAAAATATCTATCTGGCAGTTTTTTTTCCCATGGTATTGATGTCAAAATTGTGGCCAGTGAAAATGCTGAGTGGCTAGTAACTTTGGAAAACCACTAGCCACAGCGGCTGCTGAGCAAAAAAGTGAATGTCAAGCCCTGCGAATACACACAATTTTCTGCAAATGAAATATTGTTTAGGTGGAGGATTTAAATAAGCCCGTACTGGCTGTCCACCACTTCCTATATGAATTATATTATATTTTCTTTTCTGTATATCTTTTATATTGTGAAAAAAAAAAAACTAAAACATATTTTTAACCCTTAAATGCATACCTCGGGTCATTAGCGACCCAAGATGTCATTCACTGCCCTCCTCCTCATTCATTTTTTAAAGTTAGACATTAACCTTCTTAGTATTCCTCAATCAAT